>NC_138907.1:80481047-80995516 GCF_965231255.1 Vanellus vanellus
ATTTTATTGCTGAGCATGATGTTATATGGTGTGGTATATCTCTCTGACTAGTTTGGGTCAGCTGTCTTGCCTGTATCTGCTCCCAACCTCTTGCCTATCCCCAGTCTACTTGTTGTGGGGGCACAGTGAGAAGCAGAGAAAGCCTTGGCACTGTGCAAACAATGTTCAGCAATGGCTAAAACACCATTGTGTATATCAATTTTGTTTTGGTCACAGATCTGAAACACAGCACTGTATCGCTGCTATGAAGAATGTTAACTCCATCCCAGCCAGGTGTAGTCCAGTATGAAAAGAGTTTCAAGAGATGAGGACTCTTCAGTTTGGAAAACAGCTGAGGGGGGATATGGTGGAATAGCATAGAGAAGTGTAACAGGGAACAATTATCTGCCTTTTCTCACAACAACAGTCTAGTGGAGCACCAGATCAAATGGTCAGGCTGCAGGTATAAATCAAAGAAAAGAAAGTGCTCTTTCACACAGCATGCAGGAAAAGTCTGGAACTCATCACCAGAGGCTCCTGTGGAGGCTCTCTGTATAAATGGGCTTGAAAAACTCTTAGACAAATTCATGGAAGAAGAATCAATCAAGGGCTATCAAACAGGATGCAGATGCAGCTTTTAAATAAAAAACGCCTCTATATGTCAGACTGCTGGAAACTAGAGAAGTAGTCCGAGATGGCAGCAATCTATGCTTTTGCTATTCTTAAGCTTTCTCACCACACATTTAGTACAGGCCCCTTTCATAAACGGGATACAGGCTACATGGATGCTCAAAAGCATTATGTTTTCTTTTCTGTTCTTATGTTTTTATTCATAGTATTAGACTACAGTTTATCTCAGTTTATACTTTTACAGTAACAAACTTTGAGTTGAGGAGCCACAAAAGATAGAAACCAGGATTTCTTGACAAAGATGAATAATTTAAAACATTTCCCATCTACTCCATTGATTTGTGTTAGGTGTTCAAAACTAATTTTTTCCCCAGCAGGTGATTTCCAGTTGGAAACATCCCTGTTGACCTCTGTCTTCAGTTCTTGTTTAAACCGTTTGTACGCCTTTTTTACCCCTCTAAGTTCACAAGTCTAATTTCTTCCTCAGAGGGTGTTCACAGCTTCTCAAAGCCTTCATTCCTTATCTGGAGGCTGTGATGTTGCTTGACAACATTCACACTTCCCGTTTGGCAAGTCACCCTGGTTGGGCAAAGAAGAAGAGGTGATTCTGGTTAGAGATGCACTGAACTAGCTGATTCTAATTAGAGGAAGTTAGAAAAACACTCGATTTCAGTCAGCTGCTTTCATTTCAGATAGTTTATCCAATATCTAAATTGGAAGCAGCAGGTATCTGATCTGAAAAGAAATTGTTTTTCCTTAAATCTCAACCTGAGTGCTCTGGTATTTTTTTTCCCTGATGCTTCAGTCTGAGTTAGCGGGAACAGCCACAACAAATTCTGTTTTGGAATTGTAAAACTCACAGCACTGTGCTACAGTCTGAGGGTGGTGTACAGGCTTCAGTGAGGGATTTCAGACAAATATTTCTAAATTAGTCAATATATCCAGTGAATAGCTGTTCCTTGGAAGCTTATTTTCATTACTGTGTTGAAAACATAGAGTTACAGACTGAAATGGGGCCCATCTTAAAAAGACTTTGACCATAATGATATAGGATTATATGTGAAATACTTTATACACGTCTTCGATTAACTTTCTTATTTTCCACTTGATACAAGTTTGATAATATCGTATCAAATTAATTTAAAAGTCTATTGGCAATCCATTATTTTTAACCATGAAAGAGTTGAATCCAAATTAAAGATTGAGTTGAAATATCTAACATGTGTAAGTCAGATTGTGTATTTTTGAATTTGTGCATTCAACTAGCGGTGGTATTTAGGTTCAAGGCTTTACACTAATAATAAATGCAGTGTTAAAACATTTTAGATATAAATATTTTGTTCAGAGAAGGAACCTATGTAGGCCCAAACATTTATCCCCAAACTGATTCAATGACCCTATACTCTATATATTCCTCCATATGTAAATGCAAGTTTAAGAATGATGCAGATTATAACTTTCTATTGCTCCTTTCAGATCTCTTTCTTTACTTAAAATTGGGAATACAGTTAGAATCCATAGTACCTCTAGATGCTGAAATGACTTTTTAAAATAAGGCCACTGAAGACAGAATAGCTAAAACAGAGACGGGTGGCAAAAGTTATATCCTGCTTTGATCATTATATCATTATCCTTAACAGATCTAAAACAACTGATACCAACTGCACATCTGGGTCCCAGTGCTTTTTTCTTCTACTGGGAAGCAACGCTTTTTGGGCTAGACTTGATAAAGAATATTGGGTCGTGTTTTGACCAAGGCATTGACTGACATATTACTGTCATGTCAGAAAACATGTTTTTAGGGTAAAAAGCAAGCTGTCTCAGCACACGGCACCCTGCTTTCTGTGCACTGTGCAGTGCCTGGGTAAAGTGAGGGTCCAGAACAGCGAGCATCCCTCTTAACACTCTCTGCAAGGAACACTAGGAATAGTGTGGTCAGCAGGACTGGAGAAGTGATCATCCCCCTGTACTCGGCACCGGTGAGGCCCCACCTCGAGTACTGCATTTAGTTTTGGGCCCCTCACTACAAGAAGGACATTGAGGTCTTGGAGCATGTCCAGAGAAGGGCTACAAAGCTGGTGAGGGGTCTGGAGGACAAATCTTATGAGGAACAACTGAGGGAATTGGGGTTGTTTAGCCAGGAGAAAAGGAGGCTGAGGGGAGACCTTATCACCCTCTACAACTACCTGAAAGGAGGTTGTAGAGAGGTGGGGGCTGACCTCTTCCTGGTGACAAGTGATAGGATGAGAGGAAATGGGTTCAAGTTATGTCAGGGGAGGTTTAGATTGAATATTAGGAAACATTTTTTCACTGAAAGGGTTATTAAACATTGGAATAGGCTGCCCAGGAAGGTGGTGGATTCACCATCCCTGGAGGTGTTTAAAAAAAGGGTAGATGTGGTACTTCGGGACATGGTTTAGAAGTGTTTTTTTTCAGGGTAGGTTAATGGTTGGACTTGATGATCTTAAAGGTCCCTTCCAACCTCAGTAATTCTATGACTCTAACTCTATTCTATGAGTCTATGCAAGAAATTGTGAAAACAAGGAAATACAGCAGATTGTGCAGTAGACTTTGGGAAAAGGGTCATCTTTAATTCTTACATTCTGTTGCTGAACCACAGTGCAACAGAGAACTGAAAGTAAGAGGACACAGAAAGGGGAAAAAGGCAGTGCAATTGTGTGAAGTAGATGTTGGGGCTCAAAGTCAAGTGTGCAAATCTTTGTTCCTTTTTACTAATCGTGAACAGTAACTGGACAAAATATCTCAATCTGGTTTCAAGACAGAACCCAAACCCTCACCTTTCTCATCCCTGTCAGGGCACTGCAGGGGACAGGCGCTCCTTGAGAACCTGAAGTGGTGAGGGCTTCCCATGGGGTTTGTCAGGGCAGAGCCTGGTAGTCAGGACCTGTCCACCATTCCAGCCAGGAGCAGTGCATCTGGGGAGCACTGTGGACAGTCCCAGCCCCAGGCATCGTGTACATCCCTGGGGATGGGCAGAGTTGTGAGAAGCTGGAGACCAGCCCGCTGCAGCATCACTGGGAAGGGGCTCATGCTCCAGGGGGCTGAAATGGGGTTCTGGGCCATGGGCAGGGTTGGGGGAGCTATGGAGAGGTTGGGGAGGGACAGCAAGGCGTATTGATGCCCCCAGGGCCTCAGCAGGTTTTTTTTCCTAGCAAAGCACTTGCTTCTGAGCTACCTTATGTTCCCTTTGCAGTCATTCTTTCTGCTCCCTTAATTAATCTTTCCTTCCTTGCAGTCCTGTGGCAACATGAATGATGAGGAGTGATCCAAACCAAAACTCGTAACAGCCTATAGTAAAAAGAGACATCAAATCCCAGGACAATTAACAAGACTTCTGCCAGGTGAGAATCTATTTTTATTTGCTAAGGTGACAGCATTTCTACTCAGGTATAATTCACACCCTTTCTTGTCTCCTCTAAACAAACATCATACAAGCTGCTGCATCAGTTCTATGCTTTGGACTCCAGGACATCATGGGTAGCAAGTAGAATGGAGCTCAAGTTTGTAACGTGGTGGGTTGGCAGAGGGTTAACTACGCTGCAGATAATTTAATGTTTTTCATTGCGTACTATGACATTTTCTGTATGTGACAAATTTTTGAACTTGTGCTTTTCTGGTAGGTGATTGCTAAAGAGTTCCGTCGATGATTACTAATTCATTTGGCGCTCCTCTGTAATAATGTAAATCACGATGTTCTTCTGTGGCATTAGTGGATGTAATCTCTTTCAAAAATCCCACAAAATCCTCTGTCTCTTGTCTCAGTATAGTCAAACATATCTGCTTTACTGTATCTAGGTTTGGCAGTGCTCCAGTTTCTTTGATGTATTTAGTAGAAAGAGACTTGATAAGTAGGTACCAGTGTTTAGGGATGAGTGAAGCCAGTTTAATATAGATATTTTAATTTGATTGAGATTCAAGGGTTTGGTCTTTTTCTAATGTCACTTCCTTTTTTTGCTTACCTTTATATTTAATTAGGTTGAGGTTTATTAGGCTTGGAAATAAAATCTTCATATCTAACTTAAAAAGAGAACACGGCAGTATTTTGCTGGTTCTGTGGGGAAAAAATAAAACAACTAACTCCCCCCCCCCCCCCCCCCCCCAAAAAAAAACTAAAAAACAAAAACAAAAACCAAAAAACCACACCCCAAACACCAAGGCTTTTTGCCCTTTTCTTACAGTAATGGAAAAAATAGATTTTGTACTTAAAATTTGTTTTTGCCAACTGTGAGACTCTTATTCAATACCACAGAACAGTGAGTGACTATTTCTGAAGATATTTTAAAAGGCACTTGTAAGTTCTTTACAATATTTGAAGTAGTGGTATTTCACCATTTTTAACTTCTCTCATGAAATTCTTCACATGGAGAAGCCCTCCTTGTATTATACAAAAGCATATCTCTTCATACTCAGGTATTTAGTTATTAGGTTTACAAAGTTGAACTGTAAGCACTTGACCTGTGTTGCTGCTGCTCACATAACATCATGAACAGGCTGATGGATCATGAAAAACTGAAGACAAAGATAGGTAACAGGAGCAGAACTCCATTTTGCTGTTCCTTTCTCTGCTGAGGTTAATGAGAAGGCAACTGTTCCCCCTTGAACACATCATGTAACAAGACTACTTGTCATGGCACAACACTAAATATGTTCACGCTTTTCTGAAAAGAGTGCATTTAATAAACAATGTGTCTTAGTGAATCAGAGACGAGAGAACCTTGAAACAGATAGTCTTTCGGGAGGCAGGATTAACTGTCCTTGTATCATTACAGTCAGATGTTTGTTCTGTGTATCTTGAAGACCTCAAATGATGGAGGCCTCCCCCAATCTACTAAATTATCTACTTCAGTGCTTCATTGTGAATAAAGTTATCCAGCTTTAATCATACTTCTGTCATTCTAAACTTTTTCCTATATTTTGGTGCAATTAGATACATGACCATGCCCAAACATTCTCCTTCTGTTTCTGTATTTTCTTTAAATTTTTTAATAATTCAACTTCTGGTTTGACAACTCCCATCAAAATACAGGTGGAATTGGAGGGCCCATACATTTATCCTGATTTATCTCCTCTTTGCATCTTCCTTCCATCAGTCATGGTTAGGGACTTAGACATGGTTAAATTAAATTTTGAAGCTATATCAGCTCTCAAAATACTTGTTATCAGGTCGCTCCCAGTCATATCTAGGAGGACATCATGCAGTCTAGGTCTTACAAAATTGGTACAAAAATACCCTGTTTCTCAGGGAAAAGTTGTTTCCGCATAAGAAATGTGATTTTTTTGCATATATATACAGGAGTTCTGGCAGTTGAACCCTAAATATCAAAATTTCTGTAGAAGGAAGGCAATTAATCATCCTCACTTTACACTTGTCTCTACCTTAAGTTGCTGGTCCCATTTTGTCCCGTACCAAATTCTCTGTCTGCTTTAAAGAGAATCTCTTTGTATGCTAAGACTCATTTTTAAGGCTGTTTTTCCATTGTTTGTGTGTTAAAAATCAGCATCTGAAATGGCTTTGCAGCCTAAGGCAGCAGAGAGGCAGCAGGAAATAGAGATGCAGGAGTTCAGCTTTGTTTTTTCTCCTCTATGTCTGTTGGCAGTCCCTCCATATGTTTGGATTCAGTCTCCCCCAAATCAGTGCCTGAAGCCTTCACAGTGTGTTGCTGCAGTAGAGCAGCAGGAATTCAAGGGTTTATCTTTATTAGATTTGATTACTCACTGTTTATGAGGCAGCACAGCTTGCGCTGATAATGAAAGACCTCCTCTTTCCCCCCCTCCCAATTAGGAGGTCTTGTCTGTCTCTTAGTCCTTATGAAAAAGGTTTATGTCAATATTGCCAAGATGAGAAAAGGAAAATGAATTGACTTTCCACAGCTTGAGTCTGATCCTGCAAAAAATTCTGTGGGATCAGGGCTGGACTCCAGCAGTTCTGTCTTACTCTCTAACACTACCCTAGAACATAATTAATATGTTAGATGATGAGGATGATGCTTATGACACTGACTTTAACATTTGTTTCATATTACTCCAGAGGGTGTTCAGGACCTTATGACTCACTGCACACAACAGTAAAAAAACACCAAATGCCCAAACACCTTCCCCATCAAAAGGAATAAAAAATCCACTAAATTTCCTGAACTTCCTGGTTTATGGGAGTCGACATTGTGAAGAAGCAAATGCTAGAAAACTCAGAATTTCAAAGAGGATTTGTCTTGTGATGAAGGAACTGAATCTCACAAGTCTGAGGTTTGACACCCAATGCAAAGTAGTTAATCTTTTGAGGTTCCCTATTTGCAAAATGAGATAGTAATACTTCTACTTACCTTTCCTCTGTCTTGCCTAGATCAAATCCAGACATTTCAAGTGGTGCCTCTTTAAGGTAATGTGTCTATGTAACACCCAACTGAAGACAAAAAGATGAGAAAACTTTTAATCCCAGTTTAAATTGGGTACCTGCTATGTATCAATCATATTTAATGATGATATAAATAGCAAGAAAATGGATACCTAAGTGATCTCTAATAGTTAAAAACTGCCGACATAGAGCAGACCAATTAAGTATGAAAAGAAGGATCAGTACTACGATATAATGATTTATAGGTCAAAAGAGCAACACAAAGTCAATATATTGCTTAATAAGGATTCAATTAACTGATTACAGAGTAATTCTGATGTCCTGTTCACCTTGCACAAGCAATGGTGAATCATATTGTGAATCATCTGCAGGTGATAGCTTATTACAGATGCCAGCAAAACATTTTTTCTATAACAGAATGCAATTTTGCAATCTACTCTCAGCGACACCATTAAGCACCTAATATTTGAAAAACACACATCTGGTAGACAAACTGTTAAGGTTTGTTAACCTTTGCATTGATTTGATGCACTTCATCTTCAAGGGGCAAAACTTATTTACTACCTATTCTTTTCTCTTGCTCCTTCTCTTCTCCCAGTTATAAATCACATATTCCTGGTACTGGAGGAAAAAAAATGTTGTGATAAGAATTAATCAAAATACAATGCTTAAAGGACATGGCCAGCATTTACAGTTCTTGGTCTTTTTCTCCATTAATTCTCTAAGGTCTTCAGCTGTCTTAATGCCTACAGTTTGCCCAGCTGTGAGAATACCATCTAGACTTGCAGTTCCAGTTTGATATTTTTAGCACAACAATGAATCTGAAATAAAAAGCCAAATCTGATAATTGCATTAAACCCAAACAAAATGGGGTCCACCTGGGAATTCCTATGGGTTTTGTGGGAGACTGGGTTTTTACTTCTGAAAAGCTGGTCCTTTTATGGAGCAATGTCTTAGGAGAAGCTTGCGTAGAGCAGTACCCATTAGCAAAGATAAACATCAGGGCTCTTCACTTGGTTATTTTGTGCTTCGAGTCTTATGGACAGTGGAATGAAACTAGAGCTTCTTCCTTCGAAGACTTCAAAAGCTGTTCCGTAGGCTTTATGTTGTGGCACCAAGTTTTTGAAAATGATCGGTGTGTGCTAACTTGCTTGAAGACCTCTCTGGCTAGAACAGAAATCAGCCCAACATGTGTTTTGGTTGTTAAGTGAGAAGCATCATTAAAAAGACAGAACAATGGATGCTTGCGTTGTTCTAGAGCACAGTGAGGTTTTGAAGCAGCTTCAATAGTGTGAATATTGAAGCAAACAAGGAAACAGAAAACTAGCTAGTTTCCAGGTGGTGGTTAACAAACATGATATTGTTGCTTTAAATACTTAAGGACATTTAAAAAGAAATACTTAAAGACTTTTTAAAAGGGTATCTTCCCATAACGGTCTTATGGGCTTTTTTTGAGAGTAAGTACACTTTTGAGTCTGAGTTTGTCTTCTCAAGATTTCATGCCTAGCTGTTGAATGCTTGAGTAAGAATATGTTTTCAAAAGCCTGCCACTTGTATGCATCGAAAAGTAATGCACTTACATACGTCTGCAAACAAGCTTGTTCTGCTAATAAAATTAGGTGAAATAAGATTAATTCCTAAGGATACAAGAGTTTTTCTCATTATGAATTATTACTGCATCCCCTAGTTTTTTTCCAGAAAATTTCATTTAATGTAGGAAACATATTTTCAGACCTGCGTGTGTCTCACCTATAATGGTGGAAGATTAAATTACCTTGCTGTTCACTGCCTTCCAACAAGAAAGCATCATAGCAATTTCATTACTGACAAATACAAATTTTTGGTTTTACACAATTACCTTTTTCAACTTCCAGCATTGCTGATAGAAATATCTGTGTCTCAATCTTAAATGCAGAACTTCCTAAAGCTGGCCTCACACATTTAAAATGAAAAGAAGTAACCTGGAAACAATAAAACAGAATGAGATGTTAACTAATTGCTAGAAATTGATTGACTATACAGAAACCTCTTATTGGACATTAATAAGTGCTAGTTATATACTAAAGCTATATTTAAGCAGCTACTTGTAATTAATTTTCATGATTATTTTAAAATGTCAATCCCGTACGCCCTATATATAGCTATCTTGCCAAACTAAACTGATATTTTGAAGATTATAATTTTTAAAATTCTGTATATTGGGAAAACACTAGTAGTACCTTTCATTAGGGAACATAAATGGCTCTAAGAAGTTAGCAATTTTGAAATAAGGCACTTTGACATGCAAATTATTGTACAGGAGCTTGTTGAAAGATGCTAAAAATAATGTGACAGTTCTTTCAGGTATACATAGCTAGTGACTGTGTTAGATCCTTGCTTGTATGTTTCATGAAATGCACAACTGCAGTATTTTATAAGGAGTAAACACTTTAAAAGCTCAATTGGATGTGTGTGGGTGAACAGAAGGAAACAGAAGACAAGCCCCTCCCAACAATGACAATGTGTCTCTAAATGAGGTCTGGTCTCACCTAACTGTAAATCGGCCTTCTTAATCTTTTGTTTAAATCAGGAAGGGAAAACTAACAACATGTCTTTTCATTTCACCTATTTTGAGAACCTATTCTATCCTATTTTAGGATAGATATAATATACCTACTTCTCTCCATCATCTTTAAAGTGAATTTGAGGTACCTATCTCTCATATGAATGATTAACGTTAATGTGCCTAATCTGAGGTAGGTAAAGTCCCTTCATAATATTTAACAGGTCTGCCTTTTCCAAGGTAAATTGGGATCACCTTTCACATATATCTTATATATCATGTATTTTTACAGAGAGGAACTGCGTGGCATATTTGCTCCCTTACGATTTTGTTTTTCTAGGTGTTTAAGCATAGGAAATTATCCTTATCTAAAGGTCAATAATTCAGATCACCTGAATTGGCATGAAGAAAAATACTGGGGTTTATTTCCTGGTATTTATATTCAATGATCTGAGTTTTGCTCTGACTTACAGTGGTCTAAACCCAGAGTGACTTCATCGATTCTGATGAATTATTTTTCTGTTTCCATAGGATAAGTCCTTTATAAGAGGAAATGGAAGAAAGTCCTCTTTCTTATTATCAGTAAGGGTTCTTTTTAAACTAGTCTATTAATAGTAAGTAACATGGTTCTTTTAGTAACATACGTAGTCTATATTAGTTCTGAAAATAGAAGTTATTATTATCCCACACCTCAGACTGAAACATTAACCATAAAACTGGTTTTATACATTAACATTCCTTCTGGCAAGGTAGACAGAAGATTAAAATACTTCTCCAACAAAATTCTTGTAATTTCACATTATTCAAGTATTATCCGAGATGAAGAACTATAGTGATTTATTGTGGAAAAATTAAGAGACCTATTACTTGCCATGGGAAGTACAGACATACTGTTAGTTTGACATAAACCACATAAAGATATTAAATGTGACTCTAATTAGTTTTATTCACCACTCGAGTCTCTGCAGTTAGATTCCTTTGATGCCATCCTGCTTCTATCTAACATGAGTAATGGGAATGGTTAGTGAATAATATTTCATACTGCCACATTCCAGTAGAAGTGGTTTCCACTTGTATGCACAGTTCCAGTGGATGCACTTTGATAAAGTGGTAAAAATGAGAAGCTCATAACTATCTTATTTCTTGACATACAAAATCCTGCAGATTGGTGATACATCAGCATGTGCAAAATTACCCTTTGCTAATACAATGAACCTGTTTACTGTGACACACTGTGCTTACTTAATCGCTGTTGTACAATGCATCATATTTGCTATGCACTTACATAGCACTACTCAGCAATAAAGGAACATCATATAGTTCAAAATACCCTTACTTAAACAAACCAAATCCAACTTTCCAACTTTTTAAGAAACGCAAAGCAACTTTGGGTTTTGGTTGACTTGGGGAAAATAAATTTAATTTATTGTCAATTAAAATAGGTTTGGATAGTGAGAAACACAGACAAATTATAACAATGCCTTCCTTACAACCTCTCTTTTTCCCAGGCTTAACTTCCCTCCTTCATTCCTGACTCCTCTGTCTCTGCCACCCCCACTGAGCAGCACAGGGGGATGGGGGAATGAGAAGTTGAGCTCCTGTCTGCCACTCCCTCTGCACACATTTCCCCTGCTCCGGTGCGGGTCCTCTCCATGGGCTGCAGTCCTTCAGGATAAACCTACTTATCTCCGCAGGCTGCCGTTGCTTCAGGAAATGTCCACCTGCTCTGGTGTGGTCCTCTCCATGGACTGCAGGGAATACCTGCTTCACCATGGTCACTTTCAAAACTTCCATTGACTGCAGGGATATATCTGCTCCAGGTCCTGCAGCACCTCCTCCCCTCCATCTTCTCTGACCTTGGTGTTTCCTTACTCCTGCAAGGCATTTTGCCCTTTCTTAAATATATTTTCCCCAAGGCATCACATGTTTGAGGCGTTCAGCTGTATTCTGTGGTGGTCTGTGGAGCTGGCTGTGTCTGGCATGGGGCAGCCCCTGGCCTCTCCTCACAGAGGCCACCCCTGCAGCCCACCTGCTGCCAGCACCTGGACATGGACACCCAAATCAAAACTCTCTGACTAAAAGAGACCTCCTGATTAGCCTTCTGTTGAAACTTCTGAATGAGGAAGTAAGTAATGTTCTTACTATTTGTCCCTTCTCCCAAGGAATATGTTAATTGTATGTCACATTGTCTAAGACTTTGTGTGTGGCCTGCTGAATGGGAAAGGAAATGAGAAATGCTGTGTTAAATTTACGTATGATGGAAAATGGCCACCTGTGTTAACACAGAACAGGGACCAACTGTGCTTGAGTTAGAGAGAGAGGGTTTGGTGGCTTATGATTAAAAAATCTGCTTGTCAAGAAGAAGAATAGAAAGAAAAATCATACATGTGACCAACAATATCTGTGTAGTAAATAGTTGTATTAAATAAAAATGTTACAATGATAGTATTTTGGAAATCAGCGGTACTGGCAAAATAATATTTTTCCTTATACATACCACTTTCAGTGGGCGGTTTTCCAGGTACATATTGTACTAGAATATTGATGCAAATTCAACAAAGTGGTTTTCCACATGAAAAGAACAATCTAAACAAATTAGTATTTTTATTACATTTTAAGTTTTCGGCACTGAAACGCAATTAGTGTTTTTCAGAAGCAGTAAAAAAAACCAAAACATCAAAAGGAAAGGGGAGTTGCAATGAAGAACAACAGTGATGGGAGCTGTGGTTATGCTGATTAGAGAATAGGTTCTGGTTTAGGCTGTAGCTTAGAAAAGGCACAAAAATAATTGTGAAAGAAAATATTTGCTCCTAAAGAGAAAGTGAGGTAAAGAGAATATCCTATGTCATGTATGAGGGCAATATGTAACTTTTCTTTTATGACCTTAATGACTTTCTCCTTTTTTTTTTCTTTTTTTTTTTTTTTTTCTGTCAAGGTGGGAAAGATAGGGCTGAATGAGTTCTTAATTAAAATGAAGTGAATTGAGGAAATGCTGATGATTCTGTTATCTTGAAAACTCCTTTGGAAGGAAAAATGAAGAAATGAGAGGCCTGTTTAGCTAAAGAAATGCTAGGCTAAATTTTAGTTAGCTATTTACTATCTTAATGTAATTTCAGACCGACAGTACAATAATAATTGCTGACATAACTTTGAGAAAAGTCAAATTTAACAAGTGACTGATATAGCCACAAGGAGTTTGATACTTCAGTGTTTTGGCCAATAAGATAAATAAATATTTAGGGAGTAAGTAGGTAAAGTAAGTAAAATACATGTGAAAAATGTTTTGAAAGAGTGCTTCTTTGACACATTTCTTTGACAGGTTGACAAATTTCCTCGTATATCTCTTCCCTGTTCTGTGTTCTTCAAGGCAAACAACACAAAAACATTAGTCTGGATTGAAGACTTCTTTACCTTAAGAAATGAGGAAACATTAACCCTGCCATGTAATTTCCACTGAAGATAATTTTGGATTTCTTGTAGTAATTTCAGTGTGATTGGAAAGAAATGAACTTGGAAAAAGTTATATGGATTACTTAGGCCTATATAGTGTCAGTATGATCTGTCAGCCAACTTTTGTCTGTAAAGAGAGGACAAAATACTTAAAAATCACAACAGTATTACTGAAATCATGGCATAGATATGTGCCTAGTTAAAATTTAAATGGTTGGTCCTGTCAATATTTATTAAAGGAAGAAAAAGAGAAAAAAATATTAATTTAGGGTTGAAGAAAGAGCCATAGTATGTCAGCTTAGAACAGGGTCAAAAAAAATGACTGAGGTTTTCACTGGGTCTCCATCAGAACTGAATGCCCATTAGAAGTGTCCATCTAATTGAACATTAATGGGATTTGAGTATCTATTTCCCATGTGACTGAAAATTCCAAACATAATTACTAATTGAGAGAAATAAAAGGCAGAATACAAGACAGAGAATTGCACATAGAAGTCAGAAAATTAAAAAGCTAAAACAAAAGCAAATCTTTCACAAGCTGAAACCATAACCATAAAAAGCATAAGCAATACCTGCTGTTGAGCAGAGGTGTTAGAGGACAGTCAGCAATGCATTTTTTCCAGAGTTCATATTAGAAAGCAGCCAATATCTGCTGGGAACGGTAGTGTGGAGCTCACTCTGACCCTGTAATGTTTGGGAATATATTTGTCAGTGACCCAGACTGATGCCTCATGGAGAAACTTTTTGCCATATCTTTGAAGCAAAGATATAGTTTTCTCAGCAAGTCGAAAACATACCAGAAAAAAACACCCAGAGAAAGACTACAACACAAGTGGTCTCTCATAAAAGCTTTTTTTCTACTTCTCAGAAGATACTGGTTCAGCTTTTGTTCAGTTCATCTAATCCTGAAGGAAGTTATGTCCTCTGGAAAAAAAAAGAACTCTGTCAAACTAAAGCATACAGACATAGCTAATGTTTAATTAATGTTACAGTCCACTGGAGAGAGAGTTACAAGCAGGGACAACTGAGCTCCAGAGGAATTTTCCAAAGAAAAGCAATGGCTTCCCTTGGCGCAGGAACTGTGAAGCAGAACATCAGTTCGCTGACAGGAATGGGAGCCTGCTTGGGAAGATAAACCATTGCATTGCCTGGCTGTAGTGGACAGACCTTCTCCAGAGCCGTATTTGGGAATAATAGAGCTTTCCATTGTAGTGCATGACTCCGGGACTGCAGGCAGGCTCTAGACTGGCAGAGAGACTGCATCATTACTTCTGTGGTTTCCCTGCTAAGCATCTGCTTAATGTATCTGTTTGGAGATCCATGCAATAGTTTACATGGTTGGTGAAGTGAGCTGTGGTAAATTACTGCCCAGGATCTCTTTATTCCTTCAACAGGTTATCTGCCAGTCACACTATGCATCTATTGCTGTGACAATGGACACACTTCATTTCCCGCCCTGCCATGTTAGCCCATATCAACTATATTTACATGCTATACGCGTGTTTCCTCATCCATGTTTGCAAGAAGTTTGTAAAAATGAATGTTGAACCTCAATGTTTTCAAGACCACCCATTCTGTCATGAATATAGGAATGTGGTTTCAAAGTAGAATGAAGCAGCAAGAGAAGGTGAGGCATCAGAACAGAAAAGGGTTCAAGAGCTGTTGTTGATTGCAAAGGAGGGAGCTTTCTGGTTTCTCGCTTCACCTGGGTGGGAGGTGAGGATAGGTGATCCCCTGAATATCAATGTCACTGCTTGGATCCTCCTTTGAAATAAATGAGAATCTTCCACCTCTATTTGAATAGGCTAACATTTCTGAACTGTCCAATACTAGCAAAATCCTAACAAAATCTTATGCTTAAGGAAATATGCTCACTTGATGACATTCCAGAATGACAGGTTTACCATCTGTCTTAGTTGCGTTTCTTCTCCTTGTTCCAGTCTTCTAAGGTTTTTCTAGAGAGATTGCACTGTAAAAGTGTTAACATTAACTACGTGAAATACCAAACCCCAAACTGAAGATTTTGGTGAGATATACCTAAAAAAGCTGTATGGTGTTTGACACTTCAGTGTGAAAACATCTAAAGGACACGACATCAGCAAATGTTTTCATATAATTCAGCTGGCAATATGTAAATAGTGGTTGATAGTATTAAAGAGTTTTCTTGTCCTCAGAAAATGGATTCTGATGCTCTTCCACTTTGAGGAAGCTGATGTCTAAGTAATAATGTATACCCGCATAGTTTGGAACCATCCATAATATCATTATGAATCTTATAATGTGCATTCATCTGTGTAATTTAATGTTCTTAACATCTAATGCCACAGCTGTTTGGAAAGATACACCAGTAATGCATTTAAAAATTTTGGCATGTAAAAGGAAGTTTCTGTGAAGCTAAATGTACATTTATTCATCAGCATTTTAAATTTAGGAAATGTCTGGCACTTTTGTACGTAAGCTTTGCTGCTAGGTGTATAGTCTGCTTTTTATAATCCACACATGTAAGAAAACTCTGAATACAGGCACTGCGCAGTCTATTGCAATGGACTGCTTTAATAATCAGGTGAAGTAACCATAAATGTCTTTGTGTGAGTCATGCTGATACTGTTTTCTAAATGTCAAATTCAGCCACAACGAATCTTCAGGTACTTTAAAGATCATGGAAAAACTAAATTTGTATCATAAGCTAGGACATTAGAAGATAAAATGCTGCATTTAGATATCTATGTCTAGGCAAACTCAGCCATGGCAGATACTTATATTGAACTGCACTGTGACCTGAACTTGCTGATAATTCTGAAGGGAAAAGCGTATGTGGACAGTATGGTGGAACATGAGCTTTCAGAAAATCTAATATTTTGAAATAAAAATAAACTACAATAAAATGTTGGGGGTTTTTAGAGAACATGATGAAATCTCTTTGTAGATCAGCTCAGATGAAGCAGTACGCTGTCCTTGCTTACTTTAGTTGATCCACCTGAATGACGATATACGTAGAGACTGAAACATGTTTACATATAATATACACACACA
This sequence comes from Vanellus vanellus, assembly GCF_965231255.1. Classification (NCBI taxonomy): domain Eukaryota; kingdom Metazoa; phylum Chordata; class Aves; order Charadriiformes; family Charadriidae; genus Vanellus; species Vanellus vanellus. Next base: position 80,497,055 of record NC_138907.1, read on the forward strand.
TATATATGTATTTCTACACATTTTAAATATAATCACACACACTTGGTGTAATTACATCAAAATTCATTGTGTATTCATTTGGAAGGCGTGGTATATTATGTTAGATGAAAGCTCTCTGCCAACACCTGCTGATGAGTCCAGCTTCATCGCCAGCTGTGACAAGAAGTATATCAGCACGAACACGATGGCTGTGCTTTCACCTAACGCTGGGAGACAGACATTCCTTACGGTCATGGGCTTTGGGGCACTGCTAACCAGTGACAGAAAGTCATGATAGAGTTGCAGCAAAAGACAATAATGTGGTCTCAAGGAGACTTATATTTAGCAAATATACATATTCTCAGGTGTGGGAATAGTGGCAGAATATTTATGTCTAAAATATCAATGTGCTAACTGCTTTGCCTCTATTTATATAAACGTGGATGTACTGATTGCTACCACATTTAATCGTGTCGCTTTTCTGGATAGTTGTTTTGGTTTTCTTTCATTTTAAACAAAAATTTGCTTAGCGAAGAAGTTGCTTGATGAAGTAGTTAGCTCACCCAGTTTTCTAGGTGATGGTCAGGGAGCCGTGAGGGCGGCTGCTCTGCAGGGGAAGGGGAACTGGAGGAGCGAGGGTGATGGCAGGGGTCTCACTGACAAGGGATGACAAGGGCCAGCGATGGTAGCCAGCGACCGACAAAAGTATGGTGGATGGCAGACAAGTCTGTAGTGACAAGGTAGGTCTGAGTGAGGCCAAGCCAGCAAGTCAAATCGGGATCTAGGTCTGGATCAGCAAGGTATGTGGACAGGCCAGGGTGTAGCCACACTCTAGTGCAAGAAAGAACCAAGAGCAAATGCCAAGGATTAAATGCACCTTCTGAACAAAGAGGATGATGACCCCTCTTCTTGCTGCTTTATCGTACACTGCGCTTTCCACACATGTCTCTGATTTAGCGCCTCTCAGTGGCACCAAAACCTGTCCCTGAGCCCAGGGAAAAAAAACACTGGCGTAGGGAAGGAAAAAGAAGCTGAAATCAGGGCACTGACAGCAAAAGCCAGGAGTGGTACATTTGTTAATTTTGAAAGGAATATATAGGTATTTGAACTTCATCCTTGATGCTACCAACAGTTCCCACAAAAAAGTTTCAGATCAAAAATAGTAATGCATCACAGAGTTATGATGAGAGCTATGGTGAGAAGGTAAACTCCTATTAAGAAATATGATGTAGCTATGGCTGTTCATGTCACTGGAGAAAACATATAGATGAAGATACAAACAAAAGTGACCTGGTATTTTAACAGCTGGCTTAGCCTGATACAGTGAAAACAGAGATGGTGTTTCTTTGCCTATAACATTGATCTTTTCAATAAGTATGATGAATGGAAGCCATATAGTACAGTACTTATTATGATCTCTTCTGAGATTAGTCATCTCTTCCATCATCAGCACATCCTTTTCCTTAATGATCCATCTGTCCAGCGATAGGATATTTGGACTACACCATTCAGCAACAATAGGCCTTTCAGCCAAAATAATGAATGCCTTAGTTGTGCTTCTGAGCTATTCACAAACGAATTTCAATCTACCCCCTAAAATATCTATCCCTGAACATGTTTCAGCTGCACAGGATTGTGCCTTCAGTTGCCACCAGGTCAACATTTTTTGACTAGCATTTTAGATACTCTGTGATATTTAATAGTATCATAGAATCATAGAATGGATTAAGTTGGAAGGGACCTTGTTGTGGTTTAGGCTGAACTGGCTATCAGGCAAGCGACAGATACTCTCCCCTACCCCTCCTCAAAGAGAGAGGCAGAGGAGGGAAAAAGAGACTTATGAGTTTAGAAGGAACTAAACAGCTAATGAAATATTAATAATAATAATAAAAAGAAAACAATGAAATATATACAAAACCATATCAAGCTCCCAGGATGACAATCACATCACTGGCTGGCACTGGGGAACTCCCATATTCACTCCCAGACTCACTCAGTGATTCAGGATCAGGATCAAAGGCAGAAAAACAGAGTCCTCAGACGTCAGTCATTGAAGAAAGAGAGCGCTGACCCTTTGATCCCTCAGCTTTTATACTGAGCATGAAGCAGATGGGATGGAATACCCTGTTGGTCAGTTTTGGGTCACCTGTCCTGTCCGTTCCTCCCTGCGGGTGTGACGCCTCTATGCTTTTCTGCTTCTGACCCTCCAATGGGGCAAATAACCAAGTTAGCTGCCCTTGGGTGTTAGAGCAACAAGTCTAACTCCGAGCTTCTCTGCATACCATTCCTTGGCATCAACTATAAACATAGGTCTTGCCTCTCTGAGAGAGAACAGTTTCTGCACAATATGCTGTTAATTTCAGTAGTTAGAAGAGGCCTAGCTAAAAAGTAGTTACTGAATAAAATTGGTCCTGTTTTACCTCAAACCATGGATGACCTTAAAGATTATCTAGTTGCAACCCCCTGACATGGGCAGGGACACCTTCCACTAGACCAGGTTGCTCCATATTTGCTGGTCTTTAGTTTAAACAATGTCCTGGGATGATCAGTGATTCTGAGTATTGCAGGTTTAGATTTTAACCACATCAAGTAGACTATAACTACACCAAAATATTGAAGTATGTTATCTTTATAACTTGGCACTTGACCAAAATTAGCCAGAGCCTTTAAACTCTTTAGGAACAGCCAGCAGATCAATATTTGGCTCTGAGCCTTGTGTCACTGGCGGAATTTTTTTAACAGGCAGCAGACTTAGACAAAAGGAATTCCTTCCTTACAGAACAAAGACTTAAGCCTGGGAACCCATTGTGGCCACAGAAGCTACAAATGTAAGTAAGTAAGTGAGAAAGTGGAAAGCATGAAGATGAATTGATGTTAAAGAAGCTTAAAAGGGATTATTTAATATGGATGTATAGATATATTCTTTCACTCAGAATGTTCTTCAGCCATAGACACATATTAGCTGAGAGGAAACACCACGGGGGCTACAATGGCGTATTCATTTTTTAGTCTTTCTGTAACCTGTCAGAGATTAGTTCTGTAGAGCTCAAGGGAAGTTATATTTCAGTGGGGCTACCTGCAAGCGTAAAATGAACCAAATTAATTGGTGCTTCATGATTCAAAAAACACTGATTCAAGAAGCCAAACCGTCTTTTTACAGTCTGGATGGAATTGTTTTCTGCTGTGCTTGTATTTGTCGTAAACATGAACTGTAGGCTTATATGATGGTATTTGTTTACAATATATCAGAGGGTAATAATTCCTCTGGGAGAAGTTTAAAAGACCCATAAATACAGTTCCTCAAGAGGAAAAAGACAGATGGAAACACAAAGCTTCGTGAACAGAACTCACCCTAACATTTTGGACACAAATGTCAGAATTCAGCAAGTGGACACAATCAATTAATTTGGATGTGTTGATGCGGTGACTGTTATGATATTGTCTTTGTGAGCTTCTTAAAGGCCTCTATTCAAACACAAGTTTAATAGCCAAGAAACAACCAAAATGCGCAATGACCCACTAGGACATGTTTCCTGGCACTAAGTTTATTTCTGAGTCAGCCTGCCTGAAATGGCTCTGCCCACAGAAATCTGGGATAGAAATACAGAGTTGGAGCAGATACAACTTTAAAATTTTAATGCTAATTTAATGCCCAAATTGTATCCCAAGTCCTAATTATCAGTGTTTTACAGAAAGGGAGGACTGAAAAAAAATAAAAAGGGGGGGGGAGGGGTAGGGGACAATGAAACCAGTATAAAACAATTATGTAAAAGGAAAAACATAAAAGGAATGCTTGAAGCAATTAGTGGAAGCCCTGCTTGTGAGGACCGATATAACATACCATTTCTAAAGTGAATGGTTGTAAAGGTCTTTGCAATCCTCGGGTGGGACGTATTATTAAATGTGCAATATGTTATTAACTTAGAAGTGGGAAAGCCCAGGCAAGATTCTGTTTTTCTCCCCTGTTAATTTCTGAATCGCTTTGTTCTTCCATCCATATGCTGCTGAAAATATGATATTCACCTGCCATCTCATACAAACAAAAACATACCCAGACAGATGGCTGACTCCGGACTACTGCTGACCAGTTTTAGCAACGAGGTGTAGTTCCTAATGAGAATGGGCATTAATATCTTTCTCATGCAAATTATTACTTCTAACTAGTGCTCCCCAAATCATTACAATCCAATATTGAATTCCCTGTAACAAAATGGAGTTGCTAGGCAACATGAGTGGTCAGCCTTTTTCTTGTGAGCGCTGACTTTAATAAACACTATGTATTCTTTTCTGAAATTCAAACTATTATTATTTAAATATGATTGCAGATGTGTTAAACTAAGGTTTCATATCAACTGAAGAAAGTAACACTCATCACTTGACCTTTACTTTTGAATTCCAAACTTTTTCATTCTGGGACACATTTTCCACTGCAGTTTTGCATGCAGAACCATCAGAGAACATTAATTAGCATGTTGTTAGGATGTAACGGATTTTAATGGCACAATTGGAAGGTCGCCCACATGTCCCTAGAAAATTATAAGCAGAGACTCTACAGCTAGAACAGAAAAACAGATGGATAAGTATGAAACTAATGTTATTTCTTCTGGGGCCAGAATGTCAAAGTGAATATCTAATGAAGTTTCTATTTCTTTTTTCCATTTTTTTTTTCTTTTTTTCCCCTTGAGCACAAACCACACAGAGCAGAAATAAATCAAGTATCAGTTTAAGACTGGAACTTAAAGAGGACTTAAAGTCATTTAAATGTATATGAGAAAAGAGTGAAGAGCTGAAGCTTTACTTAGAGATAAGAGTAAATAAGTTCCTTTACTCATTTTATGCATGCTGGGGTACAGCACACTCTGACTTACATTAGAAATCAGCCTTGAGACGTAGAATTCAGATCATGATGCAGCTCTCTGGAGACTGGATCCTGGGTCATCCATGCAATTCAAAGACAGGTTCAGGAGGTCTGCCTGTGATTTCACATCCCTTTCACAAAGCAGGAAGTAAATGATTATTTTCCTCAAATTACTTATGTGAAAGTTGTTTCTAAAGACTGGACTGAGAAACAAAAGTTTCTCCAGATTCAAAAAGATCAGATACGTGGTTTTGGCAAAAGTTTGTCTCTGCAAAGTCAATTTCATATGCACAGTACTGAAAATATTTCAATAAAGGTTAGAAAATAGTTGTGGAATGAGAACATGGTGTACTGCAATGTGCATTACATTTCACAATGACTCAAGCTTACAGGACCCAGGATCGTGATTGTTTTGACTGGTAGGTAAAAGAATACTGGCAAGGACAGCAGGATTAGCATGACAGTAGTACTACTGAGGGTCTTTTAACTTCCATCTGTCAAAAGAGGCAAGCAGATGTGGCTTCCCTGTAACACCTCGGTCAAAGGATAGCAATCCTAACAGCGCAGTACCTTGCCAAAGACCATGCTTAGTGAATTGCCTGCTTGGTTTCACAGAAATCATTTTGTACCTTCAGCAACAAGTTAGGGAAGTTGATCAGGCATATAATATCTACAAAATTAGTGTCCTTAGAGAAGAGATTCTTTATGTTCATTTAAATAAGTGGTTTCAGAAAACACAGTGAAATTAAGTCAGTCATTACTTGCCTCATGTCCAGGCTATGAACCAGAAAAAGTTGCTGTGACGATTCCTAATTATTTCTCTTTTAAATGGATTTGAAAAGAAAAAATACTAGCAATGCCAATGTCTCAATCCATCAAAGACATGACCTGTGTCTGTATCTCTAGTACAGCTACAGTAATGGGGCAGTAAATATGTGTGATAACAACATTACAACTTTTTTCCTAGATTTTTGATATGTCAAAATCTGAGGCGAACCTACAGAGAGTATGTGCTAGCAACAGTGTATTTCATTATTAAATATCTTTGAGTTTATGGTAAACTGTCAGCCTTGCCTTTGCATTAAACATTGTGATCCCCAGGAATACAGTTTGATCTCCCTGCTCCAAAAAAATTCCACATTTAGATCTCCAGCATATTCTGCCTCCTGCCAAATAGCAAAGGCTATAGAGAATACTAGACATACTAGAAAACTAGACTAGAAAACAATACTAGAAACCAGCGTTACATGTTGAGGTGACAAGGTTGGGATATGTGCCACTTCACTTCAACCTTTGCTCGTTAGACATCCAAGAGGTACAGCTTGGGTTCCTCCCGAGTCAACAAAGTCAAGAAACTCTTGTCTTTTTTAGGCATATTTTTGAGCATTGGTGAATCTACCTGTGGAGCACTGCAGTGTTTCTACAAAAAGCCATGTTGCTTTACACTGCAGTTCGTGTAATGACATCATGTTAATGTAAAGCTAGGTTTAAATTAGCCACCTTCAGGAGCAGAAGTAATCTGACCCAACTACTTATGACATAATTCAGTGATAATCAAGATAAATTAGCCTATGCAAAGCTTCCTGCATAGGCTAAATTATTTTTGATAGTTGAATTGGCTTATTGATAGGTCATTTTTTTCATCTCTGGAGAATACTTTAGCCTTCTGTATAGTCATAACTTAGCCATATTTATCACAGGAAAGCATCTCTTCTCTTTAAATAAGGAACTGAACTGAACTGAAAATAGCTGAAGATAGGAGAAAGCATTAGACGTGCTTGCCTCATTTTCACTCTTACAAGGCATAACATTACGATTACAGTCAGAGACAGTACACTGATCTAGATGGACTCTCATTCCTTTTCACAGTTGGCTTTTATATAAATACTAACTGTTCAAAATGAGCCTGTGTCTGGTGGCACGTTATTGTGGTACAGAGACATTAAATATTTCCTGTTTCCTTTCTGTTTTCAGTTGAAACAAACATGTTTGAACAGGTAAGTGTTACTTTAAAATTTTCATATTATCCCTTCTAAATGTCCATTTTGAACACTGAAAGTTCAAAGCTGTTGATTTCGGGGATGTGTCAAAACAGAAGTGAAGGATGGGATCTGACTCTTCTGAGTGCTAAATAATGGTGATTAATGGTGATTAATGTGGAGAAGCGTTGCCCTCCTCATTCAAAATAGCAGGAATTCCATTTCTGGTAAGGAGATGAGAATGGTATGCACAGTAGGATCCTTGGGATTAGCAGACTGATTTCCCTTGATCCAAGCACTTCCCACTAATTCTGCGAGATGGAGTTCTATATTACAGAATAAAATAGAAAAGGTCTTCTGCTGAATTAGGAAAAATACCCCCATAAACTGAAAGAAACAGTCTGTTTATAACAGCAATTTATCAACGGTAGGAGAAATGGAAATTGATCAACAATTACACCAAAGTATGCAATTTGTGCTTTTTTTTAAATATATAATTGTAGAATTGTAGTTTTTATTGTTTGGCTTGTGCAACTGATGGCTCATTTAATGTTTCATTACAAAGAACCAGTACCTGAATTCTGATTACTATTCAACAAATTTACGTTAGCTGTATTCTTACTATATTTTCCCTTTTTCTCATTTTTATATAAGTGATGTCTCATTAAAGTATTACCACTTATAAAAGTTTCTGGGTTAAAGGCAGCTTCTTTATTCCCATTTTCATGGTTCCTTTTGCAATGCTTAACTCATATTACTGTCAGTGGAAATTTAATACGAGTTAAGAATATGACAGAGACAGGCAAGTTGAAATGACAGCGATCAGAAAAGGCATATAATAGTAGACAGAAAGTAAGGATAAATACATAGGCTCTCAGTTCAGTCTTCACGTGTTATGATTACTGAGGAAGGAACAGAAGCAAAACCCCATAAACATCCAGGCTCATGTAAGTTGTCATGGTGATCTGCCACTATTTGCAGCTACGCTGCGCAGACCAGAATACAGGCAGTAGTAATTCACATTGTTGTGTATAAAAGGGTCTCGCCAAACCTTAGGGAGATGTCTTCACTAGGTTTTGATAGAAGTTTTTTCTCCTTCGTCAATAAAATCTCCTCTTTAGGAAGCACTTCATCTTCCCGTCTGTAGGATACGTGGCTCTTTCATCATTCATTAGTAGGCTGTGGGACAATGAAGTTACTTTACTTTTATGACTCTTACACAGGTAGCTAACACCGATATTAGAACATGATAATCTCTTTCTTGGGGAAGATATGGTGTTATTTCTGACTGTGTGTTTGGATAAGTCTTTGCAGAATGCCTAGTCTGGTTTGTGGTGGTCTTTCTGCCGTACTGACGACAAGCACTAACGAAACTTCCAACCAGACAGAAAAGAAAATGGCATGTTTCCTTCTAACTCCTTCAGAATATATAGGACACGATAAATGTAAGAAAACGGTGTATAAGGGCTGCTTCCAGTTCTTGCAGATAAAGTGCTCCTGTACCAAAACATTATTCAAATGTGATGAAAATTGTCTCCAAAGATGTTGTAGGTGGTAGGGAGACTGATAGCCCTATTCACAACACTTCAATCTCCCTACCAAATACCGTTTAAAAATAACATGACACTGGTTTGACATAAATTGCTGCAGACTATACATTTGTCGTTCTTATTACTGAATAGAAACCAGGCATTATGAGCTGACATGCATTTCATTCAAGTATGTCTGAGACACTTAGATTGGAAAATAAATGAAACCGTCAATACTAGTGATGTGATTAATATAGGGGCTGGTTTGGGGCTGACTTTACAGGGGTGCAAGAAATTGCTTGTTGGACATCAGAGTATTTTCACTGTGCGACAGTTAGGGGATTATGGCTATGAAAAGCACCTTCAACCTTGGTGAACCTGACTGTGGGGCAGCATCTTTGAGAAGCATTTGTGTTTACAGTGGAACTGAGTATGCTCTTTTATTTTCCTGATTTGATGTCTATAAACAGCAGTTGAAGAAGGGGCTCAAGTGAGCTTTGTAACAGTTCCTGCTGCTGCAGATATGTATCTTCCTCCGGTATTAACTGCTGCCATGTTCTGAAAGAAACTTAAACTGAGCTCTAAGCGTGGATTCAGGCATGCCTCTGTGAAAAACAGACATGGATGACCCCTGTCAATACTTATACAAATTTCATAGCTTCTTTATATCAGATAACTTGCAGAGTGCTCATTTTCTATGACTGTGTGAGGAAATTAATTTACAAAGTGTGGAGGAATCACATAAAAGCGTCAAACGTTAAGTAAAATCTGCATAATACTGTGGAAGGCACATTGTGAAATGGTTCTTACGAATGCCAATGCTAGTAGCTTTTTTCATAACCTAATCCTTTGCAGAGTACTTATAAATGCCCAGGGCATTATGATTCCTCTTCCTACTAAAGGAGAAATCAGTGACATGAAGTTTAAATATAACTTTTTTATTTGCACTTATATACACATTCTGAAATACAGGTCTAAGAAGTCATCATTTTCACAAGCATCAGTTTAGCATTCTTGTTGAGAAAACCAGCCTCAGGATTTTACTGTGATCATAGCACAGTTTAGAGATGAGAACATATTTTACCATAAGAAAAACTCCTGCTACCTTGAATAAGCAAAACTAGCAGGGAGTAAGATGACTTTTCCCAACAGAATCTTTGATCAAAATCCTAGAATAAGAAAAATCAGCGGGGTAAATGTAGCAGTGATCCAGGATGATATCCAATATAATAACTGTAAATATTTACAACTCACCAGAGAAGTTGGCTTTGAGCTCTAAATTTACATATACAAATTTGCAAGAATGAAAACTCTGTCGGAAAACAGGAATGGTGGCATTCATGTTGCTTAGCTTTTGATTAGGTATCTTCACCTGATTTTCTCACTGGGGTCTTCCTTTGTAGGAAGTGGAGAGAAATAGGAACCTCTATGGCTTAGACATGCAGGATGTAAAATCAGTTCATTTAAAAAGTGTCTGCTGTTATAACGGATGTTTTGGATGAAATAGATTTACATCCAATTATTTCCTGTGTGTTTCTGCTTTTATGTGTTAAACATTCATGATTCTGTTTGTTCTTGAAAAATGTGCTCGCTCACAGGGGAACAGGACGTTTTACCTAGTGAATAGAAATACACTCATTATTATTGTCTACAAAACGTACAACTGCATAGACAAAAGTGACTGAAACAATAAACCAAGACATTCTGATTTTCTGGAATCCAGAATTTCTAGTAGAATTTCTTTTACTGATTTTAAGACCAGCCTGAAAGTGAATGTAGTTGTCAGGATCAGTTCATAACAGGACTAAAATTCAGTAGACATTATCTAGGCAGAAGAGGCTCAAAAAAAAAATGGGGCCAGGAGTCAGATATTACCTGCTTAGTTACTAAGACTAGGAGCTTTGATCCAGACTTATTTCTAGAATGAGTCAGCTGGCCAGACCAGATAAAATCCTGCTGCTGCAGGACTTCTGTCTCCACAGGTTTACAGATAAAATCTTTGTTATTCTTTGTGCCAGTGAGCTACAAGAACTGAAAAACAATTTCTTGAACAGCACTAATATGGATCCTGAGAATCAGAGCAGACAAAAAAGACATCTGCAGTGTGGGTGCTTATACGAAGGTACATGTCTAGGTTCTCTTCCTTGTCAGAGAAAGAGGTTTTCTAGGGTAAAAAATTTCTCATCTCACAGGAACTATCTAAAATAGGCTGCTGAACCTCAGAAGCACCTCTTTCTCTCCATTGCCCGGGGGGGGAACTAGGCATTACTAGGTCATACATAGACACCCGCATTGTCAATGACTATAGTCAGTTAGGTGAGAGGAATCTAACCCAGGTGGTCAAGAAGGAGCTGAGAAGTCCTTAGTCCCTCTTTGTCCCAGACTTTGCAGACAAAACGAACCATAACCAAAGTCTGAGGTAGCTTTTTGAAGCTGTTCAGACTTATCCCTCACCTGCCTGGCCATTCCTAGAAATTCACCTATGTAAATTTTGACTCACTGTAGGCTGTAGACATCTTCAAACTCCTTGATTCACTGCTTACTTCCAGGTAGAAGGAAGTTCCAGACTGGGTAATTTTGTTCCTGGAGGAGAAGCCTCTCTGGATCTCTGGGGCAACTTATGCACCATTGAGCATTATAAAGAAAGGGAAAGGTTTTTGACCCTGAAATCATCAGCTGTTGTTTAAAAAGAAGCCTACCAAACAGGGAATGCAATTTTCCTGGTTCCTACTATGCATATTTAAAAGCTCATTAGTGTGATAAGCTCAGCGCTGTTTGTTCACCAAACCTAGAAACTCGCATTGTCACATTGTTTTACAAAAAGGCAATTGCTGAACCTGCTGTTGCAAGATAGCCAGCATCCTGTGAGCGGGCAAGGCTAAAACTGCAAAGGTCAGGTTATGCAAACAAAGTAGGATGTGAAAAAGACTTGGAGGAGGGGAGGGGGGCTCATGAAGACGAAGAGTACATGATGTGAGGAAGACATGAATCTTTCATCCCTGCGACAACCAGGAGGAAAAGGAAAGCAGAAAACGACCCCCTAGCAACAAGTCGTGTCGTGCAGATGCAGAGTACCTCTCTACCGGAAAAAGAAGAGTATAAAACCAGGGACTTTCGGGAACCGGGCGCGAGCCGTCGGCGGAGTGAGACTCCCGGGCCGCCCAGCGCTGTTTTGCTTGCTGCCGCTTGCTAAATAAATATTCCAAATTTTAATTGACTCTGTCTCGCATCAATTTGTGGGATCAACTTATAACAATTTTGGTGCCGTGACTCGGATAGAGGCAATCTGGTGAGAAGCCCCATACGGGGAGGCGCCCCGCTGAAATTCAGCGGCCCTGGCTGGGTGCTATCGCATCACATCCTCTACCGACGAACCCTAAATTCGGCAACAAGCAAAAGAAAGCCGGCAAACCCTGTAATCTTTGTGCACGAAGCCCCGAACGAAGACGCAGGAACGCGTGAGTATAGGCCGGTTATCCGTTCGGTTGGGGTTGGGTATCCCGGAGTGTGATAATGTGAGACGTCCACCGGACTTAGTAGTCCACCGGATGAAGCGAGTGCGGACCCCTTAGTAGTGCGGTTCCCATCTCCCGCGAGGGACTGGGCCACGAATAGGGGGAGCGTGTGTGTGTGTGTAAGAAGGCACTCCGGAAGATGGGACAGAGGAAGAGCAAGCCCTCTGATCCCATGGGTGGATTGGGACCTCATGTGAGACTTCCCCAAATACCACCAGACAGTCCGTTGAGTTTAATGATCAAATATTAGGATGATTACCCCTTCTAGGCGGGGTAAGGACAAAGTGAAATTGATTCACTATTGTATGGAAATATGGAGAGAAAGAAACAAATAAGAAAATGTTTATATTGGCCAATTTAGATTTGTGATCAGTCTGACTATCTTGGTGCAGATTAGTGGTAACAGTCTGACTATCTTGGTGCAGATTAGTGGCAAACGGCAAATAGTTTAAGATTTAAGTTACACGTAACTAGCTATTGTTTTAATTAGAAAATCTTTTGGTGTGAGTGAGAAGTGTAATAGGCTCTTTTATATGACTGAGTGAGTGTTTGAGTGAGTGAGGTGCAGAGTTTGTGTGTTCGCCCTAAGCAAAAAAGAATTTTTATAATAGAGGAGAGTGAACATCGACATAGTCCAGGCGCAGACATTAAATGGCTACTACAGCGGCCAAACTGGACTAATCAAGACACTGAACATAAAACTCATATGGTGGATCTGCGCACCAGAGTTGATCAAGAAATTAAAGAATCTGTTCCTCAAAGACAGAATATAAATAAAACTCTTAGTGAATATCAAAGGAAAGATAACCCCCCCGACATTTATAAAAACATTGTTGAAAAGGAATATAAGACAAAAAGATTTTAATGAAGATTAGAGGGGTCAAAGTTTCTATTTACTGGGGACTCGTAAAGTCACCGAGCCCTAAATGAAGTTAAAATTGAGTCCCCAACACGAAGTGTCCGAGTTCCTTGTGAACTTGGGCGCCAAAAGATCAACCGTCCAAAGGTTACCATCTGGATGTGTTGAATCAAAGGAAAAACTCCGAGTAATTGGTGCAAAGAGGAAAACTTTTAAAGTGCCCCTGATAAAAAGTGTAACAATAGAAACTCCAAATAAATATGGAGTGAGAACATTTTTATTAGTTCCAGAAGCTGAATATAACTTTTTGAGATGAGACCTGATAGTAAAATTAGGAATTAATTTGAGAGTAGATCAGGAGAAACTAAAAGTAAAATTATGCTTATTAACTGCAGAACATGAAGCCACAATTAATCCAGAAACCTAGTATAGCCCAAGATCGGTGAAAAAAAAAAAAAAAAAAAAAAAAAAAAAAATAAATAAAAAAAATTAAACCGATCACAGTCTCCATAAGAGACCCAGACCAACCAATTAAGATAAAATAATATCCCATCTCCAGAGAAGGGAGAGAAGAGTTGCAACCAATAATCTAGAGATTTTTGACCCAAAGACTTTTAAAACCCTGTATGTCTCCTCACGATACTCCCATCCTGCCCGTAAAGCAGCCGGATGGGTCCTATTGTCTGGTATAACACTATACTTAATCAATTAAGCCCAGATTACAAATGGTATAGTGTCATAAATTTAAAAGATGCCTTTTGGGCCTCCTCCTTAGAGGAAGATTGCAGGGATTATTTCGCCTTCAAATGGGAAAATCCCAAAACACATAGAAAACAACAATTACGGTGGACCGTCTTGCCCCAGGGGTTTACAGAATCCCCAAATATGTTTGGACAAGCTTTAGAGCAATTATTAGAATCCTATAAATTAAATCACGAGTCGATTCTGATACAATATGTAGATAATTTACTAATTGCTGGAAAAACTCAAGAAGATGTTAGAACTGAAAACATTAAGTTGCTAAATTTTCTAAGTCTCCAAAGACTAAAAGTTTCAAGATCTAAATTACAGTTTACAGAAGTAGTAGTAAAATATCTAGAGCACTGGCTTACAAAGGGGCATTAGAAATTAAATCCCAAAAGAGTAAAGGGAATCTTGCCTCTAACAATACCTACTAATAAAAGGCAAACAAGACAATTAGAATTGTTAGAGTACTGTCGACAATGGATAAAAGATTATAGTAATAAAGTAAAATATTTATATGAATGAAATTAACTAAAAATGAACTAGTAAAGTAGACCTCTGAGGAAAAGAGGCATTGGGAAGAGATAAAAAGAAAATTGATAGAAGCACCTGTCCTCAACTTACCTGATATCCGTAAACCCTTTCAAATTTTCATCAATGTGGATAATAGAACAACATATGTGGATTTGACCCAGGGATGGGCAGGGCAGAGAAAACCTGTAAGATATTATTCTAAAATCTTAGATCCTGTAAGCCAGGGGTGGACCACTTGCCTGCAAGTGGTAGTGACAACCGCATTATTAATAAAGGAGGTTGGAAAAGTCACCTTAGGAGGTGAACTGAAAGTATATACCCCCCATAACATCCGGGGAGTGTTGCAACAACGAGATGATAAATGGCTTACTGACAGTCGGTTGTCGAAGTATGAGAAAATTCTGATTAACTCCCCTAGATTAGAAATGGAAATGACTTCCATTCAAAATCCGGCCCAATTTTTATACGGAGAGCCCAAAGAAAGACTACTGTCTCCAGTTAATAAATCTACAGACCAAAATAAGAGAAGATTTAGAAAAAGAAGAATTAGATGAAAGAGAAAAATTCTTTGTGGACGGCTCCTCATGAGTAGTGGAAGGGAAACAAAAATCGGGATATGCCATCATGGATAAGTACACTTTTCGAATAAGAGAATCGGGGCCATTGAATACGGCTGGGTCTGCAAAAGCCTGTGAATCATATGCTATGTTGAAAGCACCAAAAACTTTTAGAAAATAAAATTGGGACTATTTATATGGATTCCAAGTATGCCTTTGAGGTGGTACATACCTTTGGAAATCCTACCAAAAGAATTAGCCCGGGGCATACTTAACAAATTACACAGCAGAACCCATTGAGGAATTCAAGCCCTTGTAGATCAATTTGAAACTAACTATGCCTGTGTCGAGATATACGGTTTAGCAAAAAGGATCTTAGAAAGATGTTTAACCTGTCACAAAGTGAATAAAAGACAACTTAAAGAAAAAGTACAAGAAGGGCGTGAATTGGCTAAAAGACCATTTGAAAAAAAAAAAAAAAAAAAAAAAAATTACAAGTAGATTTTACTGAATTACCGAAGGTTGAGAGATATCAGTATCTATTAGTCTTGGTTGATCGTCTTTGTAGAAGCCTTCTCGGTGGTAAGAACTACGGCGAAAACAGTTATTAAAGTTCTCTTGGAAGAGAGGCCCACATTTTACCTCCAAAATAATCAAAAAGCAACTAAATTATTTGGGACAAAATAGGAATACCATACTCCCTGGTATCCTCAAAGTTCTGGGAAAGTAGAAAGAATGAATGAGGAGATAAAGAAACATCTAACCAAGCTAAAGGTAGAGACGAGAATGAATTGAGTTAAATGTTTGCCATTAGCCTTACTACATATTAGAACTCAACCAAGAACAGATACTGGTATATCCCCCTTTAAATTGTTGTATGGGATGCCTTACAATTTCAGAATATTAGTAAAACACCTGAAAGTCGAAGATGAAATCTTAACGGAGTATATTTTAGAACTCACTAAAAGAAGAGACCTCCCTTGGACATTTCCATACACTGAATCCAACCTGGAGATCAGGTGTTGATCAAAACCAGGAAAGAAACATCATTAACGCCCCGCTGGGAGGGACCTTTTTGTTGTTTTACTTACCACAGATACAGCAGTATGGACAGCGGAGAAAGGATAGACTCACACTAGCAGAATAAAAGGACCTATCTTCCCAGAAAGGTGGACTATGATGTCGGAACTGAGAGACCTTTGAGTAAGATTAAGGAACAAGACTGGTAAATGCACTTTTCCAGAAGAGAAGTAACGGATAGTTTAACCATGTATAAAGCACCATACTTCTGGATACCTATGTTACGTTGTTTGCAAGTGTGCAAAGTTTGGTAAGAAGTGGTCATGTGTCTCGTTTAACATGCAATCTTGCTGTATGAATTGTCGCAAAAATCTGACATATCAAGAATCAGAAAGTCAAGCAAAAATCTGTAAATTATTTTGGGGATGAGAACTATCAATATCTGAACCCTAGGAGGTATATGAAATGAACTGGTATTGAGCCTTAAGACAGTGTGCTGTAAGATTCCTCTGGAAACAGGTCCAGCAACAAAACAGGTGGAAATATATTTAAGAATTATTGATAAATTAACAGCAGAGTTACTAAAGTGAGAAAGGCGTGGTAAAAGAAAAGCCAGAAAATTCCCCTGAAGACTACCTGCTGCTGCCGAGAAGATATTGATATCCCGTTGCTCTCTGCAAGAGAGTAGATGAGGACAGGCAGAGAGGTATTAAACAGTGGGGAAATGAAAGCTGGTATCCTTTCACTACCACGGCCTCAAAAAAAAAATGAACACCAACCCTTCAATTGGCACCATAGTTAACTACCTTAATTTCCACCCTGGCGGGGCCCCTCATAATACTGTGGTTAATTTTAACCTTCGGGCCTTGTTATTGTTAACAAATTTGTAGCTTTTGTTAAGAACAAGTTAAAAACAGTGCAACTAATGGTAATAAAGCAATCAAAACTAGAAATGAAGATTATACCAGATGAAAACTCTGAGTTAAATGCAGCTTGTGAAGTACTGTCCAGGTTTGATCAGCAAATTTCTTGTAAATAAAAGAAAAAGAGGGGAAGGATTGTAATAAGTAACAGAAGATCATTTGCTGATCCAACCAGTCGCTTAAGGACTGTCTGGACAGTAGGTTATCTCAAGCACAATAAAAGCTCAAGCACAAGCGCTTAAGCGGTTTGATGAACAAAATAGTAAAAAGTAAAAGGGGGGAATTGTGATAAGCTCAGCGCTGTTTGTTCACCAAACCTAGAAACTCGCATTGTCACATTGTTTTACAAAAAGGCAATTGCTGAACCTGCTGTTGCAAGATAGCCAGCATCCTGTGAGCGGGCAAGGCTAAAACTGCAAAGGTCAGGTTATGCAAACAAAGTAGGATGTGAAAAAGACTTGGAGGAGGGGAGGGGGGCTCATGAAGACGAAGAGTACATGATGTGAGGAAGACATGAATCTTTCATCCCTGCGACAACCAGGAGGAAAAGGAAAGCAGAAAACGACCCCCTAGCAACAAGTCGTGTCGTGCAGATGCAGAGTACCTCTCTACCGGAAAAAGAAGAGTATAAAACCAGGGACTTTCGGGAACCGGGCGCGAGCCGTCGGCGGAGTGAGACTCCCGGGCCGCCCAGCGCTGTTTTGCTTGCTGCCGCTTGCTAAATAAATATTCCAAATTTTAATTGACTCTGTCTCGCATCAATTTGTGGGATCAACTTATAACAATTAGCAAATGCTATCATCTCATCCAAGCATGCTTTTCAATAGTGTACTATACAACACCAGCATCATAAAGCTCATGCAAGTCCTGAAGTATCTCTTTTTCATCCTTTTAATCCTTTACCTTTCTCATGGCACAAAATATTATTGTGAGAACGTTAAAATCACAAATAGACCAGTTTTTGAAACAAACCTGCTTTTATGTATATTTCTTGTTATAAAATATATTGGAAATAATCTTTCACAGCCCTGCATGTGTATGCATATTTGTCTTTATAAATTGCATAGTGAAGATATACATATATATGCATTTGTACATATGTAATATGTATATACGATCTAATCATAACAAGAGCAAACACAAGTTGAATGGAACCAAGTGCTCAGTCAATGAAAATGAACAAGCATCCTGAAAGCCAAGAGGGTGTGTTGCTTTACAGCAGCAGATGTTCAAAGTGAAGCATTGGGTTTGATCTTAGCTGAGATGGGCAGTTTGTTTAAGATTGTGAGCTCTACATGGTTTTATACAGGTACTTGTTGGACGTGCATGGGTCTCGGTGGCATTTAATGTCTAAAGTTTTATTTTACTTCTCTTTGAAGAGTTCCATCTTTTTTCTTGTTCCTTTTTTTTTTTTTTTCCTTGTAAGAAAGATGACGGGGGCTTGTGAATGAAAAGGATAACTCTATCGGAGTAGCTGTTTGATGAATGTAGACTTCTATTTCAACTTGTACAATGGTGCTTGCAGGGGTGAGAGTAGGGATTCTCAAAAGCATAAATGGAAAATAAGCAGAAACTGCTATCAATTTCCACTGGGTGCTTAACAGCCTTTGATGAACCTTTTTATTAAATTTAGGTATCTGTATACGTTAATATATCATCTATAAAAAGAATACAAAGCAACAGTCTACAGAAAGAATTTTTAATAATGAGGTGTTTTGCTGAAAGGCAGGGTATAAAGCATCAGTGTTGTAACATCTAGCTTCAGACGAAATATGTAAATCTCAGCCTGGAAAATCCTGCAGTAGAAACTTGTTTGCTACCTGCTCATCCCTTGTATTTCAAAAACAAAAGGGAGCAGAAAAATGTATTGAGACTAAGCAGTATGAGGACTGAGTGCAACTCCTGTTATAAAGCACTTTATTTATGCAGCAGATCAGTGTAAAGTAATATTCACTGCGTACCTGCATTGGTACTAATTATTGTTTACATAGCATCTTGATAATTTAAAAATATATAGACAGCAGCTTGCAGAATGTGGCATGTTTTGGTTTTGATTTTGATATGTTTTGATATGTACTTTTCAATAGCGAAGAGTTGAAAAAAAAAAAAAAGGAAATCATGCCCATCTGTAGAAATAAATGTCTGTTTTGCATGACTTTGGGAGAGGCACTGCCACTTGCTTCACAAGATCTCTGAATTTCCTCTAATTAAAAATCCTACATTCTGACATTGCACGAATCAGATATACCAAACTTTTCTGGGGGATGTAGGGTGTGGACTGAGTGAGATCCCTTCCAAGAAAAACAATTAGAAAAATAAACAAAAAGAGCCTGTCCCACTGCTGTCCTGAAAGAAACCACAGCTTCTTTTAAAAGCAAAAAGGAAAATCAGGAAATAAACTATTCCCTCCCCCGCCCCAGCCCTGCCAAGGGAAAGCAGTGCATAGTTGTTTGTAAGAAAAAAACGTAAATTTTTATTATGGTAACCTGTAAAACAACAGAAACAAAGGAATTTGTATAAAATACATGTTATTATATTTGCAATTAATTTCACATTTAATTTGTTTCCCTGAAGTGTAGCCCTATATCACTTCATGGGGGAAAATGGAAGCTCATTAGCAGTAGTGGGCCATTTATATTCTTCATGGGTTTTAGCTTAGAGCTGCCCAATCTGAGAGATTTTATTTGTTATGAATATTTATATTATTCTGCACCATGATAGTCACATTTTATCACAATACTTCCTTCAAACATAAGGCTAGGTTATAAGATTTCTTCCCACACATTTTTAGTAATCACTTTTCAAACAACTCCTGTTATAAACCACTTTCTTTATGCAGCAGATCAGCTGTAAAATAATATTCACTGCATACCTGCTTTTGTACTAAATATTCTTTATGTAGCATCTAGATCATTTAAAAATATAGAGACATCAGCTTGCAGTTCCATGAAGCAGTCAAATTCACCAATTCTCTACGTTTTGTCTCATTTTATTCCGTGGCTGCAGGCCTCCATATTAGCAGCTTTTCCCTCTTTCTTTGAGCCTGACTTTATTTTATTAGCAGCCTTCCCCCCTTTCTTTCAACCTTGTTTTATTTTATTTTTTTCTCTTCGCCATCCAATTTTGCATTATGGAAAAAGAAATCCGGGAGCTTTTGCTGACATACAGCGTATAAAGAAACTGTATGGCACAAGTCGTTGACCTAGTAGTGGTAATCGTGCACAGAAATAGAAGAACTGCGGGGTGAAGTTTTTGATCCATAGCATGGAGCTGTGCAATGATCAATTGCCTGTCCAAATCTGCTCCGTACTTATTATTTTTATGGAAATGTATCATCCCAGCTTCTGTTAGGTATTCTGGTTTCGCTCTGTCTCCACCCCTCGGTGTTCCAACTACTTCTGTGAGATTTAATAAAATAGCCTGAAAAACAAACATGGGGTCTTTTGAAAGACTGGATTTTGTTCTGATTGCAGTTGGAAAATCAAAGCTCCAACTCCGTTTTCTGAGAACCGGTATTAGAAAATGCAGATTGCGGAGAGCTTAATGGAACTGCCCTACTTTCTAGAGTCATTTGTTTTGATGAGAGCCTGAGTGTAAATTCTGTGCAGAACACAGACAGCTATTATGCAGTTAATTATGCACAAAGTAAACATGTACAATTGCAAACAGCAGAATGCCACCTAATAATGGATAACCTGAGATTTATGGTATGCATGCCCAATCTGTAAAAGCTTCTACTCGTGAATCTAAAATGAATGGAACATTACCTAAATGATCCAGAATGAAGGATTTAACATATCGCTCTACCCTTATTGCTACTTATTTCCTGTCAGCAGATTTTTCATTTGGCTTTAATTTATTGCACATAAACACTATGCAAATGATTTGGTCATATTTAAAAACATATGGCCTGTGCTTCTGATTACTGGTTAGGCATTTTGTTACCAATTACTTGTTAAAGTAATCACTTCTTTAATTATACTGGTCAGCAGATAATGACTTTGCCTTCATTTACTTGAAGACTAACTGCGGCAAAATAAGTCGTAATGTGAATGTCCCTAGAAAAACAGGGCACATCCTTTTTGCACAGATACATTAGCTTTCAGTTTCTTCGTAGGTGTTTTTATAAATGTGGTCACAGTCTACATTTATTCTTACTTCATGTTTTCTGTGCCAGAGACTGATCAGTGCTCAGATGTAGTTAGCAGAGTTGCGACTGCATCAGGGCCCACTAATGGGAATGTTGGCTCACACACCGCGATTAGCCCTCATCATCTCCATTGTGTCTTCTCCGCAAGGCGAGAAGGGCTTCAAAAATTCGTAACTAATTGCAAAGCAGCAAGGAACCCATCTGAACGGCTAGAGCAGTTTGTCAGTAAAAGGCAGCTGTTATTGTCTATTTCTGCAGTTGGATTTCTAACTTGTCCCTTTTTTTTCGAGGGGAATAAAAGCAAAAAAATGCCAAACCTTAAGTTATCTTTTGTAGCTTTGCTATAACAGTGATCTGCGACAGCGGGGACAGAACAGTTTGCATGTTTGAGTAGGTCACCACATCAATGGAAATATTGCTGCCATGGCTATCTAAGACTTTGTTTCCTTCTCAGATTTGGATTATCATTAATTGCATGTAAAGTCTTGCTGTAACCAGGATTTTGTTTCTTTACACTTGCTTCCTGTCTTTATTCTTTTCTTTGCTGACTGCTAGGTCCTCTTAGAAGATTCCACTGACTCAATTGTATTGTACAATCCTTTTTGCCTGGGGAATTAATAATGGAACAAGACAAAAGAAGTGGAAAAATTAGACAGAAATGTGCATATCACAAGCTGCATCTACACCGCTGAATAAACCAGATCCAGGGAGCGGGGTTAAGGACTTGCTCTGTCATCATGCATGTTATTTAATTGCTATCAATCTCCCAGTCATAGTTTTGGCACCCACCAGAGTTTTCTGAGACAATGTCTGGGTAGAATTTGGGGATTAGCATGTGTTAGGGAGCCCTCATATGCCTGCCCGTAAGGGTTACGTGGTGCAACAATTCTGCCTTGTACAGTCCTCCAACAGTATCCCAGCAAGATTGGCACCCTCAAGCGCTCCCATGTGCCCACACTCAGACTGCACCCCAGAGCCTCCAAAACACCTCCAGTTACAGACAGTGAAGCACAGATAGGCTGCAACACAGATCTCTCAGTAGTCAAGACACGTTCAACTGACAAGAAAACACATAGAGATGATAAGCATGACTTAAGGTGACCGAGGCCCAGGGAAAGATGAATACTAAGTGCTGTGTAGTGTGGATGTAGCTAAGCCAAACCATTTGCCCAGAGACTGGTCCCTGCCTCTGCTTTATTTAACAGCAAATATTGGGATTCCATGGAGAGAGATGGAAATGCATCATACTGTGAGATATTCTTGTCTACAGGTGCATGGATGGATAGAGTACTCATCAAATGTAATGATTAGGTTTGTCCTCAATCTTTCTGATGCTTAGACAAGGAAAAATGATGTTTTCCCTGAAAAACATGAGGATTAATTAAAACAGTCTGTTCTATGCAGCATGTTCCCCTTACACATCACTGCAATTCTACTACAAAAGAGATGCTATTATTACTAATATTGCCCAGGCTGAAGTGACAGGTGCTCTGAGCTCTATAATTCTCTTCATATAGATCACATCAGGAAATTCATTTGTAATAGTGAAGGAAGAACTGTGGTGATGCTGAGATACACTGCTGTTGGTACACAAGCTGTCTATTTCTAAGTTAGCTTGCGTAGTTTTGCCTTTGACTGCAATTCAGACATGCTTGGAGACATAGCATCGCTGATGTTTGAACTACTCAGGCACTGTTGGCTTTCCAAACAGTGTGTTATGACAGCCACTACCCCTGTAGGTAGAGGGGAAGATGCTGTACAGCCACAATTTCTTTCAAACTGTGTAGTTCTCCTTCCACAAGATGCTACATCTGACAAGAAAAAACCCAACCAAAACACTCAGTTATAAAATTAGTAGTAAGAGCATATTGTGTGAAATTGCAGAGAATGGAAATAAACCAAACTGGAGAACAACCAACCATAGAAAAAAGAAACAAACCCAAAAGTAAGGAATTAGGTATGTCTCTCTTTCGGGCCATTAGAGGCTACAGGTCGTAAATGTGAACTGCATTGCATCACTCCCTTTTACTGCTTTGATAGTCCTGTTTCCTTTTCTTGCATTTTTGCTGAATTCATCCTGCCACCTTCATTAATGTCTCACTTTCTTACAATATTAAAAGGAGCTTTAATCTTTGGGAGACAGTAGTCTTTTTTTTTTCTCTCTTTCTTTTCCTTCACTTATTCCTCTGTAATTAAAGCTAAAAATTGAATTGCTCTTTACCACCATTTTTCGCTTGCATAGCTATTTAAAGATTTTTTTTCCCCCTTCCATTAACAATTCTATCTTTGATTGCTATTCCTTTCCTTTGGATCAGTCTGCTTTCACATCAGATCTCTTGTTGTTGTCATTGTAGCCTGCTGTGTGAATCAGGTAAGCCTGGTAAGATGCTTTTACAGTGGCAGCCTTGATTGTGTTTGCTGGGTTATGAGGAAAACAAGCAGCCTAAAAAAAATAAAAACCAACTCAGAGGTTTGCTTGCGAAAGAATCAGCCCCTGCTGAATCTACAGTACAGAAAAAGGCAGAGAATTTTACACTTAAATTGAAAGTGTCTTATTGAAGTCTCTTGCTGAGAGGAAACCATCTCATGTTGTTAGCTTGATCTTAGTAGTTTTCATCTGTCTAATGTACCGCTCCAACAATACGTTATACCCCCTTTGCATAGAGGTAAATGACAGCGTGCTGCCCAAGGCGACGGGGAGTCAGACCCTTTACTCTTTACAAAAGAGCTGTCAAAGCAGAGCAGTCACCCGAACTGGGCTTCAACTCTGCGTTGCAGCAGCGAGGCTGGCAGGAGGCACAGCTGCAGCAGGGCTCTGGGGCTGGAGGGACCTCTGACTTTAACGGTGGCTTTGCAGCTGCAGCAATTACTGCCACGCACCCAACTGGGTGCGAGGGTGACTGCTTCCAGCCTGAAGCCTGCAAACAAGCGTCCTCTGCTAATTAGGAACAGAGGAAGAGGAGATCAGAGGAGTTAGTAAGTGTGAAGTCAGTGCTGCGGCTGGTTAACAGTAATACTCTTTCTTGTTATGCCCATGAATATATTACAGAAGTATTGGCAAATCTGATCCCGCCTGTGGGGAAGTGGGTGGCTGACATGGAAAAAGACAGACTCTTTTCTTCTAGCTGTTAGTTTGAAGCCTGCTCAGACTAGAAATGACAAAACTGTACCAGATGATGGCCTCTCTGATGCAAATCAATAGTCTTGAAGTATTTATTTATTGGCAGGAGTCCGTATCGTAAAAATTCCCCTTTAGCAATAGAATTACTTGTGTTTTAACAAGTTAGGCCTAGGGCCTGGGTAATCTTGGGGAGTTGCGAGAATGAATGACTCTATGCTTCTGATGGTTTTGGTGTTCCTCCTGTTTGTCCCCTCTTCATCCCCAGAGGCCTTAGCTGTGGTCTGGAATAAGTCTTGGACTAGGACCGGACTAGGATTGCCTCCCCGCTGTGAAAAAGAAAAGTCAAAGAGAGGGGAAATACATCTTTCAAATAAGAGGATGCAGCAACAGTACAACTGAGATCCTAGAACTGGGGTAGACTTGGTGTTGGGCCAAAATATGGCCAAGTAATAAGTGTGGAAGAAGGCGGGTAATTGGTTAGGCATGAAATTCCTTGCACTGTAGCTCTTGTCAAATTGTGCTATGGGGCAAAGATGTTTTCTTCCTTTTATCTGATGTTCCCCCTGTGAATTCTGGGAGGCCAGCTTTGGACTTGAATGAACAATTTCTTTTATTTGTTTGTGACTTCTGCTAGTTTTACCATCTGGCATGAATTGTGCTGGACTGAACATGTTCTGTCTTATCAAATTCTATTATCACTTTGTGCTTATCATGTAGTTTATCACTTTGCAACTGCTTGTGTAAAAATAAGTAAAGCAAGGAAATAAAACTATTAGTGGTTTGAAAACCCTTTAAAATCTTGTTGCAGCTATTCCTGCAAACACCTAAGGCCTGAATCCTTGTCTCAAATACAGATAACTTAAATGTTCTTTTTGTTGTCTGTATAGCTTTATTGCTGTATAGCGTTATTTTAGAACAAATTGAGTATCTTTGGTTTTACCAAGCAGTTAATCCCTTTTATTTTGCTTCCACTTATGTATCTCCAGTTCTAAAGCACTGTTTATTTCATGTGTTTTCCTTCTGTTCTTTTCTAGTTTAATTTGACTAGTATCAAGTTCTACTTTTGTCGCCTTTCTTTGTTATTTCTAAGGGAGTTTATTTATATCTTTTAACTTGGTTTAAGTGCTTCATTTTAACTGCACTTTTCATTTACCTTTCTATTTCAAAATTGTATCTCTACATTTTTTCTCTCCCTCTCTGTTGCATTTTCATTTATGTTCTTAAATGGGCTCTGTTTGTAGTCCAGAACTTAAGTACTGACTGCTTGCTTTCTTGCTCCTGTGACCCCTGGTCACAGTAGGTTAGTTTATTTACTTCTGCATATTTTTTTTTTTTTTCAGGATAAAATCTCTCACAATGTCGGGTAAGAGTCTGAACATCATGAAAATAATAAATAGAAGAGATTTCACTCACTGCCCAAAAGCGTTAGGGAAAACTATTTTCAAAAGGCACTTCTGCAAACTGCTATATGTAACAGGTTCAACTCTTTGAAGTATCTTAAATCTGGTAGTTTTAAATTTCAACTTTCACTTCTAGTTTCACCTTTTGATGCCTCACTGGCTTTCACATAGATTTTATATACCTATAAATAAAGCCAAAACGAGACCAAAAGAATTGTCTTGCAGGCATTAGTGCTTATGCCAGACAAAATATTCTTAGAATGAGCATTTCTACACTGTAAGATCACATCAGTTTTGTTTTCATAGCAGGACAAGAAGGGTTAGTAAATAACAAGATTTATACACAGATCCCCTGAGTACTGGGTTGGACAATTGCATTATTGATTAGCCACCATGATGGCACTAAACCTGAACCTCCTTAATGTCATCTTCTCTAATCATCTCTTGATTAGATACTCTAAAGCCATGATCAGGTAGCAGGAGAGAGCTCTGATTGAGCAAATCAGTTTGAAAAGGGTCCCTGGAGAAGAATTTCATTTTCCAGGCCAGAATTATCATGTCTGTTCCTTTGAATCTATACTAATAACATAATGTGTGAGAAAAAAATATTTCTCATGCTGACATAAAACTCTTGTTTCCTCCCTTTCCTCTGAGTCAGGATTATCAAATTATGAGCTGACTATTACACAGCTCTTCTGCAGTGAGCAAAATGGACCGATGGTAGATAGGCATGTTTAATTCTTCTGTTATCTGCTGTATGACTGCTGACATATGTAATTATTTAGCATCATATTTGAAAATGCTTTTAAAACTCTAGATAACAAGAGATAATTAGTGTCCCTTTGCAGAAAAGTAAATCGCATGCCAACTTCCCAGAGCTGAAACTAATAATATTATGGCAACTCGGATCTTAACAGATTCTATTTGTGGCTAGAGCCGCAAATAAATGATATCCCAGTCTGTGATGGTGCTCTGGAGAAAACCAAAACAAAAACCCTCTAGCATTTACTTCAGTAAACTAAATTCTATATTAAGCTATTGGTGACAGTCAAGAAAGCTGATAATTTCATTTTGCTTAGGCTAAATTATGCCGCTGTTAGGCTGTCACACTGGAGAGAGTACACTCCGGGAACTGAGATGAAACCATTGAGAGCTCTCACAGGCTGAGGTGGGTATCATGGGTGTAGTGGCACCAGCTTCATCTCATCAGTACACTGTTGCACATTATGTCTCTCTTTGAAAGGTTAAAGTGGTAGAATATCAAGACGGTTGCCCCTGGAGTATCCCAGTTTAATAGGGTAAAGTGGAAGGTCTTGGGCCATCTGTTCAGATTTCCCTAGTAAAACCTATGATCAAAACTCCTAAAAAAGGCAGATACTTTAAAAATAATTTAAGCACCTACAACCCAGTGTCTGGTCTTTCCCTAAAAGTTCATGATTCCTGGAATAGTTCATATAGTACTTGGCATTATTTTCCTCCGTCTTTCCAGAATTGCCCCTGTATTTGTGGGGTCCATTACTTGTTTTTCAGATACTTTTTTTTGGTTTGTTTTACTTACAATAAGCGATGCCTTCCCTAAATCTCCTTACAATCCTGACTGATAGACTATGTTTTGAGCCTATTTATGGGGTAGCAAGAGGCTGTATAATGCTTTATAAATATTTCTATATAGGAATGGAATAACCTCAAGCAGACGTTGTTAGCAGTGGGCTTGGTAGATCTACAAAGAATGAAGAAAATGAAATGTAAAATGTAATTGAAGCAACCAAGGAGACTTGCTGCTGCTCAAGTCCTCTATACTGCTCCAACCCTATTTAATTATTTACCTAATATTAAAATAGAGAAATAGTAACTAGACATGATTTATCTATGATTCAATTAAGGAACCAACCAGCAGACAACATAGCATTGTAGATAAGTAAGGTATTCCTGTCAAGGGAGTGATGAACTGCTAGGCCTGGTCAGCAAACTGAGGAAACCACTTGGAACTGCCAAGTTCAGAGGAGAAGTAGGTAAAAGGTAATTCCAGCAGGGGGAGATCATGACCACCAACTCATTGACTACCTACCCAAATGATACCAGCTACTTAAAAGGGAACAATGGAAAAAGAAGACAGAGTCTGCACACTAATTTACATGGAAAGCGAAGAAATCTTGACCAATCATTACAGATTCAAACATTAATTGTTTGAATATGTAATAATCAATGTATAAAATGCAGATTTTTAAGACTAAGGGGTGCTCCCATTTTGGGACGAGCATCCCATTTCTGCACCTTAATGGCATAAACTTGGAAATACTTCTGCTCTGTGTGTTATCAGCTTGCATGCCGGGTAAAGAACCCAGATTTGGGACAACAATGGTTACCAAGCAGACAGAGAAAGTCTCAGTGTGAGGCAGTAGCAATGCCACTAGGCAACACCCACGGGGAGATGCCCTAGATACCACTCTCTTAAATCCCTGAATGTGGAGTATGTATGGAGTGGAATACACGGGGATATCAGGCAAAGGCTGATCTGCGTTGACCTATATGGGAAATCCACCCATCAGAGCTGGAAATGGACATGCCTTGAGGTTGCTTTTTCCACTGCAGAAAAAATCAGTCAGCTTAGAACAGTTTCTGATGGATGTTCACACCCAATACTCACTGTTCCTTAACGCAGAGATGATACATTCTGAGTAGGGTCCTACTCCCTCTTACCTCCTTGCAACATGTTGGCATTGATAATTTAGGCTGTAGCAATGGCTGAGGAAAGGAAGGAGATAGTCTGGTTTTGATCTACTGGCAATTCTAGGATAGGAAACTTCTGTGAAGCAGCATGAGTCATAGATATGCTTGTCCATCTATTTCTGCTTGTTTTTCTAGTGCCAAAGCAATTTGAACTTTGCTTGTGTTTGCAAAGACACTATTGAGAAACAGGTGTGAGAATCGTCTGTAGCCAGTTAGCGTGTGACTCCTCTGTGGCCAAGGAATTTGATAGACATCCTGTTTCTCTACAGAAAAAAAAAAGTCTGTAAAAGTTTCTGGCATACAGACCTCTGCTTTTGCTGTGTGCACTGCCTTGTATTAGCAGAGTTTCGTGGTTAGGTGTCCAAAAATTTTTCCCTGGGGATTTCATGCTTTCTTAACACACATAAATTCCCTATGAAGATCTAAAAAACCTCAAACACATCATAGACAGGAAAGTTTTATGATCTCAAAGGTTCTCTTGGAGGCTTCATGAGCAGAAAATATAATCAGAGACTCTGAATCCAAGTGCTGTTTCACATCTGCACCTCTCCATGATGTAGAATTAACTCACAATGTCAAAATGGCAGCCTGAGGACTGCACCTCACCTATTTAATGTCTCCATCCAGCCCACTGCTTCCGTCAGGAGGAATGATGGACCAGACAACTCCCCAAACACTATGCCCAAAGAAAATCCTGCAGAAAATTGCTGGTACCCCACTACATCCCATGGGTGAAAGGGACAGAACGGATACCTGTCGTCTCCTTTTTTGACACGTAGGAGACCACAAAATTGCTAATTTAGTGCCACTATACCAGGGATTTTAATCTTTATGCGACCAGCTGTTGGTCCATGTGGGGAATCTACCTGTTGTTGGGGAGGCCTCCTGGCCAGCTGTAGGTTTGGTACAGCAGGGGTTGTGTGGTCTGTGGCAAAGACTGCACCATGACTGTAAAACTTCTCTGGGGGGTGACTTCAAAAGGGAAAGGTTTACAGGCAGTGAGAAGGGAGATGGGCAATTTGCTTGGATCTGTCTAGCAAGAGAACATCTTAATTTGCTCCCACTGAATGCGGGTTGTGATGGGATGAAATCAAATACTGCAATTTCTTTTTTTGTGTGAGAAGGACAGTGGGGAGGAGGGAGGAGAAGTAGCTATTGAAAAGCATACAAGGTTTAAAAAATTCTGTGAGTGAGAAATAAGCTGTTTTAGCCAAGGAAAAGAATTAACCTGTGGTCAGAATGAATTGTTTGACATATTTCCTCTCACGTTTGCTTCTATAGATGTTTAATCCCCAGATTACCTTCAAAATCTTCCAAACTATTCAGTCTTACACAACTGTAATGCTATCTTTGGACAAGAGCTTTAGGCACAGTTTTGGAAGAAAAATATTAACAAAGTAAGGCTTTTGCTTAATATTAGGGAAGGATAACTACTATTGAAATATCAAACTAATGTGATGCAGTGGGAATTTGCCAAAGCATTATAGAATTATATTTTTGTGTCGTGTAAAAATGTGGAAAGAACTGCTATAAGATGATATAATAGAGTATAAGGTCAGTAGCCCATTTATGGTACCCCACATAAGACTTTCTGCATGGTGATGCTAAAACCAACATTGATTTATCACTGGATACTTGATTTATTCTGGCATCACAGATGTAGTAAGCAGGCATCTTTTTACAATGATTGCTATACACAGACAACAAATTATTAAGCTACTCACAGATAGCTGGATGTCATTTGTACTGAATACACAGCGATCTACAGTCTTGTTACATTATTTTACATTACTTTTCACCTTCAGTCTTTTTTCTTGTGGAGTTTAATTCATTCTTATTAAAATAGCAATAAAGTTACACCTTATGAATGCATATGAAAGAAAAAAATCTCCTAAAGACACTAATTTTCAGCAATACACACTAGACTTGTATCAAAGAGGAGTCCAAGGTATTTCAAAGTTTTTCTACAGTAGCACAAGGAACAGTCAAACTTCAGACAATCTTCTTATGGGTGGTAAGAGATTTTCAGAAGTCATGTGACTCTGGTTCCCTGAATAAGAAACTCGAAACATATTTTCTCATTATGCTGCAAATATGACCAACTCTATGTTGCACAACAGAAAGGGGACAGTATAAATCAGTTCAACTGAATTTGTGTTTATTTTTTGGACTAGGGAAAACCAAGCAAACTTCAGATTCTTGAAATGTGTATGCGGAAAAGTTAGATGTTTCCATTTTGTGATTATATTTTTCCAAATTTGGTTTCCATATCTCTCTCTCTCCTTCTTTTCCATTCTTTTTTGTTTTGTTTTGTTTTGTTTTGTTTTCTTTCTCTACTTTGCTATTGTGGAAAGCAGTTAGGAAAGAATACATTAGAACAACAACTATTTGGAGAAACTTAAAACTAAAAAAGAAGAGGAAAGTAAACAAAAAATGGTCTCAAATTTCCCAAGATAAAATACAGATAGGAAGGGAAAAAAACCCAAACCAAGCTTTTCTTTTTTTGATTTTCACTTTTTTTTTCTTCTCAATGAAAATTGCTTGTGAATTCTATTTTGCCTAAGCCATGTCAAACTGCTGAAGCACAGAGACACCAAAGGTGATCCTCATCCCCAGAGCATTCTCTCTCATTGGAAAGAAGGAAGAAAATGCTACAGAGAAGAACTCATCAGTAAAAAACCCAACTCAAGATACTGTACACAATCTGCCCCATTTTTCTTCTAGTTCCTTGGAACCATTCCACTCTCTCCTATAGATTTGCTAAAGAAGCACTAATATAAATATCAATACACTTTAAAGCCATGGAGAATGAAGAGATATGCAGATTTGAACTAAACGTCTGGAAAGAAACATAAAATCCAAGGACTGTGCAGTCAAGAAGACTCTATTACATCATCAGAATCTCATAGTCACCACGCTCTGTAGAGCGGAATGTGATGTGCGAGTGCGATTATAACTTTTTCAGATAGTCACCAACTGTGCTGTAGGAAGCACCGAAGCTTCATGCTTTCTTTACAACACAGAAATACAGTGAAAGATAACAATACGGGACTACCTGTGTTAACATAAATCAGACAGATCTGTATTGTAATGAAGTAATGAAGTAATTATCACAGTAAGAGCACTATACCAGTTGCACGTGGCTATAAA
Source organism: Vanellus vanellus (assembly GCF_965231255.1). Classification (NCBI taxonomy): domain Eukaryota; kingdom Metazoa; phylum Chordata; class Aves; order Charadriiformes; family Charadriidae; genus Vanellus; species Vanellus vanellus. Next base: position 80,528,103 of record NC_138907.1, read on the forward strand.
TAGGCTAAGTATGGAATCTAGTTTTCCTTCTGCATTTAAAAAACTTAACGATACTCTTACTAATTTTGAATAACTACTATTTTAGCCTCAGTGCTGCATGCCGGGGTTTTGCATGAAATTGGCTTCCCTTCCTCCCCTTTGTCAAAGAATGGGTAGATAAAGAAAGGAGATGAAGCTGTTCTACTTGAAATCTACGGTATGAGGATGTTAATATGTGCAGTTAGGATAAATCTGTGTTTCTGTCCTGAAAAAAACAGCGTGCTTCCCAAATCCCTGCACTTTAACTCAGCTGGCTAGGCATATCGCAGGGATTACTTAGCTATGGGTATATGTTTGACATTGCCGCTTAATAATTAAGACTATTTAGTGCAGCTCATGGAACACGGTGTGTCTTAAAGCCCGCATAAATTTGATCTTACACGAGCATTTGTTTTCAAATGACCCTGAAAACACAATAATCTTTATAGACAATGTATGTATAAAATGTGAAGTTTAACTGTATTCATCTTCAACCACAGTGAAATCAATTTACTTTGCAGTTTGGCATGAGAAGAAAGAGATTTTTTAAAATCCTTTCTTTCTTTGAAGGTTTTTCCCCAAATTTACCAGGTAATAGTGAAAGAAAGGGAAAAAAAATTTTGCAAATGAAAATGAAATAGAATATTTGAGTGTTAAAAGCAAATTTCAAGAAATATCCTAATCTTTCAGGAACTAATAAAGTCTTCTGGTCATGATTTCCATTCATAAATATTCAGGGCAGCGACTGCCTGCTCTTCACTTTTCACTTCTTTATCTGTTCCGCGCTGTTATCTTGACGAGCTAAAGGTATTATGATACTGCTGATCCGGCTAATCTTTCTTGCCATAGACTAGAGATACTGTGTACGTCTAACCAGTACAAGCCAGCATTCCTCTACCAAAGAAGCAGTCTCAGCCACAACAGGGGCTTGTCCTCAGCCCACTGCTGCAGACAGAGGATAAGCCACAGGAGGGAACCGTGGTGGGACTAAAACTCTGGGACAGAGCAAGGGAAAAGAAAGCTTCACTTGGATTACTCTCATGGTGCGTGGTGCTCCTTGGGGCTTCACAAGAGCACGTGTATATAACACAGTGTGGGTGGGTGGGCAGAGAAGGGAAGAGCATCCAAGGAAGATGGGGCAGCCCCTGTTCTCGCTGGTGTCTGCTGGCAGTGTGGCTGCAGGTGGTGTGGGTAACAGAGAAGTTGTTGCTTCAGTTACAGCCTTGTAAAGGTTTCTTTCCTTATGGTAGTACTACTATTAGTGTAACCCCCAATGGATTCAAACAGTCTGTCAGGTTAGGGGAAAAAATACTTAGGGTCAAGTATCACTTTTTGTATTTCCTCATTTATTTTAAATACTGGACTTGAGCCAACCCTTCCCTAAAAGATGCGGAGGATAGCGCAAACACATCCTTCTCCTTTACCCTGGGAGAACTACTAGCTTATCTTCAAAAGCCTCCTACTGTCTTTTCTAGTTCCATTATTCACTGGCCATACCCAGTGACTTTCTGTCTTGTTGTCTTTCTTAGCCACTTTAGTAAGGCCCATCGAATATTTATGGAAAGGTTTTCACCAGAAGCTGACACACAATGCAGCTCTTTGGTAGCAAATATTTAGACCCATTTTACCATCTTAACATGACCCTAGTATTTTCCTGTATTTTCCTTTTATGTGCCAAAATAACAAGATGGAGGTGACCATCATGAGGAAACTTCAGTCTATTCCAGGAGTGGCAATTAGGTTAGAATAAGGAAGGCAGAGGAAGAAGGGATCACAAAAAATATTTGTTGCTTAGGACTGGAATAAGACAAAATGAAATATCATTTACTGAATATTTAGTAGTCAAGTACTCATTTGATAAGCACATAGAATCACGGAATGGTTTAGGTTGGAAGGGACCTTAAAGATCATCTAGTTCCAACCCCCTGGCTGCGGGCAGGGACACCTCCCACTAGACCAGGTTGCTCAAAGCGCCATCCAACCTGGCCTTGAACATTTCCAGGGATGAGACATCTACAACTTCCCTGGGCAATCTGTTCCAGTGTCTCACCACCCTCACAGTGAATTTTTTTTTCCTAGTATCTAACCTAAATCTCCCCTCTTCCAGTTTGAAGCCATTCCCCCTCATTCTATCACTACATGCCCCTGTAAAAAGTCCATCTCCAGCCTAAGATAATAATAGAGAGAATGAGAATAGAATTATTGTATGTGATTGTCCTGGTTCCAGCAAGGATGGGGTTAATTTCCCCAAGGAGCCGGCAGGGGAGGCAGGTATTCCATACCACGTGACCCATGCCCAGCTATAAGAGGAGCTAGCCCGGGAGAGAGGGCTAGTCGCCACTCGGGGACGGGCTGCGGTGGTCCGGTCCGGTCCGGTCCGGTCCGGTCCGGTCCGGTCCGGTCCGTGCACTGCGGTACTTATACTTCTTTATCGGTGTTATTGTTTTTCTTTCTTCTTCCCTTTGGCTGTTCTGTTAAATTACACTGTTTCAACCCACGAGGTTTTCTGCTGATTTTTCCCACGGCTGTGGGAGTCGAGCAAGCGGCTGCGTGGTTCTTCGTTGCCGGCTGAGGCCAAACCACAACAGTGATGAATAAGGGAGTTCTTTGTAATATTTTAATAGATGTCATAGATACAACTAATTACCTGTGTGATATTAACCTATCAGAAAATACACAGTTAAATCAAAAGCAGTTTAAGAAGAAAAAGAGGAGCAGTTAAAGATAGATTCACTTGGAAAATACCTGAAAAGCAGTGGAGGAGCTGTTATAGAAGTACTTTCCACTTGACAGCTCTACAGCTGGTCTTTTAATGTATAGTCTTTCCATGTCAAACATGCAGAATTACAGGTAATACTAAATTAGGCATGCTGGACTAATTAATAGGACTAAAATACAGAAGGTAAGACTGAAATCCAGACAGATTGTTTCACACGAAGATGTAGGGTAACTACTATAAGCAGATCAACTTGGTACTTTTAGCCTGGCTGGGATGAGAGAAACCCACATGTATTCCAGGGAAATATTATTGTACTCTTAAAGGAGATATACAGTTTAACACTTGGTTGTTCTGACAGTTTATGGCGTGTGCTCTGGGTGAATAGGTAACGTTCTCTTCTGGAGAACCTGTTTTGAGTCATTAATCAGACAGTCTTCTGCTCCTGGAGAGTCTCAGCTCTGCTGGTTGTCTTGTCTTCCATAGAACTGGAAAACAGATGGAGCTCTAGTCAGGGAGTCTGCGCAGCTGAGGGTCCCAGCCTTGAGACAGGTGAAGAATCCTCAACCTGTGACTTGAAAATGGTAAAAAAGGAGTGCAAACATGAATCTCACCAGGTAGCGTGGAAAAGTACACTGGTATGCTGTACAAGTTGTGTTTTAAGGACTTAAGGGAGGAAAGCTTTGACAATTTGAGAAACTGCACTAATAAATATGCATACTAATATGCCAGGTACAGTAGCTCAAGAGCATGAGAGAATTAATTGTCAAAAATGTGCAGAAGCACTCTAGGTACTGGAAAAAACTTGCCTCTCCAGAACGTAGGTCACCGCCTTATACAGGGGCCATCGCAGCTGCCAGACAAATGACAACATTTGAGCCTACAGTCAAAATGCAAAAGAGCCAGTATCTGAAACTGCCAGTGGAAGGCAGCAGAAAGTTATATCTTTCTGTTATCTTGCATGTTGTTTTATATACAGGCTGTTCACTGGCCTCCCTCCACCCTGGACGTATTCAAACGGCATCAAGAATTTTGGCAGGGAATGCACTGACTGGTGTGTCTAGCACACACTATCCAGTAAAGAGCTATTTTTTTTAATCTGTTAAAACAGACTGGAAATATGTGCTGTTGAGACATTTTGCTGTTTGAAAATGCTCCAGGAACTAGTTCCATGGCTGTAAATCAAGAATTATAATGTCATCGTAATACTGAAGAACTTTCAGTCCCAAATGTAAAGATTTGATGTTCAGCTGACACAAATAGGATTTAAGGCAAAGGAGGGCGTGAACCATTTGGTAGCTTTGCCACTGCACAATGCTAATATTTTACCACTGAGCTTTTGTCATGGTTTGGGCCTTGGTTTCTGAATTTTTGTTTCACTCATGTTTATATGAAAATGCTCACCTGTCCACAGTACTTGAAATGGCTGTTTTCCTAATGAAGACAAAAAGGATGTGAATTTCTGTCTTTTTTTGAGTTTAAATCTACTCAAACAGTAAACCACTCATAAAAAAATTCTTTAGCTTTTTACTTTTTTTTTGCCTATAGAACGCTCATTTGTGAAATCTGTTTGTGAAAAATTTTGTCTTTCATTTTTAACTAGTTTGCTTAACTTTAAAAGTAGACAGAGAGAAGGAGAAAGAGAAATTCATTACTCTGAGTTTTCACATGCCCAGATACTTGGAATTTGAGTGGCAAGCTCCTGACTTGAAACTTGAAGGACATGTATTCTCTTTCTTGCCCCATCAGATAATTCCCATCTGGATTTATGACCAGGTACCCAGAAAGATTCTCTAACGGAGGTCAGAAATTTAAATTGTCCGAACGGGACTGAGCTGCAAAAAGAACTTGGTTACTGCAGGGGTCAAATGGTACCATTAACTTTCAGATGTGTGGCATTCAACTGGAGTTCACAGCCCAGAGATGGAGTCTGTGTCTCAGAGTTGAATACTGTCTCCTAAACAGGGCGTTGAATAAAGAGAGCACTGTAGCGTATGGCACCATGATGTGCGCATGCTGAATGTGAGTTTCTAGAGATGTGTATTGAAGTGCATCACACTCCAGGACGGAGGTGTCTTACTGAGCCCTGCCGGGAAGCTGTGCCTCGCCATTCAGCTGTAACAATATGGTTGTGATTTTTTCCTCACTTCAGCCATCTTGCAGAGCAACGCCTTAACTGCCAGACTGCAAAGAGGCCTTTCTGGGATCATGTTTTTAATTGCGTTTGTTCCTTTTTGTGAAAGCTCTAAAGTTGCTTTGGGCCAGACGGTGACAGAGGAGAAGGGTAAGGAAGTAGCGATGGTTCACTTTCAGGAGATCACTTATTGTAGGTTTGCTCCAGGATAGTTTACATATTTAAAGAAACATTTCCAGAGGGATGGGAACCCTAGGCTCTCCTTCCTAATTGAATGCTTCCACCTCTCCTGATCTGCTGAGCAGTTACACGTCCTCTGCTTTGCAGATGATTTGGCAGGGGTGTGTGAATTCCCTCTGGAAATGTAGCTGCGCAGTTTCTACAGGTGTTTGAAAGCCGGCATCCTGAATGTAGAGGGAGCGTTCGTTAGCTTCCTCTCCCCCTACACGCACAAACATTCACACTCCCTGTCAAAGCCGTTCTTACATCCTCAGACTGGCTGGTGAAGGATTTAAAATGAAACAACGGTCACCCCAAGCCATGCTTTAAGAAACCTCACAGGACTGAACTAATGGTATACAGATGGCAAAGTCATGGTTTATAGATCTCGGCCGTGCTCATATGTGAAGTAGGTCTCAAACAGCTCAGCTGGCAGGAGTGGGTACTTCAGCTATTCACAAAACAGCAACCAAATTACTTAGACTTTATAGCCAGGCCTATATTACTAATCGGAGCAGTGCCAGAGCAGAGGGCTGGCGTTTGCTCATCCTTACTGTCAGAAGAGTCCCTGCTACAGCTCTGGCCTGGGACATTTGTCACCGTGCCACCAAGCCCCAAGTGCTGCCTGGGAGCTCAGCACCGTCTGGGGAGCATTCCCGTGGGTGTTTTGCACGTGGCCACCCTGCTTTGGAGGCCCAGGGGGCTTCAGACCATGGATACTGCTCTTCTGTGACAGCCAGCCTCAGGGCCAGAACATGGTCTTGAGCACATTTTGTTTCCAAGTCTGGTTTACTCATTTGTATTGTCCGGAGCTAAGCGGCAACAAAGAAATAGGGAATTTTTAGAGCCCAATTCTAAGCCCTTCTGCTCTACCTGAAACTTACTTTTGATGCCTCCAAATTCATTTTTAAAGCTAGCTAGAAACAGAGACACCCCGGTGTTTTTTTCTAGTGTAAATTCAGACGCCATGGCAGAGAGTTTACCAACTTCTTACAGGTTAAACTCAGTCAGGGCTAATGACCTATGTGTTCCAAAAACGTTTGTTTAAATTGTTGCCATAAATGTAGACAGAAAACAATGCAAACAAAATGCAGTGAGAAGAATGCATCCATTACTGTTACACAGCAGAGGTAACTCATGGGTGAAGGGTAATAGGTTGGGAAGAAAATCGTATTTGAGTAGACAGAGGTAAGAGCTTTTTAAAGCTTACTAGTCTGAATTTATTATGCTTCCATAAGTGTGTAAAAGAATAATACAAATGCTAAAAACAGTGAGCCAACACTTGAAGCATCACTACTGACATCTTGGTTTAACTGGAGCTTCATTCTTGAAAAAAAATCCACTATACCACATTTTTTATGTGCCTGATGTGGAGCCTTTTAGTACACAGAATTGTTTTGTCAACCATATTTAATGAAGACTAATAAGATTTAACTGTTATGATATGATAGATTTCAGTCTAATTTCTTAGTAAATTAATCCAAAAAAACCCCCCATGATTTCCTGGAAATAGAGAAAGCATGTCTTTTTGATCAAAATAAAAGAAAAAATGTTAAAAACCCCCAAACCAATGAACTGGCATTTTGTGTTTACTTGAAAATGTGTCAGAGCATATTCTGTACTACTGAGCACTGATGCATCTTGCATTTTTAGAAACTGAGATATACTTTAAAAAAAAAATTGATAATTGCATTCCTGATATATTTTCTTTCAAGAATGCAATAGGAGCATATCAACCATACTGTGCCAAAAAAACCCTCTAACCCGTATAATATTGTAATCAGTGTTAGTATTGATATTTTGAAAATGCAGAGACCAAAAAGAATTTGCTGCTGGGAAAAAAAAAAAAAACCACCACCAAAAAAAAACCAACCACAAAACCCAGACAAACAGTCTTTGGTGGTTTTTGTCCAACAGCAGTAGAATAGGTACTTTATGTAGAGGAAGGAGCTGTCTAATAGCAGAACGGGGTCTATTTTAAGACTTTTGCAGGAAGTAGGCATTTAAGATAAAACATAGCATAACCATGAATTTAAAAAAAAAAAAAATAATGCGTCTTTCTTCTAGAATTGAGTTTTTTATTTTCCTGTAAACTGAAATTCCTTCTTTGGGCTGAGATAAATTGAGTCAACTTGGCTACCTACTTCTTTCAATATACAGGACAAACAATCCCATATCTTGTCTTTGTGGGCCTCTTGTTTGAGTATAAATAAGAGGCAACGCTAATCACTAAATCTGTTTTGTTTTTCTATCTGCACAGAAGGAATTGCAAGACTGAGGCCCTAGCACCCTCCTGCCCCCACCCTGTAACATGGTTGCAGAGTAGTCCGGCTGTTGAATATGTATCAGAAGAATTGGTCAAAGAAAAAAATTAGTGAAGGGAGAAATTAGGGGGGTCACTGAACTAGAACATAGATTAAAATGGGTCTAATCATGTCAGTAAGCTCTATTACTTCTGAATGTAGGGGCACCTCCACTGGCAGGGTAAATAATTCTATTTACCAAACCTTACACACATCAAATTCTAAATGAAATTAATGAACATATTCAATTTAAAAGGAAAACATGAGGGAAAGAAGGAAAGGGTTGAACCCAGTGTTTACAAAAAGATACCTTTCTGTTCCCTTCATGTTCAATATATCAGCTGTGCACAAGGACTACTAGATTTGCCCTTCAACTTCGGCGTGACTCCTTGTAGATATTAACAAGGAGTCACCCCATGTCAAATGTAGCTCCTTCCCTGAAATGTGTTGTGCTTTAATTTGGACGTGAACTCTGGCTACACACCTTAACCAGAATGGTACAGGTTCTTTTTATCATTTACAAGATATTTTATCTGTTATATCAAGACCTAAGTGCCTCTACATTTTCCTACCCTGAGGGCTTCGGAGTAAGAGTTGGAGCACAGTTTCATTGGAACCCATAGTACAATTGCTCAAAGCCTAATGCTCACTGTCACAGACAATAGCTCCCATGGGGGTGGGGGGGTGGGCAACAATCCCTTATAAACAACAGCCTCGTGCTCACAGTAAAAATGAATTTCAGCTCTCAGAAGAAACACATTTCAGGAAAGGCTAAGGATGTGAATTTCAATATCTGTAAATGAATATGTATTGAGAAGGGTACTCCACATCCCACTCAAAAAATCCATTAGGAATAGGAAAATGTCTATACACAAAAAGAAAAAAAGGTAGAAAAGATAAGGAAGAGAGAGAGATGTGCAGCCAGGAGACACACATGAAAAACAAACCATATCTTATAGACTACAGAATAAAAAATATAATATACTCAACGAGTTCAGAATAATAAAGTAAGGCCTGCTACTCTGCTGCTCTTTGGTTATTTGCACTGATGCAAAAAATTATAAAACTTTTAAGTAAGAATAAGCCTTTTACATCAGTGTTATGTTAAGAAGATAAGGCTAGTACTTTAGATTTACTGTTGATCTGTGACTTTCATATTTAATCTATGTTTTTACCTGCCTATTGGTGTGCTTCCATCTCCTATAATTCCTGATTTATAGACCCCGGCAAAACAATAGTGGGATGAATTATTGAATGCTTTATCATGACATAATGTAATATCTTTGCTATGCAGTAAATGTTTGTTTAATAGAGGATGTCCTTTATGGTTCACTTGTAAAATCAAGAAATCTATGTTTTTATGCCTGGGTTTTATGCTAGTAAGGTGTGTATAAGGGTCTTTCCCCCAGCTTCTGTTCCTCACAGAAGTATGATGCAGAATCATATTTTTCACATACAGTAGAACATCAGGATCCTTTTAGTCCTTTACACTTTATTGGAGACTGAAGCTCCAGAAAGAAAATTCTAGCCGAGACCGTGTCTACCTTTACTTTGCTGAAGGTGTAAAACGGTAATGAAAATTTATATTCTATTTTTTGCCTGACTTACCTTTTGAATTCCCTATAGACTCAAGATAAGTTGATAAAGGGCTTTCTCTGTTCCAGTGAACAGCTTGGGAAAATGGGGAAGAGGAAGGAGAGGGTTAAAGTGATACAAGGAATTGTTGTTTAGAGTTACTCTCCTTTTAAAATATGTACGTATCTGCCTGTGAAAACTTTTGCGGTCAGGTGCAGCCTGATAAAAATCAGCCACAAAGGGAATTTATCATTTATTTTAGCTTGGCTGAATGATGCTTTCTTAGTATCACAGTTACTTTTTTTATAATGCATCTCTTCACTGTGAGAAGCAGATATTCTCCCTCTGGTATAAAACTGATAGGCAATAAATCTATTTAATATCTTGTAGTTCTGTGGGACTCTAGCTGAGAATTTCACCAATACAAATGATGCTCCAGATCACATTCTATGTTTGCTCATACTCGCTGGAACATCAAATTTCAGTGGCAACCATCTTCTATTATACACACCATTGGATGAAAGCAGAAATGGAAAATACAATTCAGTGAAAATATAGTGGGTCTTTTGCACAGCATTATCTCTCTACTTATCCAATATTTTCTGTCTCCCCTCTCACTGTGGACAACAGTTACTATCCACTAGGATAAGATATTTCTTTCTAGCATTATTTTAATTTCAGCTGTGTGGTGTTTGCATTTGCAAATGTGCATTAATACACAAATGTTGGCACTTTTTTTTCCCCCTCTGGAAAACACTTTTTTCCTCTGATGTAAAATTGTTTTTCAATCTGGTTTTGCAAGTGGGTTAGAGATCTGTACTACTATACATCTTTGAATTAATGGCTTATTTTGTAAAAGGCAGCTTGAAGGTATAGGACTGGAGGCCTCTCCAGTAAGAAAAAGAGAAAAAGTCACTCTTTTAAATTATTCTAGGAGGTTAGGGAGAAATTAATATTCACAGAATTTATTTGATTACAGTTTTCTTTCCATTTAGAATTAACAGTAGGGAAGCAAGGGTCTATCCTGTACTCTAAGTGTCTTTGACACGAACAAAACTGATGAAAATACTTGTACCCTGTTATCCTTAATGCAGCAATGTAAAATCAGGTTAGCACAAGATTGTGCAGTAGTAGAGTAGCATTTTTAAGATCTGGATTTTTTATTTTTTTTTGCTCAGCCATTGATGTAATTTGTGACTTTGGGTAAGTCACTTCTTAGCTTAGGTTTCTGCTTGTATTGGCTGTATGTGGCAAGGCTTTGGAAGGGGTGGCATAGGGTGGTGCAGGCTGCAGGCGTGGCTTCTGTGAGAAGACACCATGTCAATCAGAGCCAGTTCCAGCTGACTCCAAAACGGACCCACTGTTGGCCAAAACTGAACCCATAAATGTTTTATGGCACCTCTGTGATAACATTTAAGAAAGGGTAAAACCCAATGCAACTACGAGGGAAGAGTGAGAAAATGTGAGAGAAACAGCCCTGCAGACAGCAAGGTCAGTAAAGAAGGAGGGGGAGTAGGTGCCCCAGGCACCCCAGGCAGAGGAAAGAGATTTCCTTGCATCCCTTGGAGACCACTATGGTGAATCAAGTTGGCCCATGGTGGACCATGGTGGAGCAGATATCCACACTGCAGCCTGTGGAGGACCCCATGCCAGAGCAAGTGGATGTACCCTGAAAGCAGATGTGACCCTGTGGAGAGCCCATCATGGGGCAGGCTCCTGGCAGAAACTGTGGCCTGTAGAGAGGAGACCATGCAGGATCGGGTTTTCTGGCAGGACCTGTGACCCTGTGGGAGACCCACACTGGAGCAGTTCATCCCGAAGGACTGCACCACGTGGAAAGGATGCACGTGTGAGAAGTTCGTGGAGGGCTGTCTCCTGTGGGTGGCATCCCATGCTGGAGCAGGGGAAGAGCATGAGGAGGAAGGAGCAGCAGGGACAAAGTGTTATGGACCGATAGCAACACCTACTCCTCATTGTTCCTGCACTGCCTGGGTGGTTTTGGTTTTATTCTTTGTTCCTACTATCCTACTTCATTACTAATTGCCAATAAATTAAATTACTTTCCCTGAGTTGACTTTGTTTTGTTTGTGATAGTAATTAGCAAGTGATCTCCCTGTCCTTATCTCAGCCCACAAGCTTTTCTTCGTATTTTCTCCCCCTGTCCTGTTGAGGAGGGGGAGTGATAGAGCAGCTTGGTGGGCACTTGGTGGCTGGCCTAAGTTAACCTACCCTACTGCTTTAGCAGTTTTTCAAAGAAAAATTCCAAGTGCTTTTGTGTGTGTCCAGCCAAGCAGCCAAGTAGCATGGCACTATTTTTATGCCTTAGCCTGATCAGAAATGTCCATATAAACTTTCTGCCATTTAATTTCTCAGGAAGACCTGATCAGGGAAATATGGCTAGGGAAGTCCTAAAATCACCTACATGAAAGACTTCTTCACGATGCAATCAGCCAGTTATATTCAAAGCATCACCCAGGAGAGGTAGTGTTGCGATTGTTTCCTTTTGCATGACTGCTCAATGGTGTCACCAATTGCCCATGGGTGAGAGAACTAATATTGCTGCATATCTCAAGGTTTCATATCTCTCCAACTTTGGGACAAAAGAGTGGCATCTTCAAGGGGAGGCGAGGAATGCGTAATGGTGGAGGAAGCTGGGGCAATGTGGTAAGCTCAACTGGGAGACCTTACCCTGCTTGATCATTTTAGGAGTCACCTAAATGGATGAGTTAGGCAACAAGCTATGGGGAAGAGCTTCTGTCTCTGAGTTCTGATATTGTGTGTGTGCATGTCTGAAGACGAGGAAGAAGAAGAGGCCTCAGCGGTGAGGGACTTGGACTATGCACACAATGCTAGCACAGAACCGCACAGGACCTAATTGGAAAGTATGGAATACAGGGAAAAGTCACGAATGATGATTTTAAGATTGATTCTGGTCAGCACGGATTTCCGCATGTTTAGAACTGCAGAATAATTTAGGTTGAAAGCAATCTGTAGACTTGTACAAACCCCACTCATATCAGAAGTAATTTCAGTGTTGGGACAGGTTGCCCAGAGACTTGTCCAGTTGAGTTTTTCTTGCAAGAATGGAGGTTTCAGAGACTCTCTGGGACTGACTTGTTTCAACAAGTACATAGCCTTTCCCATGTGGAAACAACTCCAGATGAATTTTCCATATTTTTTACTTTTCTCTCTCAGAATTATAGCTAAATAAATGAACATCGTAATATATTGCTAGAAACATCAGAAATGGTTTACTTGATGTTTATTTATGTATTTTTTTCTGAGACATCTACTGAATTTTCATAAATTAATTTTATTATTGCAATGCTCAGTTTTGCACTCAGCATTTACTGGTAGCTGAAAAAGCTTGTGCTTGTGAATTACTTTAAAAAATAAAAGTAGAGAATAATTTCATATTGGAAGTCAAAATTTGGCAAGCTATAGTATTTTGAAGATTTCAATTCCCAAACCATCATGCACTTCCTTTGTGGTTTTTACATTGCAGAAGAGCAATTGCACTTCTTATATTAAAGTAAACCCTCTCCATGTTCTCATAGGTGCAGTGGTCTCACATGCCTTAAAACATTGGCAGGCCAATGCAGCAACTTTCAATGGGTAGCCCCTCTATGATGAGTTTCAGTGACTATTTAAAGAGCTGTTATGTATGAATGGCAGAAGATTTTGTTATGCAAAGAAAAATAAAAATTATTAGTTCACATTAAAATTTAGACTATTTGATGTTTCATTTAATTTTCCTGAAATTTACCTTAAGAATTATAGGATCACTATGATTTTTGATTCTTTTTTTAGGAAAAGAACACTATGCTTGATTGGCCAGATGTATCATCTCTGTCAAAGCAGTTGCAATCTGAGGTCAAGAACAGCACTTGAGGAAAAAAAAAAAAAAGGAAGGCCAACATTTAAGAACAATTCTGCCTCCCCTACATATGGCAGTTTCAGCTGTTTCTTTACTTGTGTTTTTGTTGTTGTTGTTGTTGTTTTGGGTTGTTGTGGTTTTTTTTTTTTTTTTTTTTGTGTGTGTTTTTTTTTTTTAATACATCTAAAGGCTGCAGGGAACAATTATGATCATCCTGACTGAACTTCTGCATAACCCAAACTACACAATTTCACCCAGGGACTCTTGCACATAATGTAACAGCTTGTGATTGAATTACTAGAGCATGCTGAATTGCTGAAAGTCCTTACACGGAAACAACTTGCTTGTTCTTTAGAAGTTCACTCTCTGTTGCTCTACCAGTGTTAGATCTGTGGTATCATAATGGTCTTTAGCAGCAGTTTGCCTTGATCTTGCCGTAAGATGATTACAACTCTAGGTGAGCTGTGCGAAAGCAAATGGATGTTGATTTAAGCCCCAGCCAGTCATAGCTGAACCTGAGATTTTAAAATCTTCCAAAAATGCTTCTTCTGTCCTGCTACTTTCAAACAAAAATAGTTTATGTGGTCTAATAAAGCTCCAGTATCTTCTTTTGGAAGGGTGGGGGCGAAGAAGGCTCATCTGTAGGAATGCTCTGTTATGCAAGCTGCTCCGAGGGCACTGCAGAATGCTCTCCTTTTTTTCAGACGAAGTATGCCTCAGGTGAGCACCTTACGGATTATTTTCTGTAGAGAGTGAAGACTATCTCTAGAGAGCACCCCATTAGGTATTCTCACAGAGTGAAGAGCAAGAGGAATATTTTGCACAGAATGTATCTGTTTACTCAATCTTTTTTTTATCTTTTTTTTTCTTCTTAAGATAGGCCCATTTCCTGTAATTGCTTTTGAAGTAAACTACTGCCTAAATGGAAAAAAAAAAGGCTATTATGATTCATTGGTACTGGTAATTTTTGCTCAACTCTGTCCGCTACAAAAGTATAACAGTAACAGGGCCATTTTATAACTGATTTGCAGGAATCCTCTCTGTCCCATTATCAAAGAGCATCTGTGCCAAAACCCTGGAATATATAACATAAAATAAGGGCTGGGCTAACACAGTGCCATTGTAAACCACAAAAAAATGCATATTGACTTTGGCAGGCAGTGTATCAGAATGGAAATTTCACAGTGAGTTTAAAACTAAACTAGCCGAACAGGCATATCAGCTCAGTTTGAGACTGGGACATGTATCCTGTGAGGTGCTGAAACCTGGTAATATGTACTGTATTCCTGAAAATGAAAAGACTAGGACTTCAGGAAAACTACATGGAAGACAGCAATAGCATTTCTGCACAACATTTTCATTAACATAGTCTATGCGTGGCTGAGACTCTTTTGACTTTTCTTTGACTATTTAAGCAGTGCTTATTTCTGCTGTCAAAATTAAACAGATATCCAAGCGCTTTGCTGCGTTTTAGTTGAACTGTTTAGTGGAGGCCTTTGATTAATTCTTTCCCAGTGGTTTCATTAAGCCTCTATAGTTATTCTGTGAATTATTTTATTGCAGTGAATTTGTCAGTAGGCTATTCTCTTATCTACAAAACCAAGATACAAATAGGAATGTATTCTCAAAGACTGTTGGAAACTGTAGGTATGTATTTGCATGCATACCGAGAGTGCACTTTTGTATACGTAAACCAATATATGGAAGGGATGTGATAAATAAACAACTATGTGTGTATGCTATTTTTTGAAAAACTTTGATTAAATCTCTCAGGAATGTATTCCAAGGATTTAATCTTTAGGACTAAATCTTTAGGATGTGGTGCTCATTTCACCAAACTCAAGTCTCTGATAGTTAATGATCCAGACATCTTCCAGTACCAGTGAAGAGAGAGAGAGATATACTGGTCTAACAAAGATTAGGGAACTAGAATAGACCACTACCTTTTAGGTGGCAAAAATTACGTAAGACAGACTTTATCATTTCAGTGTAGGTAATCATTAAAATAATACCCATTTGTGTCTAATGCACTCTACACTAGCTATAAAGTGTACTGGGGGCAGCATTTCACAAGCTTTCCATTGTTCATCATTTCAGATATCAGTCTGTAAAGTGGATATGACGTTAGTTGGGATAAGATGCTTATTTTACTGACATATGGGACATGCAATTGTGGCTTTGAATAAGACTTTCTTACAGCTCTGATATCTATTTCACTGTCTAACTCATGTCACCTAGTGCTCTTAACAATTTTTTTGACATCAGCTCCCAGTTTCTCAGAAGTTTAGAAATGGTATTTCAATTTAAAGCAGTATAACTGGAGAGTAACACTGATGTATGCTGAATAGAAGGTATAAAAATACTGAATCTGGTTTTAATTGGAAATGAGCTAATTATTCTGGATTGGGGCCTGTTCATTTTGAAAGTACTGTTAATGGCTTGAAAAAGAGTTCTGTGGAGATTAAATGTTATGAGTTTTTTTTTTCCCCAGAGTTTTACTTTGTCACTTGAGATCTGAATCTGCTCACTTTGTCAATAAAATTCTTAGAAATCCGTAAGCTGATCGTGCAATAAGCAAGGTCCAGTATGTAGAAATATGTTAAGAAACTGTAATTGCATTTGTACTATTGCTTCATTTTTATTTTTTCACCTGACGTGTCATTCTGTAGCAGATTTTATAGAGCATGAGGTGAATTGATATAATTAGCTTGGTTTGCTGCCATCTTTCCCATAGGTCAAGCCAATTAAAAGACAACCGAGGGAGACACTACTCCAAACTGTAGCATATGGCACCATGGCATAAAACACACAGTAGATGGAAAACAAATTGGCTAGGATTTTAGCTTTGAAATTTAATTGAATATAAACTATGTTTGACTCTGAATCACCTTGAAATTTCCTTCTTTCTCTAGGCTTCTTATTTTCATCAATAATCAGAGTACTATTCTGTTCTTGGGTCATGTAACGGCATCTTGTTTGCCTTTGAATCAGTTCCCTGCTGCAACTATTTCACTGCTTAACATTTTTAATTTGATTGTAGGTAGAGTCAATTGAAAGACAGAATTTCTGGTTTGTGATGTATATGGAAATTCTAAAATTAGTTTTCCTGCAGAGAGCAAACCTTCCTCTCACCCCACTAACAAAGCAAATAAAATGCGTAGTTTTCAAATTTTCTTGCTGTGTGGAAAGTAGTAAGGTTAGCAATAAATGAAATTTATTTTTTTTTTCTTCAAGTCAAGTTTCTCAGCACCATTCCCTATCCAATCTGAGTCTGAACTCAAAAGATGGGGAACCTGATTTCCCTACGAACGGCCTTGGGGCAACCTGACAAAAATGGGAAGTTTTCTGGGAAGTTTCTATCAATGCTTTGTCACAAGGTGTGCGTGCAGGATATTTCTCAGTGCTGACACTCTGTCCTCCATGTCTGTAAGCTGCTAGCGGGTTCCTTGGAATGACTTTAGCATGTGCTGACCAGCACTTCACAGGCAGTCCCTGGGTGAGACTCAAAAGTTAGAATGACCTAGGAGAGATTCTCGTGATACAATTTGGATGTGGACACCTTCTTCTGGGGGCAGAGAGCTTGCTAACGAAAGGAAGGCTGTTGGACAGAGCATTTGGAAAAACTCTGGGTTTATTTTTTGTTCTATTTCGATTATACCTTTTCAGGTAAGATCTTTTTTTTTCTATGGATACAACTTAGTGCACCCCTCATGTCAGCTGGGCCCTTAAGTATTTCTGTTGGATTACAAAAGGGGTAGCACTGAAAACTGGGCTCAAAATCCAGGTGCAAAATATATGGTTGCTTAGAAGAGGTAAAGTTCAGTCCTTATTGTTTAGGGATTCTTTCCAGTTTAGATTTTTTGATTTCTTGTGATGTTTTTGGCACAGTGTAGGTCAGACAAGGTAAAATATTTTTTTTGGATAACTACTTCAAATCTAAAAGTACCTTAAGCATGGTTATATAGCTGCTGAGTCTGACTTTCCTTTGTTTCTTTAAGCACCAGCATAACTCATCTTTCCATACACAATGGAAATATGTGGAGTGGAAGTGCGGTTGTATGCAATCAGAGTAATGTAGCTGCTTTGTAAATATAGTCACCTCACACTTTTGGAGGACAGGCAAAGAAGATCAAAATCCAGAATAAAACTCTTTTTCCTGGATTCAAGTAATGAATAAATTAATGTCTGTATATGCTATTCACTATGATCCTTGAATGTACATTGGGGTACTCTCTGATGAGCATGAGAGAGCAAAGCATGTCTGCTTAATTTTTAATCTCATCTACAGGTTAGTCCTTGTAAAATAATAATTATTATCAAATCGGATTCTCTGAAAGAATGAACTTGTCAAATTCACATACTTTATCTGCTGTGGCAATTGATGGCAGTATGAAAATGCCACGGCAGCAGTGTTTAAGCTAAGAGTTTGTCAGTTGCCCCATGATAAACTCTAGCATTAGAGGGATTTTTTTCATCCCAGTTCATCTAATCACACAGGTCTGACATTCAATACGCAGTCCTCAGGGTTTCAAATGTCCTTTTGCTCTTGATTTATGCTAGCAATAGAGTACTTGAAAGAATGAAGGCTAAGTATGATCGCAGTGGCTAAGTGACTCTGATTAAATAGATTCCAGAAATTGGCTGTGGACACCTGCATTGAAGTTGGCAGTCTGGATGAGTAAAGTTGGAAGTAAAAGAAAGCTTGACATTTGTACTGGTGCAGGAGAGCAGGGGAAAGAGGGGAGCAGCTGATTTCCCAAATTTCTTTGCTGTGAAGGCAAGGTGGATCTTCAACAACTTCAAGGTAAATCACACTTTCTAGTACTTGTGAGTGTTCACTGACACACAGACCATCGATGGCAAGCAAAAATGTTTACTTCTGTGTTGCACATCCCTATGAATGAACAGCTGAATCCCACTCCCCACTTTGGACAACCGAGCAGGGAGTGAGCAGAGAAAGAAAAGTATTAACGTTGGCAGGCAAAGCAGAGATCTTTGCTACAGGTGAAACAAGCAGTAATTCATAGAAATGGATCTGGAAGTCACCTTTATTGGCACAGCCACATGACAGGTTATATTCAAGATCACACGGAGACTGGACACAATCAAGTGCTTAGCAAGGGAAATGTCTTTTTTCTGAGTATGTTTTTCTGTCCTATCTTAAATGTACTAATTATTTCCATTCTCTCTGTCTTTCATTTTAAGTTGTAGTAATCATAAGATTTTGTGCAGGAAATTGCATAAGTCATTTTCTTACCTCTTTAGATATGGTTTTCTATGCTAAAAAATCCATTTATTTAACTTACAGCAGTATTGCTTCCCTGTATATAAAGCATTCTGGGAACATTGTTCTCAGAAGTATTCAATCAAATTTGTCATCCTAGTGTTTTACATATCTTGGTATCTAAAGAGCCCTCTTTAAATCCTTCCAGATATTACTGAGTGGAAAAATACATATATACATATATATATATATAAGAAATGACCATGGGCAAGCTTTTTTTTTTTTTTCTTTAACATAAAAGCTCTTCCCTTACTCTCTGTCTCGTGCTGGAATTAATATTTTCTGCTGCCTTGTCTTGCCTTATAACAGTCAAGAAATAATTTATTTGTTGCCACAAGATGCAACTAAATTAGAAGGCGGAGGATCTGTGAAGCAAATATTTTCCAAGCAAAATGTCTATTCTCCCAAAAATCAGGGGAGAGAAGGTATGGCGTACTATCATTACCTTTCCAAACCCCTTTCCTCTCCCTCCCTGCTCCAGATTCTCTCAAGATTAATTTGAAATTATACAAAATCCTCTGGCAAGGGATGTTATCTTTTCGTTTAAAATAAAGAGCTGTACTTCAAAATGTTTCTCCCTTATCACTTAGAACTACCACAAATGCCTGTACAGCATACACTAGAGGGCAATAATGAGCTATAAATATTTTCCAGCTTACCCTTGGCATTTACATTACAGTGCCTCTCAGCCAGTTTAGGTTCCTCTTGTCCCCTGACTATAGGCTGATCTCACAGTATAAAATATTTTGCACAATAGGACCAAATGCAAGCATGTGCTTTTTCCATTGTTCTTAGGATTCGGTGTATTTCTAACATATAGATGAAATTGGTGACTTTCATTACTCCAGAAGGTTACTCACTGATTAGTCTGAATAAACCCAACATTCAGGCTTTCCTGCAGTGCTAACATACCTTTCTCTCACTCTACACTCAGTCTGCTCTTTTGCTCTTTGCAATGTTGGTAATATCAAACAAGAGTGAGCAAGTATGTGGGTTTACATATTTTGCTTTGGAATTCTTTTTAAATTCAATTTAAATCCTCTGCTTCAGAGATCAAGGGCTAGTATGTACAAATCTTATACCTTGTTTCTGGATGTATGGTTATACCTTGTTTCTGGATGAATGAATGCAATACAAGTGGCAGAAAAGGGGAAAAGAAGTGAGTAAGAAAAATATTTCAGGAAAATATAAAAGGGCAACGCTTATGTTTCTTGTTTAAAATTGTGACATAGTTTCCTAAATAAAGCATATTTGCCGTAGACTTTGTGAGAAAACTAAGCAGTACTTCCTGTGTTTTTAATTGCTCTGTGGCTTGAACTGAGTGACATTTCCAAAACTGAGTTGTTCACTTACCCCAGCTTTCTAAAAGTTTTGTACTACTGTCAGGGGACTGCAAGTAGAAACAACCCCTTTATTCCTCTGACCTCTGCCTCTTGTCATATGGATTTTTTTCTGCTTAAGCTGGCTGCTGGAATTAAGGTTTGCTGACAGACTCAGGATGGAGGAATTTTTTTTTTCCCCATCAGCTGCCAGTTCTTTTTGCACAAGTGTAGAGATTTAGGGAACAAGTCATTATGACCTTATATATGTGTAGTACATTATTAAGTGGAAATGAGAAGTGATCTCCCTGAGAGGGGAATATACAGGTAATATTTAAGAAGTGCTTGAGATGTACTTTTTCCCTAAGCTTTCCTTTGGCAATGGTAAATGTGTTGGTTTTTTTTTTTTTTTTTTTTTTTTTTGCATAATCACTGGCATTGCACTTTAAAGGAGTTTTCAAAGTTATCTCCAAATAGCACTGAGGCACTGACCCCAAACTCCAGACCAGTATGTCTGATCTGATGGCAGTTACCTTCACTATTTTTCTGAACTTATGTTCCTACCAATGTCTGCCTGATTGTCCTTTACTTGGATCTATTCATGGGACCACAGTTGTTAGTGACAAGCCCTCAGGTTGTGAGCCTGTGACAAGATGAGGGCCCAAGCTGGCATCGTCTCTTTTGCCTTTCGTTTTTGTGGTGGAGGACAGGAGCTCTGAACTTGTTGCATAATTGACTTTTATATTTAATAGACTGCTTTCCATTACATCAGTCTGCCCCTTGGGCCCTGCTGAAGTCCTGATTGATTTCTAATAGCTTTTAATGTTAATACTGTAGCCTGCTGCTATTTTTCAGTGCATTTGATTGGTGTTTTTCTGTATTGGCTTCCTGACACATACCCAGATAGTGAAATAGTTTGAGTGTTTCTGATTGGGAAACGCTGTGGGGAGGGAGAGAAACACCCAATATTGTTTTTTCATTGCTTTTAATTGGAAATGCCACCAGAAAGCATTCCCACAAAGCTGCCTAGCATAAGTCAGCAGTCCTGGGGACTAGGGACTAAGCCCTAGCATCTCGTTAGCGGGCTCAGAGAACACAGTGGTTATGATTGTGCCCAGAAAAGTCTGCTTTTGCTGTTGCTGCTTTTCACTAATTTATGAAATCTTTGAAAAGTGCCTGCGGTCCACGTAAACTTCAAACAAAGCTGTACATGAGACTGAAAGAGTATCCCACCTTCCCCTGAAACGCCTGCCCACCCGGCCATGCAGCAGAGGCCTGGTGACCACATCGTCAATGGCAGTTCACCCGCTGGTAGCCAGGTGTTCTGCCCCTACCTGGCCACCTCCCACCCTGCAGAAAGTATTAACATCACATCTGGGAACTTAAAAACGATGCAGGGCTGATGTATTTCTCTCTTACAGGGGAAGTTTGCTTGTTCTGAGTGTCCCAGTGAGAAGACGGGAGCAAACCAAGCGGCTGGGCTCAGACTTGGCCCGGGTGCTGCTGGCTGACGAATCTCTCCCTCCATACCCTGACGCAAGTCCAAAATGATCTGTGGACTTTGGGCTGATAAAATAGCTCTTCACATGGACCAGTGCCTTCCTGGCGCTGGCAGGAGTGAGGAGCAGATGTCCACGAAGCAGCTGGCAAAGCTACCTCGAGCTGCTCCAGGCCAGACTGATGCCAGGCTGCCCCATGGCGGCGTTTGTGGCGGAGGCTCTGTGCTTCAGTGGGGGTCACCCAGCTGCAGCCTCCCGCTCGTACCGGCTCTGTCCTGGCTCCTGCTCCAGGCCTGGCCTCCCTGCTGGGGCCAGGTCCGCCTGCTCTCCCTGGGTAGCTCTCAGCTGCCAGCTGGAGATGATGCTAAGCGAGGTGGGGGTCAGGCACAGCTTCCTCGGCAGGTTGAGCAGCCCCGGCAGCTCTCCCCTCAGACAGCTGCAATTACCGGTTGTCTCTGCCCCAATTAGAAAATAAAACAGCTTTCTTCAGTCTGGGCTTCATCCCACAGTTCCCACATGCATCTTCCCTTAGCAACTGGTTTTCCTTCTGCTGATGGCATGGTCTCCAGTGAAATCTGTCTTGTCTCATTACTACTGAGGAAAACTCTGAAAACCCTCAGCGACTCATGTCTACCTCGGTGGATAGATTTGCTGCTTTGTGTTTTCAAAACACAGTAAAATAATAATTATCCCTTGCTGCTCTCTTTGTGTTTCTTAAATAATACTGCCCTCATTTAGGGAAAAATGGCATCTGTTAAATCCAAACCACATAGCGAGTCGGTGTCAGAGCCAACGTTACAGCTTGGGAGTTCTTGGCTTTTGGCCTTATGCTCTGTCCGTCAGGCCATTTAACCTCCTTAGGAATCAGAAAACTACTGCTTAAGAAATATATATAACGAGATGCATCGAGCTTTTCAGGAGGGGAAACAGCAAAACTCTCTGAGAAACAACGCAATCTCTTCTGTAGCTGTGAAAATAAAATATGCAGCGAGTTACCCATCTGCATAGGGTTGGATTCACTATGGAGTTGGTAAGTGATGATATTGCCAGTTAGTATAGTTTCAAGCAAACTGTTCATTAAGTTTTTGGCTGCATTTTCTCTGTATTCCTGTGCTTGTTTTCACATATTCTTATGAAAAGTTGTGCCATGGTTTTATGCAGCCATATGCAAAATACCACTGCATGACCTTGGGCCAGCTGACAGGTGCCATATTTATGACAACACGACATTTTTAACAGATATCAGATACTACAGTGACAGAATCCTCCAAATATCACAGTTTGCCATTCTTCAAAACAAGCAATAAAACTCATGCTGGCATTTTGTACACAATAATGCAGCAGGTTGGATTGTGTTGCTTACTGAAGTGTCCTGGGATTGTGATAACAAACAAAAACCCAACCCTAAAGCCTCATTTTAGTACAACCTTATGCATGAGATTTTAAGCCCTCTACAGTCAGTAAACATGATTTTGAATCTTCGATGATGCACATAGATCAGCCTACTTCTGAAACTAAAAGGAAAGTCAGATGGAAGCAGCAGATTACATAGATCATGAGCTATTTTTCACTTTTAACAGCTGCTTAATTTCACTGGTAGCATAGAGAAGAATAATCCAAACTAATGCACGGTAGCAAAAGAACTAAAATACTTAATACAAGGTGCTTGTAAAGGATTCAAGCATAAGAAGAACAGTATTTCTAAGCTGACAAATTTATTGTCAGGAGTGGGGTCTTCCTTACGATGAAAAATTAGCCTTTAAAAATCACACAATCAAAGGCATATCACTGGAACCTGGGCAAAGGTCGACCAGGTCTGAGTGGGAATCCTACCGTGCTCCTGAACGCTTGGGATCATTTTCTCAGCAATTGTACTGTAGCAGTGACTGTTTGAAAGGATTATCCATTGCTGATGGGTGTGTGTGACTGTAGGTGTGTGCATAGTGTGTGACAGAAGACCTGAGTGTTGCAAACTGTGCATGGATTAAACTTCAGAAACATTCAATTTAATGCTTTTATTTCTTGGAGATCGTGTCCTTAATCTTTGCAACGGTGGCCAGCTGCAGCTCTGCAGAAAAATACATTTTACAGGGACAGGTGAGAAATAAAACAATGCAAGTGACTTTTTTTTCCCTCTCTTCTCTGAAGACAGGTTTGTGTCCTAGGAGGGTTTGAAAGCCAAGCTTTAAGAGCACACATGTGCAATATCTTTTGTGGAATGTGTATATGATCTTCCTATGTATCACTGAGCATGAAAGGGATGTTTCACTCTTTAATCCATGCGTCACTTGTCACCACTTAAATACAAATTGCAAACATTTTTGAAGGCAAATGCGTGCCCAGAAGGATTTCCCATCCTTCAGAGTTCAGGGTGCCTGTTGTAAATTGAGCCAAGTCCGTTCTTTCAATTGCCAGGATTTTTCTGTTTCTATTTCAGGAAATGTAGATGGTATTCATCACCACACAGCATGCTAATAACTCAGTGAAACAAAGGTTTTTACAAAAGTCTGAATAATTAAATGTCCTTATTTGAGCATCTGTCTGCTTTTAACTTGATGGGGTACATGTTCACAAACTGGCTAAAATGCTTTAGGTTACAACATAGGATACAGATATGGTCTTAAGCATGACTTTGTGGATTAAATTTCATTACTGGATGTTGGGGAGAGTTTTTTATTATTATTGTCATATATCATATGCAATCATGCCTATATTTATATATAAATACACATGTATTTATTTTATAATGCACATGTGTGTCTGTGTTTGTATTTTTAACCATCCAGAATTGTTACTAAAGGTCAAGACCCAGACTCTACTGAATGCCTGGTTGCTGTGTGGCTTGTTATGGTTCATGGATTGATTCCTGATCTAAGTCCTGCCACACATTAAAATAGTTCTGGTGCTATAAAGAGTGTGTTTCAGCTAAAGACTGTTAAATTATGGTGTAATATCCCTCTCTCTGTATTGTCTTTTGATCGGGGGCTAAGTGGTATCACCAGGGAAGGATAGAAGCAATGGGGTGAAGCAGATATGGCCATTTCAGAGGGGTGAAGAGTCTCCAGTTCAATGGACATTGCCCCTGTATGTCTGTACCTTCCAAAGTACATTTACTCAAACACTATAAATATAGCAAAGTCATCCCCTGCTGATATGCCAAGGTTGGGGGTACACCAGTATCATCTCTCTGCTACCAGTAGAACCTCTGTGTTGTTCCTCTAAAATTCTCAATTTCTCTCTTGGGTGTCTGCACTAATGGAGCTGCACAGATGGTGATGTTTGGATACAATATTTCAAATTGCATCTATTTCTTCAGAACACAGTCTTGTCATCACTTCCCATGAAACATCTTGTTTTGATTTATTGGTTCCAGCAACTATAACTGGTGTTTGGGTGTGTGAACATTAAATCAGACTCTTATTCAATCCTCCACAAGAGGGAAGGAGGCTCTTTCAACCCTTGTGTTGCCACACTTTGAGTGAGGACAGATAGTAATGACAGCAAATAACCTTAACCCCTCTTCGTCAAACCTGTATCAATGGTTGTCTGAGGACAACAGAATCACAAAATCATAGAATATCCTGAGTTGGAAGGGACCCATGGGGATCATTGAGTCCAACTCCTGACTGCACACAGGGCAACCTAAGATTTAAACCATATATCTTGAACACTGACAGGCTTGGGTCCATGACCACTCCCCAGGGGAACTCCTTCTACTGCTTGACCAACCTCTCAGTGAAGAACCTTCTCTTAATATCCAGTCTGAACTTTCCCTGACACAGCTTTAAGCCATCCCCTCTTGTCCTATCACCAGAGAGAAGAGACAAACACCTCCCTCTGCTTTGACTCATGAAGTTGTAGACAGCAACAAGGTCACCCTTCAGTCTCCTCTTCTCTAAGCTTAACAAACCTAGTATCCTCAGTTGCTCCTCCTAAGTCATGCCCTCTAGTCCTTTCACCACCTTTGTTGCCCTCCTTCGGGCACATTCTAATATTTTTATATCCTTCTTACATTGTGGAGCCCAAAACTGTACACAGTACTCAAGGTGAGGCTGCACCAGTGCTGAGTATAATAGGACAATCACTTTTTTTGACTAGTTAGCTATACTGTGCTTAATACATCCCCAGGATAGGGTTGGCCCTTTTGACTGCTGGGGTCCATTGTTGACTCATTGAGCTTACCATCAACCGAAAACCCCAGATCCCTTTCTGTAAAGCTACACTCCAGCCTTTTGTTCCCCAGACTGTATATACATCCAGGATTACACTGTCCCAGGTGCAGAATCTGGCATTTGTCCTTGTTAAATTTCATACAGTTGGTGACCTCTATCAAGATGTCTTTGTAAGATGTCTCCTCCCTTGAGGGAATCAAAGACTCCTTTTAATTTAGTATCATTGGCAAACCTACTTATTGTACACTCAACTTCTGTGTCCAGGTCATTGATGAAAACATTAAAGAGAACTGTCCCTAAAATTGAGCACTGAGGAATACCGCTAGTGACTGACTGCCAGCCAGATGCTACCCCATTTACTACAACACTGCTGCTAGGGAGATACAGCAAAAGAAGTTAGATTGCCATTTGGCCATGGTATCTTCTCTTACTGCACTAGGATTTTCTGAAGGTCCATGCCACAGGATACTGGGAAAATTTTTGTACTGAGCACTTGAAATATAAGTTGTATACCAATCCAGACACAGATCTGTAATTGCTGGGCTGTCTGAATCAAAATGGAAAGGTAACAACTCTGGGTGGCAGAGAAGGAAAGGTACTAACTTTGAGTGGGAAAAAGGGTCCTCTGAGTCCAGACTTCAGTGCAATTATCTTGCCTAAAGTTGCTCTGCCAAGGAAAAAGACTGAATGTAAACAATACTAGACAGAGTGTTTGAACTGTTCGCATCCTGACTGTTACCAACGTCTCTTTTATTAAATATTCACATCTGTACAAGCACATCTCCAGATCCCTCACTTGAGTGTTCTGTGAGACAGCACTGTTATTCAGATTAATGAAAGGTCATGAGGGGAAAACTCCACAGGTCAATGTTTTTGTTCTCTTTTTCTTTTATTTTCTTTATGTATTTTGGAGGGCAGTAGGATTTCACTTACAATATTTCTAAGTTTAATAATCTCTCTGTAGACTCCATGTATCTGATATCTGCATGGCTCACTAGAAAAAAAAGCCTTATCTCTTCAGTAGCAAACAGGTCCACAGCCCTATAGTACTCAAATTGCACAGAAGAAGGAATGGAAGGGTTAAATACTTCCAGAAGGAGTAGTAATATTTATACTCCAGGAAGGTTCTCCTGACCTGTCTTATTCTAATACTGATGAGATTGTTCACTGAAAAGAGGTCAGCATTATCGTGCCCTTTCTTTGCATGTTTCAGTTGCAATGTATGCATGATATTTAGGTTCTGCAGTGTGCAGAGCTTAGTTTGCACAGGGGACTGTCTGTGTGAAAAGCAGGAGGAATGTGTACCTGGGGGTCATGAGCAATTTGTCTACGGAAATATAAGGTTTTGTTTATGTCTCAATTTTTGCAGTTGTGTAATGCATTGACAGAAATACTAGAACTTTCTGTGAACTTAAAGTGTATTTTACATTGGCTAGGCAGTTGTGATTGATCTTAGAATCATAGAATGGTTTAGGTTGGAAGGGACCTTAAAGATCATTTAGTTCCAACCCTCCTGCCAAGGTAGTTTTATCTCATTAACAAACATTGCCGGCATAACACAAAGATCTTTCCTTCACTTTCACATTAGGCTATCTTGCTTTTCTCTCAATGTATTCACCCTTTAGAAATGTTTATGTATTTTTAAGAGGTAACTGCAAAAAATATTTTAATAAACAGCTTCTGACTCGGTAACTAATGGTTTCAACTTCAGTTCCTTTGTGGCTTGAAAACAAGTGTTTATTTAGAAAATGCCTTTAGCAAGGATATATTTTGGGATTTATTATATGTCACAGATTAAATTATTTCTTGTTTATTCCCTTCACTTAAAATGCATAATTAATATTTCACAGTATGTTTAGATTAGTAGCTACATTCGGTTCTTTACTTAATTTTAAAAGTCATTTAAAGTGATCTTAGTGAGACTTAGCTTTAGTACTCTCAGAGCACAGCCCATAAATCAGGTTAAATGTTTGAGTCAGGGAGCTGCAAAGCTGCTTTTAAATCTGGAACACTGGCAAAAATTACATTTTATCTAGGGCTACAGTAGCTTGTCACCCACTGATAATTAATGATACAAATTCCACAGCTTTAAACAACCACAAATCAGGATTTTTTAAAGGGATCTCCATATTAATTGCTGGGAATTTAAGATCTACAAGTTTTAATTTAATTTTTCTAGAAAGAATAGTATTGTTGATCTTCACTCTGTATTTTTCTTATCAGAAAATAGGGCTCACATATGTCTAAATTACATTTATCTAGCTAAAGCAATAAAATTTGCATTTGGAAAGGTCATACTAAGTACAGAATCAAAGTAAGGTAGTAACAGTAGGAACATAGGGTAATTTAGGTGGGAAGGTACCTCAGGAGATAATCTAGTCTAACCTCCTGCTCAAAGCATGGTCATCTGTTAATTCAGATCAGGCTGCTGAGCGTTGTGTCCAGTCAGGCCTGAACACGTCCCAGAACACATTAATTTGTAATGTGCATATACAAAGCTGCAGACTCAACATTCATTAATGAGGTAGGGCCCAACGAGGGGTTCTCTCTCTTTCACTGTCTTTTTTTTTCTCTTACGTTACTGGTTGCTTTTTCCCTTCTTCTTTCCCATCTCTTGCTCACCTCACCTTCCTCTTCTATACTTCAGTCCATTTTTTTAAATCAGCTCTAAAAGAAATAGTAAAAAGATTGTTGGAGTGTGATCCAAGCCATTGCTGTTGTAATCATAGACTCACTGAAAAGTGAATAGAAGGGGCATCAAGAAGCCATTAAATCCACCATGATCTTTCCATCAGACATTGATGCCCTAAAGCAGAATCTGACAGATCTAAACCCACCCCAACTGCTCTCTGTCAAAACTTGCTCAAGCAACAACCTGTTCCAGGGCTTGATGAGCCCTATATTCAGAAAGTTTTCATTTATGTTCCACCTAAACCCCTTTAAGCTCATTCTTTATTGTCCTGTTTGCAATGGACATGGAAAGCCTTACTTTTTGCTAAGATCAAGATTTTCTGAATACTTTCTGAATTATTTCTGACTGTAACCGTGCCCAACATAATATTTTTTCTCTAAACTAAATTAATACTAACTAATGCTTTCAATGTGTCCTCAAAGATTATATTTTTTACATCTATGATAATTTTCATTGCTTGCAGAACAAATTCTCGTGTTGGTTGACATTAATTTTGAAATCTGATGTCCACAACTGGACACAGTATTCAGCTGGAGCCATAACAATGCACTTAGTATAGCAGAACATTCTTTCTAAATGATGATTCTATTTGCATCTTGGTTTGGCATTTACCTTTTTCACTACAGCGTGACACTTTTGATTCATGCTCAGCATGTGATCTATTTATTACAAGGCTTAGACAGTTTTCTGAAGAGCTGCTGTCGCTTTTTTTAAGTCGTTCTCAACACAACATTTGTGTAGTTGGTTATTTCTTCCTAACAGTAAAATCTAACACTTGTCATTATTGGATTGTATCTTCCATTTTTAGGCCACTTCTCCAATTTGTCAACATAATTTTGCATTCTAATACCATCCTCTAATGTGCTTGCTGGCTGAAGCAACTCTTTCTAGCCTGGAGTCCTCTTCCAAGCTTATAAAAGTACTGCCTATTCTCAATCAGGTCATTAACAGAAATACTAATGGAGAGCATCTTATCCCCATTGTATTGTATGTGTATCAAACAAAAACAAGCAAAGAAAAATCCATCCCACCAAATCCTCCTCTTGTACAAAATGGATACTGAGATGACAAAGCACATGCTTTTCTGTATATGCTGTAGCCCTGAGTCATCCGATATCTGTGGCTACATTTATACTAGTAAACTAAGATGTCCAGGACCAGGACTTCATTATCGCACAATCTGTATCTGTAAGATGTAATTGTTGTTTTTTATCCATGTCAACTACTAGCACCAAAGATAATATGCAAATGTAACTCAGGTATTAGCATGAACTATGGACCACTCTCAATAGGGAGCTTGGGATAAGCAATAGGTGGGGTATAGCTACCTGTTTTGGTGTGGAAATTTTTCCTATGTGTATTGCTAGTCATGCCATGCCACTTGCCCATGGGGTTTAAGCCAGAGCCCTGGGCTGCTTTTAGGCTTTATACTTTCTACCTGTTTTCAAAAAGAATGGGCTCGGTTCCAGATGGGGCTGGAAATAGATGATTGGAAGAGGCTAAATACTGAAAATTTTGTTTCCTGTCATGCTGGAGTCATAAGAAAGTGCAAAAGCAACTGGTGTGAGAGCCTAATCTCACATAAAACTGTCAATAACCTTCCTGTGTAAGTGATAGAAAAATATCCATTCACGTCAGATCAGTTACACAATTGAATGAAAACTATAACTATCAAGTCACGTTTTGAGGCATTTTTCCACCCAGAAATACAACTGTCATTCTAGAAATGTCACATGTAACACCACCTGCTATGTGAAATTGGAAAGAAGAATTTCATATCTGATGTATGTAATGTGCAGTCTCTGAAAAAGGTAATCACAGTGCCTGAGTGGGGATTGGCTTTTAAAGTAAGAGGACCTATACTCTATTGGCTTCAGTAGCACTGCATATGTAATCAACTCATACTGGCTGAGCATCCTAAAGCTTTAAATCTTAAATGAAACACATTTTTCATGTTAATATTTTTTCACTATTTATGCAAAATAATAAAAAAATGTTGCTGGTTCAATTCGTAAGGAACCACTGGTATGTTAAAAGAAAGTATTTTCTATGATGTTAATACCCTTACACCCAGAAAAAAAAAATCATTTATCAGTTGTTTGTACTGGTGGTAGTTTAATTTCTGTTTCTCTGGGTTTTTTTTAGGACATTGCAGATTAATATTTAGATATTATTGTTTAACACAGCACTTGAGTCTAGAATGTGAAATTCGTAATCTCTGACTTGAAAATATCTCCTCACAATGTGAAAAATACTGTTACATCCTCAGTCTTTCCACAGGATTGCAATAATTTTGTTTGGTCTTGTAAGGACAGCACGTTGTGTGCAAAAAAATCTGCAAAGTGCACAGGTATTTCTTCAGGACCTTGACCAAAACTGAGCATTTATTATCTCAAGTGGCATGAAACAAATGATTTTGGGTAGGGAAAACTTTTTTTGCCTGTAACACTATCAGTAGCACCACAGGATTTACGGAATAAGGAAGCCCTCATTCTCAAGATTTTGGTAAGATTTGGTTAGTATCATAGTGGTTTATTATATATCAAAGCTTTAATTTTTTTGGTACAGATTTAGAAGTCTTGTTATCCTCTTGACAAATCTATAGTGCTAACATAAGAGAACAGGGGCTAAGTGACTTCAAATAAATGTGAACTTGTCACAAACTTGTGACTTTGATCACATATGAGTTGTGATGGCTTCATCTATATTCCTCAAGGCACTGGTTCTAGAGAGGTTCCATGTCCAGATGATGTCCAGTGGCTCATACCCACTCTGCTTAATGTGTGCACACCCCCTGTGGAGCTGGTTACCTGTACTAACACTGGCTAAAACACTGCATGATCTTGTTTCTCTTCTGGCCCCTTATCATACCCCCCATGTCCTGAAGACATAGCCAATTCTATGTTATTTTTCATCTGTAAATGCATCAAAAAATAAAAGGGCTGTACTACTCACAATAGTAGTATTTTCTAGAATGAGACTAGAGATAAAACAAGTATACGTTAGACTCTGTCATGATATCATGGGGAATATTTGAGGATATGATGCCTCCAGGGGTAGAGCTGGAAGACCCTGTTAGGGCAGAGTTCAGAAGTCTGCATTTTGGGAGGGGTCTCCAGAATCAACCATTGTTTAAACCATGTTTTGTCTTGAAGAAAAGTCATTGGAACAATGCAAAACAGAATTAATAGGAAACCAACAATTCTTCAGAGTGGGCAATCTAAAGTCCAGCTCAACACAGCACCTCACGTACTGTTTTGGTATAGAGATACATCCAAGAAAGCCTCATTTCCAAAGCTACTGAGAAAATAATGATATGACCTAGATTTGGACCTCTGACTTGCTGTTCTTCTTGCTATTTATTAATTTTAAGCAAACAACCAAAAGTTTAGTAGGATTCAGCCTCCTGGGTTTCATAGATACACATTCTCAACCAGTAGTATTGCTCAGTCCTAATGTATAAGTCTGTACTGTAGATGTCAATGTCCTCTGCAGGAAGATGAATTCAAAAAGAGGGAACTTAGCTTGTTTCCCTGTCTTAGGTGGCTGACAAAAATTTTAAAAGCTTGAATGAAAGGAATACATGTGTTTATTCTTCTTGTTCCAGCTTTCTTTTGAAAAGGAGTGTATGGAGAAACACAAACTCACTCTGTGCTCTGAGGAAACAGGACTACAGCTAGCACAGAGCATAGCTCAGATCTATTTGGAAACACCCATGTAAATTTTCCCTCAGGCAACTCTCTGCTCTGATGTTCTTTGTGGCTTCTCTTTCTGTCTGTCTGTCTATCTGTCTTTGTATCGTCTATATAACCTAATATGCGGTTTGAGGTTTTAGGTCATTGTTTCCATTACCCTGCCATCTGAATGTGTTTGCTAACCACTAAGAGAGATCTCTTTTGTCCTTCTCTGTCGTGGTTCTGTCGTGGGTTAACCTTGGTAGGCAGCTCAGTCCCACACAGCCGCTGGCTCGCTCCCCTCTCCAGCAGGATGGGGAAGGGAATCAAAAGGGTAAAAGTGAGAAAACTTGTGGGTTGAGACAAAGACAGTTTAATGGGAAAAGCAAAAGCTGCATGCACAAGCAAAGCAAAACAAGGAACTCATTCACTACTTCCCATAGGCAGGCAGGTGTTCAGCCATCTCCAGGATAGCGGGGTTTCATCACAGCTAACGGTTACTTGGGACGACAAATGTTATAACTCCGAACATCCCTCCCTTCCTCCTTCTTCTCCTAGCTTTTGTTGCTGAGCGTGATGTCATATGGTATGGAATATCCCTTTGGTCAGCTGGGTTCGGCTGTCCTGACCGTGCCCCATTCCAGCTCCTTGCGCACCCCCAGCCTGCTCGCTGGTGAGGTGGTGTGAGAAGCAGAGAAGGCCTTGACACTGTGCAAGCACTGCTCAGCAATACCTAAAACACCCCTGTGTTGCCAACACCGTTTTCATCAAAAATCGAAAACATAGCACCATACAAAGTACTATGAAGAAATTTAATTCTAAACCATGTAAACTTAGTACAGGTTGGTATGGTGAGTGGTAGAACAGTTTTCTGATGTCAGACCATAGGAATGCCTTTTCTTTACCTTGTTCTTATGTGGACCATACAAAGAAATAAATAAAATCTTTGTCTTCTGATTTGGTAAAGTTCCAGATGAATCTTGTCTAGAGTAGTCTGTACCTGAATCAAAGTCTCTGACATTTTGCATTGTACGTTTTTTGGGGGGTTGTGTGGTGTTTTGCTTTTTCCTGTTTTTTTGTTTGTTTGGTTGGTTTTTTTTGTGTGTGTGTGTGTGTGTGTGTTTTATTTTGTTTTGTTTTGGTTTTGGTTTTATTTTTTTGTTTGTTTGGTTTTGTACGGTAGGGTTTGTTGAACTTATAAGTTCCAGGACATGAAAGCAAGTACTCTTAGAACCTGTGTGTAATTAGTTTTATACACATTTATATCATGTCATAAAACTCATTAAGGCAGATTTAATCATTATCTTTGGACTTCATTGACTGTTTGAATATAAAACCCACATAATTGTAAATATGCATTGTAGGATATATTGATTTGCATACACTGGAAAATGTAGCATATACAAAATTTTCTACCTTTCAATTTTCAATTCTTACTCATAACTAACCTAAACTGAGCATGCTTTATGATCAATATCAACTTTTCTCCAACACTCCCAGTTTGCCATGATCATTTGAAAGGATCCTTTCTGTGATTATCAGGTTTACTTTCCATTAATACCAGGTTGTTTCTTCCTATTAAATGTTAATGCATAGAGAAGATTTGTGAAGATATCATAATCTGGTAATGAGTACAGACACTGTTATAGTCTCTCATTAGCCTGCTAATAACTCTGCTTTATCAAGTATAAACTAGGCTTTGCTACTAGTAGAAACTAGTGGAAACTAGGCTTAAGTGATACATAATGTTTTTATAGAATCTTCCTACTGGCAAGAGTTTCAGATTAAATCCCCAAGTAAACAGGTTTCATTGCTCTTAAAATTCCTTAAAAGAAGTAATTTAAAAAAAAAAGAATCCTAAATTACTCAGGATGATACTCTACTGTGAGTAAATCATTTATAGTTCCAAAGTAACATCTTCTAATCTGACTTTAAAAGTTGCATTAAGTACAAGACATTCATTTGCCAAAGTGAGTCTTGTCTGCATAAGTGCAAGAAACCCGTTAACTATGTACCCTTGAGAACATCCTACTCCAGACTGAGATCTACAGAGCAATTCAGTAAAAATCTGAAAACTGTTTGCAGATTCTTTCTTGGATAATGACTCCTTTCATAATTTTTAAACCATCACCCTGTCTCATCAATATATATTCAGAAATATACTCACATATATCAACAAAAGCCAAATGGAACCAGACTGTGCCAGAGTAATGCCGACACTCTCCATAGTTATTACAAATAATACTCTTCAAAACACCACCATTAAAATCTATAGGTCCTACACATGTTCAGCCCAATCTGTCGTGTACTTCATTTGATGGACCAAATGCCCTTGTGAACACAATGTGGGTGCAATTAAATGAGTGCTGTGTGCTGGAAGGAGCTAGCTCAGGCAATTTGTAAGGGATAGAACCAGCCACTTAACGGTAGGAGAACATTTTTCACTTGGTTTCTGACTACTCACTCCTGATCCTCTGAGAAGTCCTATAGAGTACCTTCAAAAGATGAACTTGCAGACTAAAATTCGTAACTCTACTTGCTACTAAAAATAAAGGGCTCAATAAAGACATTGGTTTAATGGCTTATAAGTTTTTCCAGCTAACCTGTTCCTCTAATACTGATGCTAAAACCTCTTTTCTGCCTCTACTCCACATGAGCTAACAGCTTCTCACCTTTCTGTTTTTGCTTACTGGAAGCTAACTAACGTTTTCTCTCAAGTCATTGAATTGAGTAATGTAATTTCATTTTACTTAGAGCAGTTGTATCTATCTTCTAGTTTCCCTGGTTTTGTCACTTTTCAGATCTGATGAACACAAAGGCGCTCTTGAGTCCAAAAGCTTATCTTTCTTTTTCCCTCTGTGTTCGTTGCCCCAGTAGGAGATATTTAGTCTTCTCACAAATCCTTGCATGCTAAAGAGTAAGCATTTGTTAATGAAATGGGCACGTACCAGCCAGAATTACCTGAGGGGCCCTATTGTCACAGGGCTCAGACTGAATGTTTGGATACAGCTTCTCTGCCCCCCCCCAAAAAAGGTTCATTCTTGAAAGTCGGATTATTTTGCTGTGATTTCTTGCTTACTTGACCTAATCAGAATGCCTAGTGGCCAACACTGTCTGCTGAAGCAGTAAGTTAAACAGCTGAAACCTTCACTGTCTGACAGTATTGTATCCTCAGTAGAGACTTCTAGTTTCACAGGCCTGGAGGGTGAGTTCCAGCACTTGAAAAACAGTTCAGTACAGTCTCTTGAGGCAACAAGTTAATGACCAAAGATCTTAATGGTCTACAACAATTGATGCGTGCAAATTTGAGCTGTATGGGGCTTATCTGAAAGAAACTGACGAAAACGTTCTACGTGAAGGTAGCTGTTCCAGAGATAACATCCACTAGGCATAGCACTGTGTTTGAACTTGAAGAGGAAAGCAAGGCTGTAAAATCACAGAGAATGTTCCTCAGGATGCAGCCAAGAATAAGGAATATTTATAGACTGCTTATGTAGCTTTAGATCAGTCGAAGCTGAAGTGCCTTTTTCAAATGCTTGCCAGAGATGACTTTGTCCCAGTGGAAATTCCAGATAAGCAATGTTAACAATTTTTGTGGGTTGCAGCCGCAGTCTTCTTTCTGATATGGTACTGAAAGATGGTGATGAATCAATGAGTTATAATGCCTACAGATGCCAGCTGAAATGGACTTTATTACATTACTGTCAATAGAATAAAAAGACAGAGAATGTTAAAGTTGCTAGTATGTCTCTCTTGCTAAAACTCTCATTAAACAGTTAACCCAGGTTGTGGTAGCTAGTCTAACTCAGCAGGTCCAACTTTCTCTACTTATTCCTTTTGCAAATTATGTTTCGTCCCGTATTTAAATCTTCTGCTTTTGACTGTAGAGTGTAAAATAAGACAGTCCTTTCAACAGCATTTGTAATTCTCATTGGTTTAGCTGTACCAGCTCTTTACATGGCAATATTGTTTATCAGGGAAACCTATTATTACAGTCTTTGAGATGTTAATATAGAGAGCGCCTTTTTTTCCCTTTCTTTGAAAAAGAAAAAGTTGCATTGGACTGAATGTGTTACTCTTGCTGTTCTTGTTGGAGTCTTTTTTTCTTAAAGACACCAATATGGGGGGTACACGAAGGAGAGAGGGGGGAAAAAAGTAAAGGCAGAAAATTATGCTTCTTTCTTCCTGGTGTCGAATGATACTTGCAGCCTTCCTGCTGCAGATTTACAATTTCACATCCTGTTCTTTGCCATGCTGGCAAGATCAAACCCAGCATGGGCCTGTTAAAGATGTTGTTTTCAGCTGCCTCTCTCATCACAATCGCACAGCAGTGCTGGAAAATACACTGTTTTGGATGTCTAAACCAGATAATTGTTGAAAAAGGAGAAGTATCAAGGAGGGAATATGAGAAAAAGGAATGAGTTTTGTTGCACTTAGTTGGCACTTGTAGATAGGTAAAGTTATCTGGATAATTTTCTTTCTTTGGCTTTCTTTTTTTGTTTGGTTTTAATTTTTTTTTTGTTAGTTAATCTCTAAGAATTAGATCAATAATAAGCTAATGCTGTCACAATGGAATTGAAGAGATAGCAGTCATAGTTGCCGTGATAATAAAGCTTCTTTAGGGCCAGTTGTCCTCTGGTAGAAATATCAACGAAGGCCTCCAACAAAGTGTTTTAAGGGAATATTCCCATTCTGTTTATTTTTCCCTAGGGTTATTTTGTTAGTTTTCTTTTTAAACAGGACTTCAAACAGGATTAAGGGGGTTTGGTAATCTCTGTGCTTGTTTATCTGTTTTTTTAGATGTGATTGAAACATGGTTGTTGGAAAAAATGAGGAAACCTTCTTCTTGGACTAGTCCAACAGCTCTGTCTATAATTGTCACTGTCTTTCATAAACAATTTCCATGACAGCTTAAACTGACCAGCTTTGCATATTTGTAAATAAAATTTGTTGAGCATGAGAAATCCCAATTAACTTTCATCCCTTCTTTTTTCCCAGGTGAAACTATTTGCATATTCAAATTCCTTCCCTGGTTACACCATAGCATCCATAGTGCAGAAGAGAATAACAGCAGTGTACTGGAAACAGTTGCTCCACACAGTTTCTGGAAAGGGAAAACCCACCACACTGACCTGTTGGAGTTCTGTGAAGATGTCTCTAAGCACAGGGAGGAAGGACATCCAGTAGGCATAATATTTTTTTATTTTCCTGAAAATTATGAAGAATGGATAAAGTGAATGCAGAACTGTTAGTCATGAAAACCCTCAATAATAAATCTGTTGGGAGCCAGGGACACTTTTTGAAACAATAAAAGATCAGTCTCATCTAAATAAAAGGAAGGCCATGCTAAATAAAAACATAGAATCGGATCAGGCTTGCTTATTTCTGTTATTTCCTAAAATGTAAGTAGTCCTGGGTTTGGTTTTGTTTTTTTTCCTCTCCTGACTGTATAAAGAATTTCCAAGTGTAGGCAAGTCTACTTGGCAGCAAGTGTTCAATCATGCTTGTAATGATAGTTCTAATCATAATTCATGAGTTATCATGTATTCAGGTATGATTCATGCAACCAGGAAATATACTGAAAAGAAGCAAAAATAAGTTAAATGGAGTCTGGTATGCTAAAGGTTGAAGACAAGGATAGACTTGAGGTCATTTCCCTTCAATTCACCGTAGAGTTGTTAGAGGACACCCATGCAGCTTTGGGAGAAACCCCACCTCAGATGAAGAGAGGAATAGAAACAGCTGAAGCAGGGACCTTTGATGCTATAGAACGGATTTTTCTATACTCTTATTCCTTGGCTACTGTTGAAGTAGCCAACCTTACTTCTTCCTCCTGGCCTTGGATACTTTCTCAGGTATTAATAAGCAAGGAGCTAACTTAATGGCTGTGGGCATTGCTCTGTGTAACGTACTTCTTTCACCTTTCTGTCGTGTGTTTTTTAGATTATCAACTATTGGAAGTCAGAAGTGTGTACTGTGTTTAGTGTTCAGTAACATCTGCTCTCATTCCTGTCTGGCCGATGGATAATAAGTATGGTGGATTATAAAAAATGCATATAAGACTTCTCTGATAGTTCCTAAAAACTATACACTTTGAAATACTGCAGTAGTTTGGTCACTGAACGCCAGATACATAATGCAAATTCATGAGTTTACTAAATGCACATGTTCTTGAGGAAGATATGATGGGCTTCCCTCTCTGAGACAATAACTTCATGTACTGTGCTGGAGCTACTGCTATTTCCCATTACCAGTATGGTAGCAAGGTACAGATGGGAAGCTCAAAAGTGACGTATACACAGGGATGGAAATACAATTTAATGCCTGCAGAACCTTCCTTCTGTTACTCATTCTGTACTGATGACAGGGGAAATTATGGTTTAGTTTTAGTCTTGCAGAGTCTCCCTTGTGCTATCTGCTTGGTCCATTGCCTTTCCTGCTGGAGCTCCTTTAGGCCTTTTAAACAGTGTTCGTACAAGCAGAGAGAGGAAATTTTAGGAGTGACTTGAGGAGGAGAGTATTCTAAACCTATTCTAAAAATTCTAAAATTTGGCTTTTTAGTTAGTTTAGTTAGTACACTGCTGTTAGAAAGATTTGTGCCTTCTGAAGTTTGGTACTTTTTATAATTTTCTTTAGTGTCTTAAATAATATATCTCACTGACAGCCAATAGACTTCCTAAATCATTATAAGCAATGACAATTCTTTTAGGATTTATTTTCTTGTTTCTAAAATGAGGATGGTCCTGTTAATTTTTCTTCAGGGTACTTGGCATTTCCCCTATTCTTTTTCTTCAATAAAATCTATATATTAATAATAATATTCTTTAAAATATTTAAGAGAGTCATGCACTAATGGACATATTTTTCTAAGTGACAACAAAGGAAGATGCTTCTATACAAAGGTGTGGTTCGATTGGAGAATACAATCCCCTTGTGATATCAGTATTTAGATTTCCAAAAATATCTCAAAGTCATTTAAAAATAGCACATCTGTACTTGCTTTTTATAAAATGGTATCTTCTAAATAATATGAAATTAGTCAGGGAAATATTTGCATAATATCTATAAAACCAGTGGATTGGACAATATTTTTCTTGACTATAATAAGATTATGAAAGTGAAATGTGAAACAATAAACTTATTTTACAAAAAAATAGAAAGGTCAGGGACGTGCACAGTTATTGAGCTGTTAATTAGGAAAGATTTCAAAAGTAAAAAAATAATCCAACCAGTATCCCTCTTCACTTTTCTAATTTACTTCACCAAAAATAGCAAAAATAGACAAACTTATTGCTGGTACAATTACACTAAGTTCCACAGTAGAAACAGGAAGAATGAGTTTGGCTATGTATTAATAGACTCACCCCCAAATATCTTTTCTGAAGGAAAAATAAAACCAGCTGCATGCGACATTAGAAGCACAATGCATTCTTTCTAAATCTTCAAACACAAAAACTTATCTTGGCCATGTCTAAAAATTTTTAGGTGGTTTTCTCTTGCTGTCTTTATGTGTAACTGTTTATCATCAAAACTTTTTCAGAGAGAAAACCTTTACAACACTTCACTACATCAAAATACCTTCCAAAATGTTGTTTTTAACTAACAGCTTTGGGGTACTCTATACAGAACAGTTTAATACCTGTTTTCCTTTGTTTATATATGGACTAGTATCCATCATCCGGGTGAGCTCTGTTAGACTATAGACTAGTATCTGAAAAAGAAATGTAGAAACTTCCATATTTGAAGTCAGAGTAGATATATTTGTAGATATTGTGGTATTATAAAGAAACCTTAGGAGTAAAATGAATTATTTAAAAAAAAGAATAAATAGAGATGGCATGTTTGATTGGAGGATTTTTCCTGGGACAGGAAAAAAAGCCAAAACCATTATAATTTTTATGAGAACAAATATTTATTTTTTGTAGAACTGAAATTCTCTAAGAAGAATCACCAGAAATGTCTTTTGAGGGTTATAGGTAAAATATAGTTATCGAGAGACCTACAACCTTTTCTGTGGCAGCCTACTTAGCTTTCATTGAACTACAAAGATGCAAAAGGCTGTCTAAAACCGAGACAGGTGTCTATCAGAAACTTAGTGTCTGTCAGATTATGCTAATGGGCACCTCCAAATTAAAATTCTACCAGGACTCGGGGAGGGGGGAGAAATAATAAAACATAATTGTCATGTATTATCTTTGACTATCTTCTAGCCAGAAGGGCTACATTTATCCTACCTAGTTGAAGGCAATAAACGCAGACCCGGCTCTGCCAAAATTCCCTTGGAGTCACTAAAGAAAGATAGCCATCTTTAAGAGACTGAATCACATCTAAAGTGCACTCAGTTCTGAGGGTTTTTTTTTGGAAGTACCTGTCACTACCAGAAGAATTACAGAGGGACCCAAGGTTTATCTGGATTCAAAAGTAGGGTGAGGCTCGCTCTTCCTATGTATTCAGCAGTGCTTTCAATGGAGCACCACTTCCCCTTCAAGTTTCCCTTCAGTACCCCTGTAGCATAATGGAGGGAGATTCCTGGCTTCCTGGGAGAAGAAAAGTGCTGGAGACCCTGCTGACAGCATTCTGCTTCAGGAGAATTTCTTTATGTCCCAGAGTGTGCACCCGGCAAGTGCTGTGCACTCAGCTGAAGCAGGGGGAGTACTGACTGTGGTTTGGCCTTTTAACTATCCACCAGTGACTGTGCAGGAAGCAAGACTAGATCATGCACATTTACGAAATTTTAAGATTTACTGAAGGGAGTTACAGTTCTGAAGTATTATATCAACTGAGCCAACATATACAGACTTAATCAATAGTACCTGCAGAGTGACCTACCCCTCTGGACTGAAGGTGCAAGGGGTATTGCTTCCTTTGCCTAATTGTCTGGTGATGCTGGAGATAGATACCTTACAGAATCCTGGTTGCTGCTAGTCCGGACTCTGGGGGCCTAGGTCTCCCTTTGGTCCTGTGTCTTATCTGCTGATTCTTATGTCTTGTCAACCCTAAAGCATCTCAGATACAATGATATGCCATTGCTTACAATTAAGTAATGCAATTCTGCCCGAGTGGCTGGTCTGCTGAATCACTCACCATTGATTATATTGACTAGATTGCCTTTTACTATAATGACAACTTAGACACCTATCTCACCTGTAGGCACCTATATCTCTAGGTGAATGCTGAATCCAATCCTTTTTACTGGATAAAAGTGAGAATCATTCTGTGTAAGCTAATTAAGAGCAACATCAGTGTGTTAGTAGGCACTTTGTTGATAGACAGCTAGGGAAAACTGAATCTTCAGTCCACCTGGCCTGCCTGAATAGAAGTTTTTCTGATTAGAAGTGAACACTTGGAAAGAAAGGGTGAGATTGATACTACAGCAAGATTTTAAAAAGATCCAGAACACTGAATATGCTTATGCATTTATACTGTAAAAACCTTTATATTAGCTAAAATCAACAGGAATGAAAAGAAGTATTTGTTTTTTCTTTTTTTTCCTAATTGTTAAAAATTAGAAGGGTAACTGCCCTTCATGAAAGTATAGTGGGACTATAGTGTTGAAATCTATATTTAAGACACTTGCATACAGAAGGTTTTATTTAAGACTTTATGGACAATATTAGTTATATTTTAACAATCAAGTAACAACTGTATTTTACCAATATTTGTAAAGACATTAATACTGCAGCCTTTCTTTTCATTCTCAATATACTTGCAGAAATGTTTAAGGGACTTTTACTCCTCAGTTTCATTTGGGGGAGGGGGAGGAAGGAAACACCAACAAAACCCAAAACCTCACTATTTCTCGTCTAATTTATTTTTTTCATGAATTCAAATGATGTGTGAAATAGAATACAGTCTGTCTTGAAACAGTGAAGTTATACTCAAAGTTATGAGCTATGAACATGCAGACAGAAAAATAACCAGTTTCCGAAGAATTTTCAGGGAAATGCCTGAAATGTCAGTTTATTTACCTGTACACTTTTGCAAATTCAGGACTGTACTTTGAACAGGTTGAGATTTGTAGATTCCTAGGAACTACGGGAATAAGCAGAACTTAATGGCCTTAATGGCCTTAATTTACGTTTACATTATAACTATTCAAAACTGCTTTGCTGTTAGTCATCCTTAGTCCTTTAAACTACCTTTCATGGAAGAAGGCCTCTATAAATGAACGGGAATCCATACAGATAATGGGATCTGCCTTCATGGAAGAGTTCACAAACCAGGGTCACTGACGCTTACGAAAGTTTACTGGAACACTGCTATTAACTAAATCAATATTCACTCTTCATTAATACAATGTGCACCTCTACAGCAATTGTTTGCCTGTGGGAGTATTGATTTGTACCTACTCTACCCCTCATCTTTTCTGCTTTTCCCTGTGATAGGAATAATTATGCCTCTCATTTAGTCCATTGCTTTGTAGTTAGAAAAGCACAAATACGGTGAAAGATAAATGGTTTGGTGGGTACAAGACTACTACCACCTTATACCATTCAGTCAGGCGTCCCCTGTAATATTGCTGGCTATAAACATGAATATTAGTCCCTCTGAAAATCATTGCTGAAAACACTTCAGCAATTTTATAATTCAAATATATTACATCAGAAGATAAAACACTAGGATTTTATATTGTTGGTAAAACTGTCATCCTTGGGTTGTTGTAAACATTCATTACTGAGGAGAATGGGCAAGTTATATGTGTTACAGGTATCATGTGCTCTCTCCTCTGTGTACTTTTTCTTTCCCCAATCACAGAATCATAGAATTGTCTAGGTTGGTAGGGACCTTTAAGATCATTGATCTCAACCATTAACCTAACACTGCCAAAACAACCAATAAATCAAGTCCCTAAGCACCACGTCTACCTGTCTTTTTAAATACCTCCAAGGATGGCGATTCAACCACTTCCCTGGGTAGCCTGTTCCAAAGTTTCATAACCTTTTCAGTGAAGATATTTTTCCTAATATCTGTCCTAAACCTCCCCTGGTGCAAATTGAGGCCATTTCCACACGCACGGAGCATGGGAAACAAACAGGAGGAGCTAGACATGTGTGCACTCCTCCAAGACTATGATCTCATTGGCATCGTAGAAACTTGGTGGGGTGACTCCTACGACTGGGGTGTTGGCATGGAAGGCTACAGGCTCTTCAGGAGATACAGGCAAGGGAAACGAGGAGGCGGTGTTGCCTTATATGTCAACGACCAGCTGGAATGCATGGAGCTCAGCCTAGGGATGGATAAAGAGCCAACTGAGAGCCTATGGGTCAGGATTAAAGGGAAATTGGGAGCAGGGGACATTACAGTGGGGGTCTGCTACAGGCCACCCAACCAAGAAGACTGAGTGAATGAAGCCCTCTATAGACAGGGTTGGCATCACATTCACAGACCCTGGTTCTCATGGGTGACTTCAACCATCCCGACATCTGTTGGAAGGGTAACACAGCCAGGCACAGGCAATCCAGGAGGTTCTTGACGACGGAGGCATTGACGACAACTTCCTTCTCCAAGTGTTTGAGGAGCCAACGAGGAGAGGAGTTATGCTGGACCTTGTCCTTACCAACAAGGAGGGGCTGGTAGACAGTGTCAAACTCAAGGGTAGCCTGGGCTGTAGTGACCATGAAATGGTTGAGTTTGAGATCCTCGAGGCAGCGAGGAAGGTGTGCAGCAGGCTGACCACCCTGGACTTTGGGAGAGCTGACTTTGGCCTCTTGAAGAATCTGCTTGGTGTGGTGCCACGGGATGAAGCGCTGGAGGGAAGAGAGGTCCAAGAAAGTCAGTTAATATTCAAGGACCACCTCCTCCAAGCTCAGGAACAATGCATCCCTACAAAGAGGAAGGCAGGCAGAAAAGCCAGGAGGCTTGCATGGATGAACAAGGAGCTCCTGGACATGACCAAAAGGAAAAAGGAGGCTTATAGGGAGTGGAAACAGGGGCAGGTAGCCTGGGAAGTAAACAGAGAAATAGTTCGAACAGCCAGGGATCAGGTTAGACAAGCTAAAGCCCAGATAGAACTAAATCTGGTGAGGGACAAGCAAAAAATCCTTCTTTAAGTATGTCAGCGAGAAAAGAAAGACTAGGGAAGATGTGGGCCCTCTCTGTAAGGAAATGCAAGAACTGGTTACCTGGGACAGAGACAGAGCTGAGGTACTCAATGACATTTTTGCCTCAGTCTTCACCGGCAAGGACTGCAGCCACACTGCCCATGACACAGAATGCAAAGACGAGGTTTGGGAAAATGAAGAACCGCCCACTGTAGATGAAGATCAAGTATGAGACCACCTGAGGAATCTGAAGGTGCACAAGTCCAAAGAAATGTGGCCAGCAGGTCAAAGGAGGTGATTCTGCCCCTCTGCTCCACTCTCATGAGACCCCACCTAAAGTACTGCATCCAGCTCTGGAGTCCCCAACATAAGAAGGACATGGACCTGTTGGAGCAGGTCCAGAGGAGAGCCACAAGGATGATCCGAGGGCTGTAGCACCTCACCTTTAGGAGAGGCTAAAAGAGTTAGGGCTGTTCAGCCTGGGGAAGAGAAGGCTCGGGGGAGATCTTATTGCGGCCTTCCGGTCCCTAAAGGGGGCCTACAGGAGAGCTGGGGAAGGACCTTTTACTAGGGCATGTAGCAATAGGATGAGGGGAAATAGCTTTAAACTGGAAGAGGGCAGGTTTAGATTAAACATTAGGAAGAAGTTCTTCACTTTGAGGGTGGTAAGGCACTGGAACAGGTTTCCCGGAGAGGTTGTTGAGGCCCCATCCTTGGAGGTGTTCAAGGCCAGGCTGGAGGTGGCCTTGAGCAACCTGGTCTAGTGAGAGGTGTCCCTGCCTATGGCAGGGGGGTTGGAACTCGATGATCTTCAAGGTCCTTTCCAACCTAAACCATTCTATGATTTTCTCTTGTCTTATTGCTTTTTATTTGGGAGAAGAGACCCACACCACCTCTCTACAACCTCCTTTCAGGTAGCTGTAGAGAGTGAAGGGCTCCCCTCAGCCTCCTTTTCTCCAGGCTAAACAAGCCTAGCTCCTTCAGCCACTCCTCATAAGACTTGCTCTCCCTACCCCTCACCAGCTTTGTTGCCCTTCTCTGGACATGCTCCATCACCTCTATGTCTTTCTTGTAGTGAGGGGCCCAAAACTGAACACAGTATTCGAGGTGGGGCCTCACCAGTACAGACGGACAATCCGTTCTCTAGTCCTGTGGCCACACTATTTCTGATACAAGCCAGGATGCTGTTGGCCTTCTTGGCCACCTGGGCACACTCCTGGCTCATATTCAGCTGGCTGTTGAATCTCATACCATTGGCCTCGGCCCATCAATCCAGACTGTCCAGATCCCTCTGTAAAGCCTTCCTACCCTCAAGTAGATCAACATTCCCGACCAACTTGGAGTCATCTGCAAACTTACTGAATTAACCCAATACATTGGGTTAACTCAAACCAGGCACTATGTGTGTGTGTATTAGTTCAAGAGAGAGAGAATAGAGGAAGAAAGCA
Source organism: Vanellus vanellus (assembly GCF_965231255.1). Classification (NCBI taxonomy): domain Eukaryota; kingdom Metazoa; phylum Chordata; class Aves; order Charadriiformes; family Charadriidae; genus Vanellus; species Vanellus vanellus. Next base: position 80,573,074 of record NC_138907.1, read on the forward strand.
TGAATGGGCCATAATGGTGGTGTCAAAGAATTGTCAAGGCTTTTATGGGAATTAAAAAGACATAGGCGTATAATCCTTGCTTAGTCTCATTACCCTATCAAGACTTACACTTCCACAGGAAGCTGTAAAAAGAAAAAAAATATTTATTTTGTTTTAAGCTATACTAGCTTCTGCCAGTGTATATAGATGCTAACAAATGTTAGCTCTGGAGGAATGGTTAGGGGTGAATGGATTATGAGCTCTCTATTAAAGGGAGAGATCCACTTATAAAAAGCAACACAGCATAGCCTGTCTCTTCCAGCAAAAAACAGGTTCAGCTGAGCTGGATGTAACTGCCAAAAACTGTCAAAGAGTAAGGTGTAAGGAAGGGAAATGTGCATGTTGGGCCTCTGTTGCAGCTTCCTTTAGCTCTGTGTGATATATAATTTTTGACAAGTCTGTTTGGAAAGGGTTGCATTTGGACATGTTCGCAGGGAGAAAGCAGATTTACAGGTGTCCCTCAGAGGGAGAACAACATAGGCCCTCGTGAAAAAAAGTGACTAAAGCCAGCAGGGCCTGTTACTTGAGGGATGCGTTAAGGATGGACATACGGAGACTAAAGTTCAGTTTGCTCTGAGGTTTGCTTTTGCAAGTACAAATATTCAGTGAAGATGTAAGCAAAGTCATGTGAAAAATAGGGCAGACAGGGATATGAATATTTGTGTTTTGCTTGTTGGCTTTACCATTGCATTATTTAGTCTTCGGGTGTTTTGGTGGAGGTTTTTTTTTTGTTGTTGTTGTTGTTTGTTTGTTTATTTTTGAACTGTCCTAGGATGTATGTTACCTTCCTCTCTCTTATCTAAACATGTGGTTGATATGACCTGGGAGACAAGCTTAGAGTCACTTTAATGAAAGCGGATAAGAAGGATGACCTTAATGTTCTACAATAGAAACTGATGACATCCCTTTTATTTTCAAGACTGCATATGCTGCTGAAGAATGGGAACTTAATGAAGTTGCTTGCTTTATATCTCTGTGCTTTAAATTTTGAAAATGTATTGGAAAGATATAATCCTGTTTCTTCTAAGCTTGAGGAGTTCTGGTGTGCTTTTGTTTTCTCCAAAACGAATTTGACTCCTGTGGTTTTTTTTTAGCATGACAGATGTAATCTTTCCTGATGTAAAGGCGTTAAAAATGTTTTAAATGGGAACAAAGCATTTTACTGCTAAAGTTGTTTTATACTGAAGAATAAATCAGTCTGGGAGCTGTGTATCTATAGGAGAAATAGTCTATTTTTTTTTCATGAAAAACACTTCTCATAACAGTTTTGTTATCACTGCAGACATGCTGAAGACTCTTTTGAAAGTTTCAATCTTCTAAAGTTCTTTACCTCAGTAACACAAGATATGTTTATAAAAAAGGTCATTCACTTTTTAACGTTTTTGGCAAAGCTAGAAGTGCAATACAGAAAGAAATGTTTATTATCCAAATAAGCTAAGATGGACTTTCCTTTTGACGGAAGCTGGGAAACAACGCTTGGAGAAATAAATCACCGTTCTCTATCACATGCAAATGTTTGCCAAGGGTATGTTGTCCTCCTTACATTGGAGTCCAATCACTCTGAAGAGAAGGTCTAAGCACCTTTAAAAACTGTCTGAGAGGTAAATACCTTTAGCATACTGGTGAAAAGAGCTCAGTTATAAGGCTCCCATTAGCCTTATTGAGTCTTATGCTTAAATTCCCACAAGTTACTCGGAAAACTTTCTCTGTAAAACTGAATTATTTTGGGTTGTCTAACAATGAGAAGAACTACTCACCAAGGAATTTGGCAAACATAATAATTGGAACACTAATTTACTTCTCTCCTTGAACCGATAAATTGTTTCTTATTTGCACATATTATGATTTGCTATATGCTCATTCTTTCACTCGTTCTTTTTCTCTGCATTATTAAGCAGTTATCTTCCAACATTCAAATCCCCAATCATAACATTAAACTGATTTAAAGAACTTTTATGCTTCCATTTACTTCTGGTTAAAGCTCCCTGTTGAAAACCAAACCAAACATTTACTGTGGTCCCAGAAACAGGTTAATAGCAAAAAGCCCTAAGGTTTGTTTCTACAAAGTGCTGAGTTTCTAAGCAATCTTCCTGCCGACCTTCCTTTGCTGATATTTTCGCTTACACTTTGCTAAGCAGTTGCCAATTAGAAATGAAAGTATGATGTTCACTGTTTGGAAGAATGGAAGATGCTCATCACCTACTACTTCATGCCCATAAATTCAAAATTTTTCTGTGAGTACCTGGATAACTCCCCAGTTGTTTACAACTCACCAGAAGCAGAAGTCCTGTATTGGAAGACTGTTCCAATACAAAAGGACTGTTACACTTTTAACTTCCAAAAACACCAGTAAATTTAACATTTTCTTTTTAAAAAAAAAAAAATCTTGCATGCATAATCTTTCATTTTACAGTTTAACAAACCTTTAATCAGTTGAAGATTTTGTATTAATCTGCTTATCTTTATATTTGCAGATTTAATACTATGTGGTTTTTGTTAACTCCTTGAATAATACAAATTCTAAGTTAATTTACTATGTATTTTTGTGAATATGGAGCAAAGTATTTTATTATTTATTTTGTCAGAAGCAGACTGGTGACATCAATACAGTTAGCAGCTGCTTGAAAGCAGTTTACCTTCAACTGAATTATGCTGCTGGGTGAATTCAGTTCATTGGAGTCTGGAGCTTCTGAAGGGCAAAAATGGACTCCTGATAAGAGTGATCTGAGGTCCTGCTGTAAACATGTATTTGATAGCTGCTCTAACATAGCCAGGTAATCAAACATTATCAGCTGCTTTTTGTAGAATAAGACTCCTCAGGAAGTTATTTCAGGGGCTCCACGCACAAATAGATCCTTATTTTAATAACAGACTATTTTTTTTTTTCCAATGATGTTAGGCCCCTCCTCCTGGTGAACCAATGGGACATCTCCAAACATCTTTGAGAGCCTGGGTCCAGTTTAGCCCATCAAATAGAGAATTTTCAAAACAACTATAATTCCATCAATTATCTGTCTGTAAAATTTGCCTTTTTTTTTGATTTTCAAACAAAGCTAACCCCCAAATTGTTTCTGAGGCTTGTAGAAAAATATTTTACAGCTTTTCCGTTGCTACTATTTTTCTTGGGCATGTATGACTGTTCAGGGAAGCAAATAACAATTGCTAGTTCGACGATGCCAGGAACTTGCTGTCTTAGCTCAGATCTATTTATTAAAAAAACCCAACAAAACACTTCTGTTGCAGTTGTGCCTGCTGGCCTAGTTTCATCAAAAAGGGTAAATTAATGGCTTTAACAGTCTTTAATTGAAAATATATTCCTTAGCAAAAATGAAAGAATCTGGAGACCAACAGCGCAACATTGTTTGGAAATGAAAGGATTTTACTTAAGCAGTACTGGAATAATTACATTTTCTATTAATTTTTTTTTTTTTCAATCATGTCAGCATGCTGTTTCAGCCACTAATGAATGACACTTCAGTTTAAAAATCTGTAATGCAATGAAGTCTCCTAAGTTATAATTATGAGAATAATGCTGGAACTGATAAACTGAACCTACTGTTTGATAACTGTAGTTTCCACATTAACAGATCTTTTCAGGGTTTCTTAGTCATAAACTTTTTCCAAAATACTAATGGAGTTCAATATGGCTTAGCTTCTTATTATAACCTAGCAGAAAGGGCCTTTCAGTGACAAACAATAACCAAAAATTTCACTGATGAAAAGAGAAGAGAAAATGTTGAGAGAAAACAAGTACATAATCCTTAAAATTTTGCTTTAACTTGATGAAAATGTAGTTGATTTGGACTTTTACAGCAACAGATGGGCTTTAATTTCCATCTTCTTTAAACAGATTTGTATACGCTTTAAATGTACAAATTTTACATTAATTTTGTTCTTTATTACTAAAATTGTAGTTCTTCTTTTACATAGTAAAGAAAATTACTTTAAAATTTTCAGAAATACTGAGTCACTGAAACCTTACAGTTTTTTAAAGACAAAAATGAATGTAGCAGAGAACACCTAACTGAATAATTTGAATGTATGAAGAAATGGTATCTGTGGCATTCACTGTGCAGGGACATAGCTTTGAGGTAAAGAAAAAAAAAAAAAAGGGATGGTGTATTTTGATTGTTTTTTAAGGTTTGAATGAGCTTTGAAAAAATTGGGACAGGATCTTCTAAATAAATTGAAAAAAACTTCAGAAACCATTACATCCTTTATGATTGTAGCACCATATGTTGTGTGTGTGCTTGATGCACAAATAGAATAATGAAAAGCAGAAAATCTACATGTCAGTTCAGCCCCTGCAAACTGGAGCTTCGGCCAAGAAAGACTGGCTAATGGGTGAGGGGGGAGAAAATGTAGCTTTAAACAATCTTTTTGCATTTCTCCAGACTTTTAAACTGCTGAATATTAGCCTGTTTCTCATCATAAAATGTAGTATGGTCAAAGCTGTATTATACAGTCATGGGGACTTTTTGTGGTTCTGCACTTGATACACTATAGCATTTGAGATTTCCTCCTGGCAGGAGGGCACCTCCAGTAATTTGGAGCATTTGCCAAGTTACAAGTTTTAAACTAGATGGACTTAGGGCTTTTCAAATATGCAAACCAGGGGCATGCTGTGGCTGGAGCACTGTCCTGTTGTTCTGTGTACTCATTCTTGGCATGTCCCTGACACAGTGCTGACCAGTACTAGCTAGAGCTTTCTCCAGAGTGGGGTATTGAGGGCCAGTGGCCTTTGTGTGTACAGAGACCTTGTTTGGGTAAGTCAGAGAATTTAGCTGTACAAATACTTGCTGATCACACATGCCATTTGTCCTTAGAGCCTGCGAATTAGGTGCTTAACTCATTTTATTTACTAGGACAGAGACAGCTAGAAGGTCGGACAGAAATCGAGAGATATACAGTGTAGGAATATTACAATTTTTTGTGCAATGTTTTCCCTGAAAGAAAAATATTGCCAAGAACCCAGCTTGTGAAACAGTGTTAAACTTGCATATGGTACTATCAAAAAACAGAAACTGGGATGAAAAGGGCTTCAAGAGGTTATCTACTTTAGGTAAGATCAGCTATATCATACTTTACAGCTGTCTATTTAACTGTTTGTGAAATCTTTCTAATGACTTTACGAGCTCTCCAAGCTACTCATTCTAGTATTTTACCATTCATGGAATCACAGAATCACAGAATTTTCAGAGTTGGAAGGGACCTCTAGAGATCGTCTAGTCCAACTCCCCTGCTAAAGCAGGATTGCCTAGAGCACATTACTCAGGACTGCATCCAGGCGGGTCTTGAAAATCTCCAGAGAAGGGGACTCCACAACCTCCCTGGGCAGCCTGTGCCAGTGCTCCGTCACCCTCACCGTAAAGAAGTTTTTCTGTGTATTTGAACAGAACTTCCTGTGTTCTAACTTGTGCCCATTACCCCTCGTCCTGTCACTTGGAACCATTGAAAAGAGCCTGGCTCCATCCTCCTTCAACCCACCCTTTAGATACTTGTACACCATAATAAGGTCTCCCCTCAGCCTTCTCTTCTCCAGGCTAAAGAGTCCCAGCTCTCTCAGCCTTTCCTCATAAGGCAGATGCTCCAAGCCCTTAATCATCTTAGTTGCCCTTCGCTGGACTCGCTCCAGCAGTTCCCTGTCCCTCTTGAACTGGGGAGCCCAAAACTGGACACAGTATTCCAGTTGTGGCCTCACCAGTGCAGAGTAGAGGGGGAGAATGACCTCCCTCGACCTACTGGCCACACTCTTCCCTATGCAGCCCAGGATTCCATTGGCCTTTTTGGCAACAAGGGCACATTGCTGGGCCATGGATAATTTACTGTCTACCACAACCCCCACATCCTTCTCCTCCGAGCTACTTCCCAGCAGGTCCGCCCCTAACCTATACTGGTGCCTAGCTTCCTCCTCCCCAGGTGCAGGACCTTGCACTTGCTTTTGTTGAACCTCATTAGGTTCTTCTCTGCCCAGCTCTCCAGCCTGTCCAGGTCACGCTGGATGGCAGCACAGCCCTCTGGGGTGTCAGCCACCCCACCCAGTTTGGTATCATCAGCAAACTTGCTGAGGATACACTCTGTCCCCTCATCCAGGTCATTAATGAATATATTGAACAAAATTGGACCGAGTATTGACCCCTGGGGGACACCACTGGTTACAGGCCTCCAACTAGACTCTGTGCCGCTGATCTCAACCCTCTGAGTTCTGTCCCGCAGCCAACTCTCAATCCACCTTACTGTCACCTCATCTAGCCCATACTTCCTCAGCTTCCTAATGAGGATGTCATGGGAGACAGTGTCAAAAGCCTTGCTAAAGTCAAGGTAGATGACATCCACGACTCTCCCCTCATCCAGCCAACCAGTTATAACATCATAGAAAGCTATCAGATTGGTCAAGCACGATTTACCCTTGGTAAATCCACGTTGACCACTTCCAATAACTTCCTGTTCCTCAACGTGTTTGGAGATGACGAACTCATACACATTTTTTCCTAGCATCAAAAGTGAATCTCCCTTGTTGCAGCTTTGGTTCATTCTCTCTCTCTCTCTCTAATCACATCTTCCTTCAGTCTTTCCTTCTCTAAGTTAAACAGCATTCTTTCAGCTATTCCTAACAGGCAAAATTTTCAAGATCATTCTTGTTGCTACATGTTGGTTTCTCTCTGGTTGTTTTATATCTTCCCTTTAAATATGTGTAAACTTGTCTGGTTTTCTAGCTGAGGAATTAAACATGTTGAAGACTACTGTCAAGTCTCATGGATGATGTTGCAACCATAATATATTGTTTGCTAATGATCAGGTTGTCGTTTACTGTATCCCTAAGTCATTCATGTTACAGTCTAGACAGTTGTTGCCTGTCTTACATTTGTGTATTTGTCTGATGCTGGGTTCAGATCATCTAGTATTAGTTATCTAAATTTCTAAAGTCTTAGCTTTTTCTATTGTCAAGTGCAAAACCATTGTTACTATTTCTCTGTAGTGATGTGTTAAGAAAGTGGTAACATCCAAAACCCAGCAGTGCATACTCAGAAGGCCAGTATCTCTTTATCTGCGTGATTATTTTTTTTACCTAAACATCAAGATCACCTTTTGCTTTGTGCTTTACTTCCTAATGGTAACATTTCAGAGAACTCTCTGAATACTTTAGTGATGCAGTATACTGCGTAAGATTTAGAAGCTCTGATTATTATTACCCTGTTCCTGGAGAAATTACAAGTAATTATTCATACTATGTGTACATACCATACCTTGAGTATTATGCCCTTCAGTCCTGTTGCAGTTATAGTTTTCAGATAGATTTAGGAATACAAGATGCATATGCAAATTGCTTACTCTCAGCTCAATGCATGAGATAAATACTTTTAACATCTTTACTGTTTTAATAACATTAATTTATGAATGTTGCTAAATGCGTGGATTGCTGCTGTCCTCATATAGGGAAAGTTTGGTGATTATAGCATTTATTGGCACTGGTGAAGTGTTTTGGTTGCTTTTTTTTTTTTCTGAATATGAATCAAACGATAAGCATTAATGGCTCTTTTAATCATATACCTCTATTTTGAGTTTGCCTGCACCTCAGTGCTTAAGTACACAGTACAAGTACTATAACTATGGAGAGTCATATGTTTTGGTTTAAATATTATGTACATTTAGGTATGATGATTGAATTCCACAGAGAATTGCTTCAAACATTTATAAGTACTATATAAAGAAATTACCTTGCATCTTTTTACACAGTTTCGGTATTCTTACTGCTGTGAATGAAAAGTGAACTCCACTTGACGTTTGAGGACATGCTACGTTGGCTAAAGTAGTAAGTCCACTTACTGTTACCTAGATCATGACAAGTGGTTTATAATTTCGTCTACAGATCTGTGTCACTTTTTCAGTTGTTGCTTGAAAAGTTTAAGCATAAAGGTGCATAGTGATGCAGAAAAAAGTTTTGAAAAACTACTGTGGTCCAGAAATAGTATGGATATAGTCCACCTGCCTCCTTTGGTTTACATTTCCATCTCTTGTCCTGACAAAGGCAATGTTAAAACTCTTGGCCTACTTTATTAAATTCAAATCCTAGTAATTATACTTTACATATGCTTGAGAATTTTGTTAATTTAGTATTAATAGTTATATTAATTCAATACCCAGAGACTCCACTTAAGGTTTGAACTTGTTTATCTTAACTATATAATAATGAATTTAAGTAAATGGGCCCTGCCTCTCCAGAATCTTGGTAAAATGTTTAATTCTTGTCATTTTAAGGGCCATTGATGATTACATTTACACAATTAAAGCAGTTTATTTTTAATAGTGCTTATACTGAATACTCAGTATCAAAGGCTGAATGACGGTACACTAAATGACATAAGAAAATTAATATATTTCTGAATTGTTCATCTAATGGGGAAAAATTGTGTAGAGGGCTTCTGAATGTCCTTCCATTACGTTCTAGTCAAAACATATATGAATCGATATATGCAGTTGCTAGCTGAAGTATACTTCATAAGGAAGTGTTTGGCATTTGCATCTTGGAGACGTTATTTGAATGTAATTAGGTTCTGTTTGCTTCTTAATTTGTCAACATGAGCTAAACAATTATAGTTTTGAAAACAATCTGAAAAGTTGCTTCCTTGCTTTGTATTGTTTAGCAAGAAGAATAGTTGGTATTTATACCAGCTGTTCACTGCATGCTTTTAATTTAACTGTGTCAAAACCAGACAGAATGGGGGCATTACAAAATGGCTTTAATTCCCATGTCATGTTTAGGACCAGCTAGATTAATGGGCAATTTACAACTCTAGCTCTTTGCATAAACACTGTGATAATTTTTCATCTGAAATATTTTTAGATCTACTTTGTCAGACACTGTATCATAATTCTTTTTCTTGATTTACAAACTGTTTTAAGTTGATAAAATATTATATTCAGCTTTGACATTGTGAACTATGACACACAACTTTTTAAAGATCTTATTTGTTTCTGGATCTAACTTCAGACTCTGAAAAAAAAACAGAAAACCTGCTATTAGTGATGACAAAATCAAAGAAAGAAATTGTTTATACCTGAAACGGGATTTCCCTTAAGTGGTGCAATGATCTCAGCTAACTTCTGACTTTAGCAAAGCAGATCTCTGCACTTGATCTAGACTCCATTATACAGCTAACAGAGAAATAACCACTTTTAACAGGTTCAACTTCCTGTCATCTTAAGAAGCACCACCACTGACTATGAAGGGAGGCTGGCTGACTCCTGTGTGAGATCAAGTAGTTGCCTACATCACCCCCATAGATGAAAGTAATTCCGCTCTGGGTGGAGCTCAGGAAAAAACAGTCTTGACTTTGGCGAACTTTTCTTAATTTAATCTATTGCTGATTAACAGGAAGTTTTGATTACTGATTTGGGTATTGAGAGAGAAAAAACAACACACAAAACCCCCAAAGAAGAAAGCAAACATTCAGGGAAACACCTTTCCTTCCCTTCTTCATGCTCAGCCTAAGCCACGAGCTCCCTTTGCGCTGGCTCGTCCCTGCCTGAGCTGAGGTGCCACAGGTACGCCCACCTGCAGCAGTTTTGGGGTGTGGTAGGCAGTTTGCATCCGTGTCACCTCTAGTTGGAACCAGCTGTGCTGGGCACAGGCAGGTCATGGACCCCTCCCACTCAGGGTCCCCTTCCCCCCCGAAACCCTGCCAGTTGTGCCTGATGGGGTGCCTACTTTATTTTGATCTGTAGAAAATATTGCAGAAGTTTCCCATGGTGCTTTATCAGAATTTGGGCACCCTAAATTCCTCTGCTTTTGATGGCTATGGCCATACCGTCACACTATGTAGGTTATGTTTATACAAGGGAATGAAGCAACCTACAGACCATTATTTAGGAAGAGAGGAGAGCTTTACCGTAGTGGTGTCCTTTCTCCCATGCTAACTGAAGGGAGGCCCAGAGAATGGTTTGGAGGACCTCAAGTGCCCCTACAGTGCGTTATGGTTCAGGCTGTCACCTTGTCTCTGAACTAATTTAGAAGGAGCAGACAGACAGAAATTTTGGCTCAGTGTGGAGTAGAGTTTACTCAAGCCAGTCCTTGTGATAGACTTTCCACGGTGGTAGACAGCGTATCCTTGGTGGAGAAGAAGGAGGGGAACTCTACATGTTAACATTTTCCTAAAAAAAATCAATTATGAGTGTACCAGCATGTCCCCTCTCTTCATTGCCTCTTCTTGAGGCAAGCTGGCTGTGCTGCCTGGGTGGAGAAATGTTTGGCATGATCTGGCCTCAGAAACCTGGGCTTTCTTTTTCACAGAATGGTTGTTTCCTACCCTAACCCATCAGCAGTGTGTTCACTGCTTCTGGGACTTGACCCTAAATTTGTTACCACCTGTCCAGAGGAAACCTGAGTATACGATTTCCTAAAATGGTGTGGAGGGTTGTGGGATGGAGGGACTTTATTGTGGTGTCAAAAACATATGCAAAGTAGTAAGGACCCTTTAAGTATTTTCTATTCATGTTGGTTTAAGTCCAATGAAGTGAAGGCTTGCCTCTCCTATGCCACTGAAGTTCTGTATTTGTTTCGTTTCCTAAGCAGGTGCTTTGCCTGAAGAAAGCTGACTGGTGAAAAGACAAGCACAGCACCTGGTCAAGAAATTAAATAAACATGCTATAATCATCTGAACATGTGAGTCAAACTCTTTTACTTACTTTTGATTTCCATCAGCAACCTGCAGCCTTTAAAATGGAATTTTAATTTGCAAAGCCAGTTCTTTTAATGGATTGCTCATCCTGGCAAGCACTGCACTCAAAACATTATATCCAATATCAAATCGTAATGACTTTAAACTGGATGTGAGGTATGTTTTTATCATACATAAAAACCCTTTCAGAAGTTTTTATTGCCTGTGGCTGAATACTCTTCTATCCTACATTTTCTGACAGGATGCAGTAAAACACCAGTGGCTAAACTTTCTGGATGGTGGGCCTGAATTCTGCAATGAAAGGCAAAGTTATTTCTTTATTTACAGTTGCAAACCTACTCCAGTGCATTGCAAGCCTTTTAGAAAGGGAGTTTAACAGCACAGAAATAGCTGAACATCTAAATGAGAACTTTAAATGTCTAGCAAATATGCTCCACGTGTATTTTGCTGTGCAATTTCCTTGCTACTGTGAAGGGAAAGGCAACTGTGGGAACAAGTGTGAAGATTTTCGCCCAGAGATATGTTTCTGCAAGGATGTTCAGAAGCAGTGTATGTTGAACGCAGCTGAAACAGATATATAGTTGCCAGGATTGGTGCAACCAGTACTGCCTTTGATCATATATATATGTCAGTGCTGCCAAGCACCACTCTTTAATGAAGCATCACAAGGTCCAGGAGAAGTCTGAAATCAAACCATCAATGGGCCTTTGTTGACCTGTTTTAAGTCACCCAAAATTGAATAATCTTCACCTAAAATGGTCAGCCAGGTTTCCTTTATAATTGAATAGAACAGGTGCCTTTGTGAAGTAATTTGTCTTACCTGGTTTTGATCCTCTCTTCAAATGAGGTGAAGTATCTATTTCTTCCTATTTACTATAGACTTACTAAAAAGTAGTATGAAACCTGAAAAACTTGCCACGGACTCCTAGATTAACTGAAATGAGGTTAATCTCAATTGATGACACGATAATTGAAATCACTTCGGCTTGAGAGTTAGTCTCCTGCAGACAGGATCTATGTAAGAGAGGACAGACGTGGAACCGATGATTTCCAAGTGAACTGAAAATGTAAGGGTTTAGGCACTCTATTGTTAAAGTTGGCTAGAAACGCACACTTAATAAGAACTTACCCAGTAAAACACACCAGGCATCAGGGTTATATCTTCTGCTCAAGTCTGGCAGAAGAGGAGAGTAAGTCTGATCACCTGCAACACACTATGGGACAACCACCTGGGATGTAAGGTGTAAGAGCGTTACCCACCTGTACTGTGTGTGTTGTGTAGCCCTCATTTTAAAGTGTGTGAGTTGAAGGTGGTTTTGCAGGCAAGATAAGGAAAGAAATGCTTCACGTATTTAACTATGTTCTAGAGAATGAAGAGCTCAGCGTTGTCAGGACTGACATATTTGTCATTGATCATAACTATTGAAGTTTAAGTGGGGTTTTTTAGTTTGGTGGGTTTTTTGGTTTTTGCTGGTGGAAACACAGACACCCGAGGAATCTTTATGCATCCTAGGTTTAGCAGCTGCTGTGTTTTAGCTCTAAAGAGACAGAGTGTGCATTTAGTTATTTTAATTTAGACTTAGGAAATTGTAGGTCTATATTTCTTTGTGATTGCGACCAGTGCTAGTGACTAATATTGCTGCCTAGATTTAGTGCCATAAAAAAAGAATCCTAAAAAAGCCGACCATTTGTGAAATAGCTGTCAACATTACTTACCTTGCAATGCCGTTTCCAATGGTTTAGTTTCAGAAAAAAATAATTATGCTTATTGCTCTAAGGTATGTGAATTCTTTGCATGTTTTTGGGGTCCATCTGCAGAAAAGGAGAAAATGCTGGATGTTTCTTTTAACTGCTTTAGCCCCAATTTATAAAGCTTAAGTATTCCTATATTTCAAGCTAGATCCTTATCCATGTTATAGATGTTTAAATGAATTACACTTCCAATAAAAGTGAAGAATGAACATAGGTGGTTATAAATGAGAAATCAAAATATGCAAATAATGTTTGGTATAAAATAACAGATTATAGTGACACACTGTACTTAACAGTCTTATAATTTATAATAATGGTATAGATTAATGAAAAGTAATAATGGTTGGATTTATTTGTCTTCCTTTGCAATGGAACTGCTTTTCTAATCCCTCTTGCTCTTGTTAGATACTGGAAGGTAGGATAGTCTTTATGAAACCTAAGGCCATAAAAATGGATGGTATTTCACAAACACATTATTTTAAAATAGAGTGCCTTTGAGGGATTTCCATTAGGGACTGTGGAGGGTGAGGACAGGGTCAGCAGTAACTCCTAAAAATGCCAGGGTGTGTAGCCACAGCACTGTTTCTCAGGAAAGTGGAATTTTTTCCCCGTGTTCAACTCTAGACAGTGTCGGTGACTCATGTTTAAGTGAACCTGGTGGGTTTTAGTGGCATAAGCTTTGTGCAACTCTGGCATCCATTTGGGTGCCGGACTGCAGCATTGCTCAGGTCTTCACTTGTAATGACAACAAGAGAGTCTTCTTGTCTTCTCCCAAAGCGACACTAATGAACAGAAAAGTCTGTTCTCTGCATAGACTAATAAAGACTTGTAGCATGACCCATTAGGCTGCTTATTATCACAGATAATAGTTATTGACGAACAAAGGAGACAGAGAGTCTTATAAGAAAATCTCTCCTCTTCAAGGTAGCCTGAGACTACAACTCCACTGCCCAGTTGGCATTGCAAGGGAAGACAAACAAAGCAGTTCTCACTGCCATCTCTGCACCTTGGTTATTGTTATAGCTCATAGAATGAACAAGATCGTGGTACCTATTTGGGGGGAGGAAGGATCCTTTACTGTTTTAAATTTACCCCTTCCCCCCCACCTTTGTTTTTGTGTGAAATAACAGAGGAGAAGACAGAAAGACACTTTAAACAAAATTAAATGCAATGTAATTCAACTGAGTTAATTATGATAGATGTTAGAGTCTAATGTATTTTTCTTGATTTTGTACTTCTATTTAAAGACCTAAGAATTAATAGAGTTGCAGAAATGATTCCTCTCTCATTGTGTTTGAACACCAACACAAAAATAATTTTGTATGAGCAAGAATATCAAACATAAATTTTCTTTTCATGTTGACAGTATGATAAGATGCTGTGGTTTAAAGCTCATATTAAAAATCAGATGTATTTTCTCCCAGTGGAGTGTGATACATGACTGTGCTACTTCTGAGTGTGATAAGAATATACTGAAGTTTTAAGTTTTCTCAGAAATCTTTTGTTCTGGCTATTTTAAAATTATTTTTATAATGAATATGGGCTGGAATTTCCATAGGAAATTTGAGAACATCAAAACTGAACAACTGTAAAAAAATTGTATGTTTTGATGCCATTTGTTTATACTAACATATTTTAACTTTTAATATTTTTAAACTTTTTACTGCAAATCACTCAAAATAACACAAGAAAAATTGAATGCTGCTTTGAATTTGAAAACCTTGTTTTGAGAAACTGAAATGTTATTTTTCAACTGGCTTGTAGAAAAATGTTCTCCAAAGAGACATTATTTCCAAAATATCTATTTCGATGAAACACTGTCTTTGTAACAGGAAAATACTCCTCCATCAATACTTATGTCTAACTGTAGTGTCAGCAGGAATGTAGCAGAGCTAGGAGTGAGTCAGATGGCCGTTCTTGTGCTGCCTGTGGAAAAAAGTGCTAGAGACAGAAATGGAATTCAAATGTGAGAAGAGTGTAGAGATACATTTGGGTTTCTCATTCCTCCTTGCGCTGAATAAGGATAACCCCTCTTCACATTTTAAAATTGAGAAAACAAATAAGTTTTCACCAGTTGCAGAGAGTCCGGACAAACCCTAAAGTTTTAGGCAGCGCTCTAAGAGATGAAGCATATACAATGTTATAAAGTTATATTTACCTTTGCACATATGAGATATTTTTATAAGAGACAGCCCATTTATAACCATTAAATTCTTCATCCAGACTGCTGACACAACAGGGACAATGTGATTTTTACATACTTTTACTTCCTCCAGTTTAATGAAGAGGAATTGCAAGATGGCTGCATCCCTGAAGTAATTCTTCAGCAGGGGTAAGGCTGAAATAGCTGGCAACCCTAATGAGGAAAAATGAAAGGGCATCACCACTTAATTCATCTCATTATTGGCTCTTAAAATGGAGATAAATGAGAGCGAGATAAAAAAAGGAGAGAGAGAGACAGACATGCATTTCATTTCTGAGTGGTTATCATGTCGAAGCAGGAAGCACGTCTGAGTCGGGCTGTGAGCGTGAATTCTGGAGCACCATTACCAGCTGGCAGAGACACCGGCACAGCAGTCGCGCTGACTGCAGACGGGCACCGCCAGGAATGCGATTGCTTTAATTGCACCCTGAAAGTAATTTCAGATAGTCTACCAAAAATTAAAGTTCAGTGGCAAGATCTGCGGTTCCGAGTTGCGTGCCAACGGCCTCTCCTTAAATAACAGCAACTTGTGGGCAAGTTCTCTGTGGACTATTTCACGTGGAGATGAAATCTCTGTGCCCCAAATGGGCAAAACTACCCCACTTCTACACATACACACACACACACACACACACATACACACAGAGGCTTCATCTACTGTGTTTTCCTGAAAGAGGGAACCTTCACAGCATTGCCCAAGTGGCAGCGTTCATTCTTTGTGTGTTCCTCAAACTATAAACTAGTCAGAACAAATTTATTGACCCATACAGTTTACACTATGGTATGGCTGCGATGTAGTCATTGAATTGCATTCCTGCAGCACAAACATAGGAGTGGGTTTCAGGAAGAGGTGCAGATGTATTGACTCCTGTGTTTATTGGTCACTTGCATTTCTGTCCAGTGAAATGATATGGAACACCCTCCTTCCCCCCTCAGATGTTTCCTGACCACCTCACCCACTATGTCCCCTCAGCATGTGGTAAAAGGCATGAGGTGTCATTTCTGACCCAAAGGATACGCTTGTCCGTTGACAGATATCACCCCTTGTTAGTTAAATTACTTTAGACAGCATACTCCAAAATGTTCTGTGCTAAAAAGAGCATAGAAATGCTTATTTTTCTGATACTAAGACATACACTTGGGGCATATTTAGGGGCAATTAAACATTTTGCAACTTCTATTTATTCAGCCTTTCAAGCTGATTCAGCATTGTCTGATTTGAGGTTTGTGTTGCTTTTGTTCAAGTAACATTAACAATGCCCTTAATCAGGTCAGGAGTTTCTCATAGCCATAAAGTGCCCTGAGCTCCTTGCAGAGATAGCTGTTCTTATTGGCAGCGTTACTGAAGTCAGGGGGCAGTCCATGGTGGTCCACCAACAGAAACAGAGTAATTTTAGCAAAAATAATGCAAGTAAGAAATGCAATACAAATAGAATAATGCAAGTAAGCAGAACCCTTGATCATCGGTCAGTATTTCACTTAATGTCACTTCTGCAAAGGAATAATGTAATTACATATAGTCGACAGCATTTCTACATATGCAACTCTAAATTTGATAATGAAAAAAGAGTAGAAATTTCTTTAATAGATATTATTTTCCTGAAAAAAAAAATCTGAATTTCTTCTTGCAACAAAAATAGAACTTTAAATCTCACTAAGCCATAATGAAGATAGTCTAGCAGTAAGGATGTCAGAGAAATGAAGTATCTTGCCTTCCCAATGAGCAAGCAAACAAATTATTTTTTTGTCCCTTCTTCTTTCCCATTGAGAGAAATGAACTGGGACTCCAACCTCTTCCCTTTCCACTTGTGAACATGGATGTTTCCAAAATATGCCTGTATGATGTTTAACCTCAAACCTTTCGTATTCATCACTTGTAAGAGAAAGTGACTATATAGCAGCACAAAGTCCTTCTTTATTGAGAACGTATCTTCCTCATTACTTTGCCAATGGTCACTCTTTCTTGAGCTTAGTTTCTTTCTTCTCTTTGATAAACCACCACCAGTAAAATTGCTCAATGAAGAGTTGTTTTCTGGGCACTCCAATTAAATGTTTGGTATTTCGAAAACCTGTCTGTATGAAGTTTTGTGTTTTGATTTTGCCAAATGAATGCTTCAGTTTGCTTGTAACACGTACTGTTGTATGTCACCGCACCTTTACAACATCCCACTTATATCTGAATGGAGGTTTTGAACCAATCATTAGTCATCACATGAATCAGCAGCAACTGAAAAATTTTATCTTTCAAGAAAAATTGAGTCTTCCTGGAAAAAATTTTGACATTTTGGTGACTGCTCCAAGTTGAAACACAATAGATGTAAGCGAGAAGGAAGAAAAAGGAATAAAAATTTTGAGCCATATCTATTTTTTTTTCCTTTGTCCCTCCATTTTGCTTCTTTCATTGCACTCCCTTTCTCAATGCAACGAACAAACTCTTGACATTTGCTTTGGTTTCCATTGTTATTTCTGCCCCAGTCTTACTTTTCAGTCTCAATTTATTTCTACACTTGAACAAAAGAGGTGTAGGAATTTCGTTGATGACCTGTTTGGATTCTGTATTATTTTCTTGTCGGTCCCCTGTATGTATCTCATATCTTTCTTTAAGAGGTTATTTATTCACTCTGCTATGGAGCTCTTCTCCACGTGACTTTTCTTCTCTAAGATATTTTTATTCTATAATTTCTGGGTCATGAGCCTTGAAGAAAATAGAGACCTTCTGCTCCTGAAGTCTTTTGTTTCTCTTTTGAAATCAAGAATTTCAGTTAGAGAATGTAATTAGGTCATTAGCCATAATGGGTTGCTTGCTGAGTGTTATCCTGGGAATGCATGTGAAGGATCGGAAACTGAGACAATATTTGAATGCTTTTTAGAGTTAATAAACCTTAAGAATGCTCAGGTCCTAGATTGGGTTTAAGTAAATATGTTGATTATAAAAGATTGTTTCAATCTCTTCTACTCCCTTAGTTCTTCTCATACAAATTTCTTTTGCTTATCAGTAGTGCAAATGAAAACGGACCCATTGGAAATGATAATTTATGGAATCAGATCTTGTAACTGTGACTTCCAGAAAATCAGTAAATATTAATGACAGGTGAAAAATTAATATATCACTCCTTAAGGGTAGCCTTTGGTGTTATGAAGATGTAAGATAAAACTCTGTACTTATAAGAATAAATATGTTCCTTTTATGCCAAGAGACATGCACGTTTACTTCAAGACCGATTTTTGGACCACTGTGCATGCTTGCTGCCCCAAATATTCCTGTAGATTTATGGATTCTGCCACCAGCACTTTTTAAAATTAAAAAAGTGAAAGGACTTGAGATATTCATTTATTGAACAGCACATTTTTCATATTCTTTCATCAAGAAACATGACAAGAAGCTTATTATCCTTGAGAAGTTGTCATTTAGTGAGAGTACTGTCAGGATTTTACTATTTGGATGTTTTAAGTACCTGACATTTATTTTATTTTGTAGTGTAACACTATATAAAGTTTTAGATTTCTCAAACAAAAATGGTCTTGATGATAAGCATCTTTCAGATGGAAACAAAGGGTCACTTTATAAACAACTATAAAAGATCATAACATCATCATTATGAATTTAAGAAGTCTTATCTTGAATTCTGTTGAAGGTATCTTTATTTACTGTGAAGAAACTAGGAGCCATTAGCATTCTTATGATAATCACACTGAATTTCCAAAATATATGAGCTTACATAATTCAGTTTCATATACACGTCACAGTTTTCTAATTGTTTGTGAAATCAATATTCATGAAGTCTGAAGGATGCCAGAGCACACTGTATAGATTAATGATTGATTCTGCAGATTATTGAAATACTGATCAAAGAATCAAGCCACCCCTTCTTAGAAAAAATCAGCTGTACTTGACTTCTGGATGTTCATATGCTCATTGTTAGTGTCTCCTCTGGAAATATTCTGGATGTCAATCAATCAGCTTTTCAACTTGAACAAAGTGGAAAAATGTCATTAGGACCTGGAGCTGGTAAAGAACAACAAAACCGTAGGGAGTGACATAGCAGAGAAAGAGATATGGGATAAGTTATAAGAGAAGTGGGTGTGCCAAAGAGAAAAAATAAAAGGCACAGAAATGGGAATCTTGGAAAGATATAGGAAAGAAGAATGGGAACAATATATCAACAGTTACAGGGTTTGTATGAATAGGGAAAGAAAATGTGCATAAAAATCAAATTGGATAAAGGAGAAACCTATAATGCATATCGGGTCCAGATTACTAAACTGATATGGTCATATCAGTGTACAGAAGAAGTGAAAACTAAGTGTTGGAGTCACTCAAATAAAGCAGACATGCAGTATTAAATTATGGTATTCCCATGTATGTTTTTACCCAGATTCAAGGCAAAAGTCAAAACAGAGTAACACTGCATGGAACAAAAATGTTTTAAGACCTATATGCTTGGAAATTGTCTGCATTTGCCAGAGATGTTGATGTGCTTCATGGGAATTTTAATTCTGGGTCCTTAATGTCTTATACGACAGACTGAACTGTATTTCCCACAGTGCATTGTCAATTTATTATGCTTAAAATTCTGGGGTATTATATAGTCATTGGGAAATGGTGATAGCATGTCTGTGAAACATAACCTTCCTCAATAATTCTACAACAACAAATTAAAGTGATAGATACATCAGCACCTGCTTTCAGATTGAAATTAAGTATTTTGATTTAGGTTAAAGTGAAAGGTTCCTTTTTAATTTTCTTGATGTTGAATGTCTACAGAATATTAAACCTGCTAACAGTAGACAGGTACATGTAAAATAGGAGATGATTGCTTGGGCTGGTCAGACGTAATTGGAGAGTGAAAAATAATTCATATACTATATATGAGCTTTGGAAAACTGACATAGAATGGGTATTTGAATTTTTAAAAATCTCATTTAAAATAATATTTAAAATTTTTAAGATATTTTACCACATGGTTATCTCTTAGAAAAAGCTTTATTAGTTGGAAATTTGGTTTTTTTTAGCTATTGGTCATCAACATATTCTCTTCACCTGTCGCATTTACTTGTGGACATCATCTGTACATGAGCCAGCAATGTGTGCTCACAGCCCAAAAAGCCAACCGCATCCTGGGCTGCATCAAAAGAAGCATGGCGAGCAGGTCAAGGGAAGTGATTCTGCTCCTCTACTTTGCTGTGGTGAGACCCCACTTGGAGTACCACATCCAGCTCTGTAGTCCTCAGCACAGGAAAGACATGGATCTGTTGGAGTGGGTCCAGAGGAGGGCCACAAAGATGATCAGAGGGCTGGAGCACCTCTCCTATGAGGACAGGCTGAAAGAGTTGGGGCTGTTCAGCCTGGAGAAGAGAAGGCTCCGAGGAGACCTTATTGTGGCCTTTCAGTAATTAAAGGGGGCTTATGAGAAAGATGGGGGACAATCTTTCTAGTAAGGCCTGTTGCAATACAACAAGTGGTAATGGTTTTAAACTAAAAGAGAGCAGATTTAGACTAGATATATGGAAGAAATTTTATACGAGGGTGGTGAAACACTGGCACAGGTTGCCCAGAGAGGTGGCAGATGCCCCATCCCTGGAAACATTCAAGGTCAGGTTGGACGGGGCTCTGAGCAACCTGATCTAGTTAAAGATGTCCCTGCTCATTGCATGGGGGGATGGACTAGATGACCTTTAAATGTCCCTGTGAACCCAAACCATTCTATGATTCTTTGATTCTACTTGTATCTTTAACCCCAGATAAGGTTTAGGAATTCACTGATGTCTCCCCATGCTAACAGGGCTTTGTCTTATCAGATCCTAATCCTACTGACTTTTTACTCCTTTCAGAATACCTTGCAAAATTAAAAAATTCGGAGCACATTTATTGCATTTTATCACTGAAGGTGCCAGTTAGATGAAAATACAAGCCAAATACAGTTTATTCCAAGAGTTTCCAGGCAATCCCAGCATAAAAAAAATGTGTTTTGAGCTATGTTCTCCCACATTTTTTCTAACTTTATCAAAGCAATAGTTTTAAGTATCTGACTAGTGATTATTTTTAATGTTTTGAAATAAAAATGTGATGAGAACTGCCAAATATGAACAAGCAGGCAGCTTAAACAGAACTGGGTAAAATACATGAACACATGAAAAATATAAAAAAAAATTTCAAAAAAGAGCATATGAAGTGATTGGTGAAGGGCACTCATTTTTAGCACAGTGAGTTTTTTTGAAGCACTTTTCCTACTGCAGGCTAAGTTGAGATTCTTAAGCAAAAACAGAAAATGAACTGAAAATAACTGCTCATTTTGAAGAGATGGATGCATTTCTGCTCTGACATGACTTTTTATTACTGAAAATATTTGGTTACCATAAAGCCTACTTTTTGTGGTGTTACTGTTTGCTTGTTAGATTGGACACTAAAAATGTCTAGTGTAAATTGATTACCTTAAAACATACTTTTTAAATGATTAATTTAATTTTCATAGCCACATATCATAACCGTGCTTGCAAAATATTTCACAAATATTTTGTAACTTTCATGTGACAATTTTTTCGTTGCCATGCACAAATATGCATTTTGCACTTACGTGTGTTTGTTTTTCATAGAACACTCCTTTCTGTGACTAAAATTTTGGATGCAAGGTGTTTAATGTTTCACATCAACCACCATGCGTTTCAACTGCATGAAATACAGTTGCTGTTTTACAGGAGGGCTGACAAACTCCTGCTTCTGTTTTCACTTTTAATCTACTTACATTGAGATTTTTGTACGGTCAGCATCTTTGAAAGTCAAATCATTGATAGATATACTTAAAACAACTGTGGAGAACTTGCTTCATTGCTCTCGTTGTTGCAAAGCCCAACTTGTGGACTCCTTGTTGTGTTATAGAAACTGCTTTGCAGAGTCAGGTGCACTTCTTCTAATGTGGTTCATAACAGAAGTCATTGCCTGAGTTCATACTGGGTGAGACTGGCACGCTGAGCCCGAGCTACTTTTGTTTGTTCTCCTCTGTGTAGACATAGTCAAAATATCACAGTATGAAATACCTAGGACAGGACTAACTAGCAGCCTAATGATAGCATGCACAGTTTATTCTCCAAAAGGATATTTTTCAAAACCCTAACCTGCCCGGCAATGCAGGGAAGATATAATCCCATTTTTTCCCACATGCTCAAACCATCAGATTAGTGGATTCTCACATGGCATTTTTCTCTCTTTGATTTTCTATACTAGCTACATAATTAAATATTAATCAGGTTAAAAGAAAGTCAAAGGACATCTTCAGACGCACTTTGCCTGGCATTTGTAACATCAAGGTGCTTAATGGTTTCTCCTGGAATTAAGGAGAATAAGGTGCAAGTTCCTGGCATATATGACTATATTCATATCAAGAAATTGAACGTGCTCATGACTGTTCTGTGTCTCTGATGGTAGTTCTCTCCTGTTAGGATTACAGCCTGGGCTGTGCTGTCTTTGGGAAAATATTGCTAAAGGCCATTCTAAAAATGCAAGTGTTGATAAAAGACTTGCAGTGCTCAGGGATGTTCCCTGAAACTGGTTTACAATTAGCGGTGCAGCCGATATAGTTTTCCAACCTGGTGCGATGCAGGTGCCAAATCCAGCAAGAAGAGACCTTCCTGCAGCAGTTTGTTGAGGATGCCGAGAATGGCTTTGAACAGAATTAAACAGACAAGGGAAATAACCTGAGAACTGAGAGCTTGGGATATTCTGTACATACCTGCTAGCAGAAATGCGAACATTTACAGGGCTAAGGAGAGGCCAGGCTGATGTCAGCAACAATGAGAGTGGAAAGAAGTTCCTAAAGATACATTATGATCTTGTTGTGGTTTAAATATATTCATGCCAAGATTAAGAATTTGGATATCATATTTGATTAGTGTATATTATACTTATTTGTTTCCTTTGGTTTAGCCAAGCTGAGAGGCCTTTAGAGTACCTCCTAAACTGCTGCTTCAGAAAGAGATAAAGCTGTGCCAGCTTCTCTGCCAGCACAGAAGTTGTTGGAGGCATTGTACTGAGGTAGTGCTTATCAGTTGCAGACTGGACACTGTAGTATAAATGATGTTTCCAGTTATTAAAATATGAAAACAAGTACATAAGTGTATTGATAATTGCTTTTTTAATATATTGTTGATACAGATTGTTATTAAACAAACTGCACTTCATAAATATTTAACTCTGCTGTTATCTAGAAATGTTTTTTGCCAGTTTTAATTTAAAGGCAGAAATTGGGTGCCAGTTGTCCTTTACTACAGATTTCCTGCTGGTTCTTTATCTGGTTTTGAATATCAATGAATAGGAGTTCCAGTTATTCATTAATATTCAAGAGGTGAAAATCTACTTGTTATCTCTTTGATTAATCCAGCCTATTGTGCCTTATAGCATCAATCACAAAACATTCCAGAGGATAATGAATTACTATGTGACTGAAGGAAACCATAAGGGATATTAAACTGAACTTAATCTCTTTAACTAACGATATTCTAAAATGAATGCAGAAGATAGAATTTCTCAATACATGGCTGAGTGGATAGCTTTCTTTGGAGTTTCTGACAGATATTCTTGTTACACACTTTCTCGACAAAAAGACATAACCATTAGAAATACAGAAAACAGTATATCTTTTCTGTTCCTGTGAAAAAATACCAGACTGGTGTAACAGTTTTGAAAAAAAGCTAATATTCAGAAGTTTAACTCAAAAGTTTTAGAGTTTAGTTACTGACTTCTTGTGCATATTAAAAATAATGTTTAATTTTTAGCATAACAAAAGCCTTAATTAATAGTGGGATAGGATCACTTAGGTTATTCTCTCTATAGGAAAGCTTTCCCTAGGCAGCACCCATAGGAAAGGTTCTCTCTTGCCCTTTGGTAGTAGCAGGTGTACAGGAGCGAGCTTCCTAAGACCAACCGCAAGTTTCACCCCATAAAGGTGACTGAAGGGTGTAAAACCTATTAATTTGTGAAGAAGGTTATAGAAATTCTAGGCACAGAAACAGACCCAAGAAAATCCCTTAAAATGAATTGTCCTTTCCAGTCAATGTTCAAACAGATATGATTTATATGGATAGTCAGGTCCTTTACCATCCATTGCCTGAATTATGCCTCCTACTTCCATAAACAAACAAACGTACATAGTGAAAAATGGAGCATGGAAAATTTGTTCTGTGAACACATCTGTTCTTTTTCAATGCATCTGCTTAAGAGTTTCTCTCTGCACAAAAAAGTACATGACGTTCAGTAAGTGTAGAGTGGTGTAACAAAGTATAATCGGCTGGTGTGTAGTAGCTTTCCACAGTTGTACCAGAAGTAAGGTAATTATTAGATTCCCAGCATTCATTTTGGTTTAAAATCATACTTCTGCCTCAATAAGTATTGAATAATGAGCCTCAAACCCCCAAGTCTAACTCTAGTTCTACCCTGAATTTTTAAAAGCTTATTTTTATGTAGGTGCAGAGTTTAACAGAAATCCTGGACTACTGTGACTTTTTGCTTGAATGAAGGCTACCCTGCTGTGTGTGCTGAAGGGGGATTAGAGAAAAGTGGTATTAATAAATTATGAAGCAGTTAAAATAAAAGTGCAGGCTAGCAGAACAACAGAGTACAAAATCAGCAAGACAAAGCCTATACATTTTACATCTGTACAGCCCAGAATACGAAATAGGTGTGCGGCATCTGGGATGCACCCCTGTGCGAGTGAACATTGCTGATTAGACGTGATCATTGCCAATGCATTTGCTAAGGTCTCAGGCAAAGGGAGAAAGGTGAGTGCTCTGAGCCCTTAATGAATTCAAAGGGCACTAAAGACTCGTTTCATGGGATGGGTGCTAGCACAGGCGAGTCTAATGGTATGCCCACAGTATTCCTACCCTTTTAAGTTTCAAAGTAACAGATGGGAAAAGAAGGTTGAGCAACACAAATGGGACATTTCTGAAGTTCAAAGGGTGTTTGGGGCTATTTCCGCAAAGAACTCTTTCCAAAACGGTGTTTCAACATTGGATCTAACTCTAATGTATCCACACCTTAGCCTGTAACTCCAGATATTTGCTAACTGAAAAGTGAGAAAATTAAAACTATTTGAAATGTTCCACCTAGGCAATAACAGCATACATTTTGTTCAAGTATTGAGCCCTAAAGTAGCGAATCAGACACCTATACATGGAAATACCACAGGGAAAAAACATAAGCTGTTCCAAAGGCCTTTATATGGTATAGATTTCTGTTATGCGGTGAAGAGAAAACACCGGAGAGGGATCAAGTGGAGCCATGCTCTTCTGTGTTAACCTCTTTCCTGTTTCTGTCAAGAACGAAACTAGAGAAGTGGTGGCTATGCTAGATTACTGGCTTCTGCCAGAGAAAATGTTATGGAATAAACAGAAGGTTTTTTTTGTATTAACCAGAAAAAAAAACCAAAACAAAACAACAAATAAAAACCAGGCAGGCTTTACAATGTTCATGTTCTTGTGGACATAGGTCTGGTTGCCATGTTGCCTTTAACTGCTGTGAAAAGCAGAACAGCGTACCTGAAAGAGCCCTTCAGCCACACCAGTCCTCTGCACCAGCTGAATTACAAAGCTGAGCTTGATGCATAGAATTACTTTTTGCCTTTCAGTCCCCCCGCATGTGGCTTTTGAACCGGGGTCAATCTGTTTTAGAGAACCAGAGGGGAACAAAGGAGGTCAGCTGGGGGCCTTGGTTTAACGTTAATGGCAGCACTTAGACAGTACTAAAATTATAAAATTACTTTAAGTAGGTGTGTTGGGTTTACATGCTTTTTCTACGAGATGATGATACGGGGCCCAGCTGTGTGAAATCTCTACATGATATCAACTATAGTAAGTAATAAGTAACGTAAGTATAGTAAGTAAACAAGTAATACAACATACAATTAAATAATTATCAAGTCAAATGTAAAGAAGATTATTTTTTAAGCGATAGTGCATAATTAGTGTGGGAAGCTCCCTGTCTTGGGTTACCAGCAGAGTTCTGTCATGGTGAGGCAGAAGGCAGAGGCAAGGACAGAGGCTGTGTTATAGAACCAAAATGATGTATTGCAAAGGGATACTGGATGCTGGTCAAATTTAGGAAAGCAAAACAATTATGGCTTTTCTACTGAGGTTTAGAAGTCTTTTCAGAGAACCTTATACATATGTCTATGACGTGATTTGTTTTGCTGCAGAAATTCAAATTGAGATGAACTGGCGAAGGATTCCGTTCAAAGTTTGCTTGTCTTCCTGGAAGGCTTAGTAACCTTTGTTTCCTCTTCCTTCTTCCTGACATCAAATTTCAAGCAGTTCAGCTATGCTCTGAACAGTAACTGAAGTAAATTTAGGGAATAAGCGTAAAATTGTGCTGCCTTAATGATGCCAATAAAATCATAAAATCCCCTAGCATTTTAACCAGACATATCTATAAGTATCTATTTGTATGTACTTTCCTGTACAGGACACTTTTGCACTTCATCAGCTTTGTCCTTGTTAGGATTATAGTAATTTAATTGCTTTGTTAAAATGATATTTTACCTTTTAGCATTAACTTAATTTAAATGGCTTATAGAGATTCAGTAAGTGTGTTTATGAAACAGTTAGTATGGGTCTCTGGGCAGCAGGAATCTGCTTTAATCTGCAGATTAAATCTGTTCTACCTTTTCTGAAGATTCATCAGAAACAGTTTGTAATTTGTGGCTGATGATGCAAGGTCAACACTGTAACTAGAACCGTTAAGACAAAAATTGAGTCAGGCCCTTTTCCGCAGAACAGTGCAATTCTGTCAAGATCAAAACACTTCATAAAATTGATTTTGATTTCATCAGTATGTCCTTTGAAGGCAGAGGGAATAAGGAGAAGAAGGAGTTCTGAAAATGTTGAAATGCACTATTTCTATATTTTATAAATGAAATGCATTAATAGTTCCTTTTGAAATTGCCCATCATTTCATGTGTTTCTTTTGCATTACCTATTATAATATAAAGGGCACCCAAAATGGAGAAGGAATGCTTGGATGTAAAACTATATTTTTGTAGATATTAATTTTATGAAGAGTTGTTAGGTTACCTTTTCAAAGAAAAATGCATTTAAAGAACTGGAAATCCACCATGAATTGATTTCCTGCAGGACCTTCTTAGCTCTAACTTGTGTCTGCAGTTGTATCTATATTATGAAAGTACATTTGAATGATAGAAATTGTGTTTTTATGTATGTTTATTTTAAGATTGAACCTCTAATAGAACAAGAATAAAACCTGCCATTATGGAACATTAAGGGGGGAAAGACCCTGATATCCATCACTTTCCACAATATGTTTCAGCTTTGAAACACCACAAGACCTCATATATCTTCTATTACTGCTTTCTGTCAAATGAGTTAATAGACAGATCCTTATATTGTCCCTTGTTACATGTGAACACACAGTCTAAAACATCTTCAGTGCTATATAATTATTTATTTAAATTTAATTAAGTTCTTAAAATAAATGTAAACAAATGCATTTAAACAAACAAATAAATGTAAATAATGTAAAACATGCTGCTTCCCTCTCAAAATTTAGTGGATCCTGGTTTTGCTACCAGATGGGTGCATTAGCTTTTTAGTTTGGACCGCTGAGTATTTTTCAAGCATTTCTCCCAAATGTTTCCATTCTGACATGTGGTTTTCATCATGGAGGGGCATCAAAGACCACAAATTGGATTACTTTTAGATGAAATTAAGCTGGAAAATATATGCCGAGGGTACATGTCTTGCAATGGCTAATGAACTTTCAATCTCTTGGACTAGGGTAGAGAGTCAAAACCAACAATATTGTGGATGTTGACTACTCAGCATCAACTCCACTGATCCACATACCTGCTCCTACTCCTAATTGCTACTAAGTGACTTGTTAACGTAGGTGTACCAGTAGGCACCATGACACTGAATTCCTTTCATCAATCAGTTCTATGCCATTTTAGAAGTACTATAGCTGGGATTTTAATTTTTCCTCAACTATTTTTGTTCCTCTTCCTGAACATTTCTGCTCTGACTGTTAGAAAATTTTCTTCTCCCAATTTTATGACTGGATGCTGCCATGATCAGCTGATTTCCATTTGTTGATGTACTAATATAGCTTACACAGGTCTTCTCTTTCCCTCAGATATAACCTTTAACTTACAGATGAAGACAGTAACATTCTCTTTCAGTCATCTTTTTGTTAGACTATATTGGCCAAAGTGTTCTATATATGCATATATATATTTATTTAAATTGAAGCAGGGTTTGGTGGGATCTGAACAATTACTGCATTTTTAAACATTTCATTAAATAAAGCATTATATGTTCCATTATAACTCTGTAATCATGACAACACAGAGATGGAAAGTACCTTTCATTTTCTTATTCTTTGTTGCCATGGTTATAGTTTTAACCACCACTCTAAATTACTGCAGTACTTAATTAGATTGTTCAATTTTTATTATATTTTATTAAAATTTTCACAATAACTGGTCTTTAAAACCAAGTGAAAAATCATTTTGCATTTTAAGACTTAAGTGTCCGTAAAAGAAAATATATTTTTAAATACAATTGGAAAGCTAAGATCTGTGATTCTTCTTAAAACTGGCATAATCTGGAGAGGGAGGAATGGAAAACTCCAAGGTTATGTGTATACTGAAATCAAGTGCTAAGAAACACAAGACTCCTTGAACTCGCTTCTATTTCATAACAGTTGTTTTCAGAATGTACTTTCTCTGTTCCTTGAAATTTTTAGGATTTCTGCAAAATATTAAAAACAAAAATTCAAACTATTCTTAAACAGGGATTGGAAAATGAAGCAATCATTGAAGTAGAAGAAGAAAAAAGGCCTCTTGTTCTTCTAAAACTCTTTTTAATTTGTACAAGCACTTTGTTGTCATGCTGTGAATGCTGTTGCTAAATGCTATATTTGGCTTTCTCACTTTGAGAAAAACCTAAGACCGTTTCAGAGTCTCCAAAGCACTGAAATGTCTTTCGGATTTTGTGAACAGGAGTTTGGTATCACAGTATGAACTGATTATTTATATGTTTTATTCTGAGATTCAGATTAGTACGGGACAGACTGAGCTTAAAAATTTTCCTCTTTCACTTCAAAAGAATATAAGGCCCAGAGACACCAACCAGACTTGTCTCTGATAAGTGCCTGGGGAACATGCAGCTCTGCTCCTGTGTGTGCCCAGAACAGCCTCCTCCGTGACACAGCTGAGTAGTTTATCATTTGCCTCATACTATTCCCTACTGGATTCTCATCGTTTCCCATTTTGTTCTCCTGCAGAGCATGCAGCCCGCAGCTACAGCTGGGAGCACCTCAAAAGATGCAGAATGTTATTTTTTTCTTGAGCATGACATTCAGGGTACTGACTCAGGAAAGGGGAATGTTACCTCTGGTCCCCCTTCCAAGGGAAGTAACGTATCTTCCCACTACAAAGAAAATAAGTACCCTTTAGAGCAGGACTGGAATGCTGGTCTTCCGATTGCTAGGTCAATACCCTTGTCACTGAGCTACATGTATGCTCCTTCCTGCTTGCTCTCCTTCAGGCTCAAAGAACCCTGGATTCATTGCCATGCAGTGGTAATTCATTTGGTGAAGATACCATTCCTATTTCAGAATAGCTTATAACTCCAAGGAGAAGGCTAAAATATTACTCTAGAAAAAAAAGATAGGTTTACCTACTTTACTCCCTATGATCTAAACCCAGAATGCTAATAAAGTAACACTAAATATGATATTTCTGCAGGACTGCAACATCTTAGAAGATGGTATTGGAATGCTTTGAACAGCTAGTATTGATAATGTCGGCAAGAGGACGCCAATGAGGAAAAAGACAAGTTATATTTGATTCTACAGCGCTATGAAAATGACCTGCATTTATCCACCAGATGGATATTTCAGTAAGACATAAAGAAGGGAGCTAAATTGCTTTATCTGAATGTCTCAGGAGTGATTAATGTTCTAGCCTATGCATCATACCGTAATCTACTTTGGGAGCAGCTGCATGCAACCCTGCTTCCCGTCCTTCCTAACTCTTTCATGTGTGGTGGGCCATGACAGCATTTATATGTTCAGGAGTTCAGCAAAGGGAAAATAATTTGCTATTCTGCCTTACCATCTCTGTTCCACTTACAGCGTGGCCCTGCTGCTGAACAGCTTGACGACAGCATGTACATTTGAAATTAACGACAAGAGGAATCTTTTTATTTGTAAATAGTTGTGATGATTCTTTTCTGGAATTTTTTATTAAAGGAATTAACGAATGCAGCTCACACATTACTTTGCCCATCATAATCCTGTTCAACTCTACTTATTTTGATATCAATAACCCCTCCCCAAGTCAATAAGCTTATTAACTGCCCCTATATTAAAGCAGATTCACAGATGTGGGAGGGAATGTGCCTCCAGCTACGGCATTTATATGCCAATGCCAGAAGTTACCATCCACCTCTTCTCTGAAACACTGTAGAAGGAGCCCAGACCACAGGAAAGAGGCTGCTAAGATTTTTGAGTAAATTTTACCTGTGCAGACCACTGGAGGCAGCAGCCTTTTGCTGCTGGAGCTGACAGCTGCCCCTACCCTTGAATTGCTGGTTCTAGATAAGTACTGAAAGAGCTTTTTGGTCACGGGTGACTTTTTTGTTACCCTGAAAAATTACTGTAGTCCCACACAAGGTAACAATCTAAAAAGCCTGTTTTAAAGCTTTCCTTTCTTCTTTCCTTAGGGTTTGCATCAGAAGTAGTTACAACTACTTTTTAAAGCGGGAAATTGGAAGTCTTTCACAGGACACACATGGGAAAGTCTTAGGCATTACGGCTAATGGTAAAAGCCTTCTCAGCATCTGTTTAGTGTTCATTTTCTCAGATGTTTGTCTATCTGCTTTTAATGACTAGCTCATCATAGTGAGCCACAGCTTGATCTGCAATGCCTATATTTGTTATGCGATTTTGTGCATTAAATGAATATAGGCTACAAGTCTTTACCCCAGAGTACACCTTGAGTAGTTTACTTAATGTGATTTGCTTCTAATATACACTCTTATGTTTCCTTGTAGCCTTTTACTTTCACATTTAAAAATGATCACAGCTTAAACCGGGAGAGCTGAAACCCACATGATTATTCTCTTTCAAATGCAGAGCCATCAGAGTCCCCTCCTGCAGAGGGCTGATAAGTGCTTGAAATTTTTCAAATATGGTAGAAATTGTGGCCTTTCCCCTTTAGCCTTGATTAGGGTTGGGATTTAACACATGCTGCCTCCGTATTCTCTGTGATTAGATTGTCCTTGGGCAAGTGCATCCAGTGTGTGCCAGGCAGGTCAGTGATCAGTCTTCCACAGGGAAAAGAACAAAACCAGGAAATATTCATAATTCATTGTAATCAGACATTTAAGAGTACTCTAGAAATATCTGCTGGATGTGGGCATTTATTCTATGGTATTATTATTATTATTATTTTACAATTTCCTCTTCATGACGGTCATTACCATATGCTTTGGTTATTTTAAAGCATTAGTATTTCCTGCCTTTCTATACACAAGCAAGAGTTTAGTTTTTACCATGTTTGCCTGTAGAAATATTTTGTTCTTTCAAGCAATGTTCTCAGGGGTAAGAAAATATCCTCTATTTAAAAATAAATAAATCAGGCCAAGACATGATCTTGAACTTAATAAGAACTGTTGAATATTAACAGCATAAGACACTTTTCTGCAAGATTTTAATTGCATTTTCTGCATTTCAGTAAAGTAATTATACATGGGTATGTTGCTATATAAATATTTACAATGCACCGTTCTCAGTTATAGAAGAACAGTCTCTTATTTTTCCTAACTTTTCTACCCCAGAGTTGTGTTTAAAGATCTTAAAATGTTATTCTCAACCTGTAGGCTCATGTGCATAGCTGAACACTGAGAAGTGCACTTCGCCTTTCTGCAGGGTGCCAATGTGATTCCTATGAAACACAAATCCTACTTAAACTCAACTTCAGAAAGCTTAACGTTTCACGGAATCACAGAATAGTTGAGGCTGGAAGAAACCTCTAGCGACCATCAATCCAATCCTCTTGTACAAAATAGGGTTAACTAAAGCAGGTTGATTCAGGTTGTGTCCAGTTGGGTTTTTAATATCTCCAAGGATGGAGACTCCACAGCCTCTCTGTGCAATCTGTTTCAGTGTTCAGCCACCCTCACAATAAATAGGCTTTTTCTTATGTTTTAAGAGGATTTCCTGTATTTCAGTTTCTGCCTATTGCCTCTTGTTGTTGCACTGGATACCACTGAGAACTGTCTACAGTCTGGCTCCATCTCCTTTACAGCCTGCTGTGGTGGGTTGACCTTGGCTGGCTGCCAGGTGCCCCCAAAGCCACTCTATCAGTCCCCCTCCTCAACAGGACAGGCGGAGAAAATATGATGAAAAAGCTCATGGGTCGAGATAAGGACGGGGAGATCACTCAGCAATTACTGTCACCGGCAAAACAGACTTGGGAAATGAATTTAATTTATTACCAATCAAATCAGAGTAGGATAATGAGAAATAAGAACAAATCTAAAAACAGCTTTCCCCCACCCCTCCCTTCTTCCTAGACTCATCTTCACTCCTGACTTCTCTACCTTCTCTGAGCAGCGCATGGGGAATAGGAAATGGGTGTTGCGGTAAGTCCATAACACTTTGTCTCTGCCACTTCTTCCTCCTCACTCTCTTCCCTTCTTCCCGTGTGTGATCCCTTACACAGGATACAGTCCTTCATGAAATTCCTTAATGTGATACCTTCCCACAGGCTGCAGGTCTTCACAAAGTGCTCCAGCATAGGACTTTTTCACAGGGTGCAGTCCTTCAAGAATGGAGTGCTTCAGTGTGCGTCCCCCACGGGGTCACAGGTACTGCCAGAAAAACCTGTTCTGGTGTGGGCTTCTCTCCACGGGCCATGGTTCCTGCCAGGAGCCTGCTCTAGCACGGGCTTTCCAAGGGGTCACGGCTTCCTTCAAGGTATTTCCACCTGCTCTAGCATGGGGTCCTCCATGGGCTGCAGGGGGACCACCTGCATAGCCCCATTCTGCTCCACAGGCTGCAGGGGAATCTCTGCTCCGGCACCTAGGGTGCTTCCTCCCCCTCCTTCTTCACTGACCTTGATGTCTGCATAGTTGTTTTTCTCACATATCCTCACTCCTCTCTCCCATCTGCTGTTGCACAGCATTTTTTTACCTTTTCTTAAATATGTTATCACAGAGGTGCTACCAACATCACTGACTGGGTCAGCTTTGCCCAGTGGTGGATCAGTCTTGGAGGCAGCTGGAACTGGGTCTGTCCAACATGAGGCAGCTTCTGGCAGCTCTTAACAGAAACCACCTGTGCAGCCCCTCCACTACCAAAACCTTGCCACATAAACCCAATATACCTGCTTTAGGTATTAATATTAACACTGATCAAATCCTCCTGAACCTTTTCTGCTTAAAGTTGATTAACCCCATCTCTCTCAGCCTCTCCTTGTATGCCAGTTTCTCCAGTCCCTTAATCGTCTTCATGGCCCTTTGCTGGGTTCACCCCAGTGTGTCCCTGTCTGTCTCGGGCTGGGGAGCCTAGTACTGGACAAATCACTGCAGGGCTGTCTTACCAGGGCTGACCAAAGGGGAATGATCACCTCCTTTGACTTTCAGGTTATTCTCTTCCTAATACAGCCCAGGCAGCTGTTGGGTGCCTTAGCTGCAAGGGCACATTGGTGGCTCATGTTCAACTTGGTGTCCACCAGGACCCCCAGACATTCTCTGCCAAGCTGCTTTTGAGCCTTCAAACCCCAGCATATATGGGTGCATGAAGTTGTTCCTTCCCAGGTGCAGAATATTACAATTCCCTTTGTAAAATTTCCTGAGATGCTAGTCAACTCATTTCTGCAGTCTGTCTAGGTCTCTCTGAATGACAGCACAAGTAATTGATGTATCAACCACCCCTCCCAGTATTGTATTAACTGCAAACTCGCTGAGAGTGCACTCTGTCCCATCATCCAGGTCATTAAGAAAAATATTAAATGGTACTGGCCACTGTATTGACCCCTAGTCTTACACCTTCTTTTATCCTTAACGCGTTTGGAAATTATTTCAAGGAGGATTTCCTCCACCATCTTCCCAGGTTTCAAGATTAGGCAGACCAACGTGTAATTCCCTGGCTCCTTCTTGTCTTTCTTGTAGGAAGAAGTGACATTTGCTTTCTTCCAGCCCTCAGCAACCTTGTTTGATCACCATGATCTTTCAAAACTAATGGAGAGAGTCCTCTGACATTGGTCAGGACCCTCAGCACTTGTGGGTGCATCCCATTAGGTCCCATGGACTTGTATATGTCCAGTTTGTTTACACGTTCCCTAACCTGATCCTCCTCTACTGAGAAGTCTTCCTTGCTCAAAAATTTCCCACTGGTCTCAGGGACCTGGTATTACCGAGGGTAAATCTTGCCAGAAAAGACTCAGGTGGAGAATACATTGAGTATCTCAGCTTTCTTCATGGTCTTTGTCGCCATGTCTCCTGCCCCATTCAGCAGTGGAACCGCATTTTCTCTCATCTTCCTTTCGCTGCTAATATACTTGTACAAGCCCTTTTTGTTGCCCTTCATGTCCCTCACCAGTTTAAACTCCAAATGGATTTAACTTCCCTCATATCAGGATGGGCCCCCCTTTAGCTCTTTTATTGATTACAAGGCCTGTCTTTTCCACATCCCCCAGCACTCTTTGCTTTCCAACATGGGCCACTTCTTCCCCACTTTACTGGGGGTAGCCATCTCCTTTCTTCGTCATTCATAGTTAAAAAAATTACATGGACCTTATATTGGCCAAATTAATCTTGGGATACATGTGCCTTGGATTTAACAATCACAATATTCATTTCAACTTGAAACATCGGGCAAGAATGCAATTTTTTTCTGATTAAAACTTTGAAGGCCATTGTCTGATTGATTTGGTCTTCAAAACTTTTTCTGATTAAAATTTTGAAGAGCACTGCATTATGACTTTTTTTTTTTTTTTCTGTTTCAAAAAGTACCATTCAGGATCTATTTAGCAAGATGGACATTTTAAAATGTTAAAGACTTTTTAAAATAAATGCTCAAAAATTTAGATCTTTCTTTGAACATTAGACATTAAACATTAAAATTGAAGCCTGCCTCAGTCCTTTTTCTGATCTGTGAAGTCATGAGCCATCCAGTAAAGAGGATAACCTTCTGATTACATTGTAACTGTTTTCTTCTTATTTACTTTCTTCTTACTATAAAGAATAGTTCAGAATATTTCTGGAAGTCCTTTTCATACAGACTTTGGGTTGTCATGAAGTCCAAAATCCTCCCTGTTCATCCTGCTCTCCAGTCTGGATTTCTGAACTAGGTTTTGAATCAGAGACATTCAGTTTTCCAATAGTCTGCTAATTATGACTCCCCTTCATTCCTCAAGCATTTCTTCTTCCGTGGACAGCTTGCAGTTTGTTCTCTACCCTGTAACTAATTTCAGTTTGTTCTTCAGCATACACAATGAACTAATCCTTAATGTTTTTCTTCTGTTAAGTTGTTCTATCTTAAGTATTAAAATTAGATTTAGTGAAAGTGAATAATATAGCCATTGAAGCCCAGTAGTTCAACCCGATACAAACCCTTTAAAATCATACTATCACACCAAATTGTAACATGTTTTTAGATGCTTTCACCTTCGTGTGTGTTCCTTGCTAGGTTTACTGTTATAGCTAATAACTGTAGTCCCTCGCTACATACTTTATGTTTAGCCTGTCTTCCCAAAGCAGAATGCAGAAATACTGATAAATATAGATTTGCTCACACAGTTCTTGAAGATGCATATTTTTTGTTAAATTACAGAATCACACAGAATCACAGAATTTTCAGAGTTGGAAGGGACCTCTAGAGATCATCTAGTCCAACTCCCCTGCTAAAGCAGGATTGCCCAGAGCACATTACTCAGGACTGCATCCAGGCAGGTCTTGAAAATCTCCAGAGAAGGGGACTCCACAACCTCCCTGGGCAGCCTGTGCCAGTGCTGTCATCCTCACTGTAAAGAAGTGTTTCCGTGTATTTGAACGGAACTTCCTGTGTTCTAACTTGTGCCCGTTACCCCTCGTCCTGTCACTTGGAACCATTGAAAAGAGCCTGGCTCCATCCTCCTTCAACCCACCCTTTAGATACTTGTACGTCATAATAAGGTCTCCCCTCAGCCTTCTCTTCTCCAGGCTAAAGAGTCCCAGCTCTCAGCCTTTCCTCAAAGGGAGATGCTCCAAGCCCTTAATCATCTTAGTTGCCCTTCGCTGGACTCGCTCCAGCAGTTCCCTGTCCCTCTTGAACTGGGGAGCCCAAAACTGGACACAGTATTCCAGTTGTGGCCTCACCAGTGCAGAGTAGAGGGGGAGAATGACCTCCCTCAACCTACTGGCCACACTCTTCCCTATGCAGCCCAGGATTCCATTGGCCTTTTTGGCAACAAGGGCACATTGCTGGGCCATGGATAATTTACTGTCTACCACGACCCCCAGATCCTTCTCCTCCGAGCTACTTCCCAGCAGGTCCGCCCCTAACCTATACTGGTGCCTAGCATTCTTCCTCCCCAGGTGCAGGACCTTACGCTTGCTTTTGTTGAACCTCATTAGGTTCTTCTCTGCCCAGCTCTCCAGCCTGTCCAGGTCACTCTGGATGGCAGCACGGCCCTCTGGGGTGTCAGCCACCCCACCCAGTTTGGTATCATCAGCAAACTTGCTGAGGATACACTCTGTCCCCTCATCCAGGTCATTAATGAATATATTGAACAAAATTGGACCGAGTATTGATCCCTGGGGGACACCACTGGTTACAGGGCTCCAACTAGACTCTGTTACGTCTTCAATTCAACAGCTACATCATTCAGCTCTGTGTTGCTTCCTTTTAAGCCGCAGGGAATAATCCTATTTTATACAGAGGAATCAACAGTACAACCAATAGAATCATAGAGTCATATAATGGTTTGGGTCAGAAGGGACCTTTAATGATCGTCTCGTCCAACCCCCTGTCATGGGCAGGGACATCTGTCATTAGATCAAGTTTCTCAAAGCCCCATCCAACCTGACCTTGAACACAGAATATATTGTTTACTTGTCAGTAATAACAACATATGTTATGTGAGCTTGTCAATGTTGAGCAATTCTTTTTCTATTTAAAATGCAAGGTATTTTGTAAATATTTCTACAGTGCAGGGAAGGAAACTCTCAATAGTAAATATACTCAAAGAGGTTACTACTCAAAGTTGCTGTGTAAGGAAATTTCTTTTGTGTGTATAGACAATAGACTTTCTCTTGCAAATATAATAATTTTCTGATTATTTGAAAAACAATAAATATTTGGGCAGAAGTTAATTGTTTCTGTACAAGCATTTGACACATTCTTCATTACTTTTAGAGCATGTGAGCTCTTCACCCAGCTACAGTTACAATTAAGACTGATGAAATCATTAGATGTGTTGTAAACATTCAGTTTATCCATATAGAGTTTGGCAACATCTTAAAGGTCTTCTGTCAGGTTCATTCAGTGTTTAATTATTTGTTATTGATACTGAATAACAGTATGATCATTGTCATTTGTCATCACGGTCTATTGCAGACACAGGTTTTTCACTGTAAGGCTGTGGTTCCAAGAAGGTTACAGTTAGGTGAACAGGAAAGATAATAACATCTTGTGAAGGTCTGCCATTTTCTTGTGAAATAAAACCACTATTTTCTTATGATTCATGAAGAATAACAACAAATACTGTAACTGATGAGAAAATCCTATCATTTCCCATAGTTAAATTTAACTTGCTTTTCCTGATAATTATGGCTCCTAACCAAACAAACCAAGTAATGTTTTGAGGATTAGAATTGCCATTTCTTGCTGCTGGAGTATTTCTAAATAAAAGGTCACAAGACACAAGATAGTTGTCTTGGTTAAAGAGAATGTAGAAGTAACGTATGCAAGTACCTTCAGTAGTTTGAATTCTGTGATTCAACGGCAGTCGTGTTACATTTTGTATTTTAACAACTTGCCTGAGAAAGTAGATAATGTGTGATATCTTCTTTGATTAGCTCATTAGGACGGAAGCCATGGAAAAATAGTACTGCATGATGGTAATTGTGCTAGTAATTTATAAGCCATCTATATCCTCACCTTCTGTGAGGATATATAATCCTTCACCTATCTGTGAAGTATTCCCTGTGACTTCTGAAGGGGTAAAGCCTAGTCTTCTGTACTATCTTTAATTGCAAGCAGGATACGACTTTTAGGATGATATCTGCAGTGAGGACCACAGCAAAACGTGTAGCTGAACATTTTAAACTAGATTTTTTAATGGAGGGATAATACTAGTTTTAATCTGTGTTTATCCTTTTTTTATAGGAATAAGTAAAACATAAATACAGCACATGCGTGTGTAAATATGGAACATGCTAAGGAGGCAAAGGTCCTTCTTAGTGGCTGATGTATATACCTTTCCTCTCGTGTACACCTTTCCTCACACATAGATGGTTGATTTAGTTATATGTGCCATCTATACCATATACTCTACTTTAAAACTTACCCTCATGTTAATTGGAAGCAGAGAGGGGTACAAAATCTGGGGGTTTTCAATCTATGCCCGTAGCCACCTTTGTATCTCTGATCCTCTTCCCTACAAACAAAGAAGATGAGGTATAGATCTACTTTCTGTAGTTGCCTCCTTGTTTCATTTCCATCTTTCCCTCTAAATTGAAAAATGCCTTTTGATGAAAGGACCTTTCTTTACAAATGTGTTGTGTTCATTTTCAGGGAAGAAACGTGTATAAAGCCATTCAGTTTGAATGTTAATAGAAAACAATTAAGCTGCCTTCTGGGTCAATTTCTGTACTTTTTGGCTTTCTACACAAATGTACTTGCAGTTCTTTTCAGCTGGAGCTTCAAATGCCTAGACCCCTGAGCAACTTTTCATCACAACCCTAAAATTGTGTGACAGCAATGGAAATTGCCTTGATAATGCTCATTTACTTGGTCACAAAGGTGTTGTGAGGCTTAAATAATTAACACTTACAAAACACTTCAAAATCCTTAGTTTAAATGATGAGGTGGCAGCTCTTAAAATCTGGGACGTGTCTTGAAACCTTAGAGAATATTACCTAATACATAGAGAATTGCCTATGTATTATTTGAGACTACTTCAGATAATTAGGTGTTTTTACCCGGTTATAGAAATTCTATTAAATGCAAAATAGTAACAACAGGTCTGGCGGGATGCAGGTGGTGAGAGAATTTTGTACATGAGGGACTCTGAAACATGTACTCAGCAGCAGTGAGACTTAAATGGGCTACTTTTGTTCCCTCGAAATGACTCATAACCTCATCTGAAACACATTTGCCGCGGTGATCTGGGGTTGCTTATTACTGGGAGAGCTCGATGTGAAAAGATTAAATCACTGTGTGCCACAGTAGCCCTTTCATACAAGTCAAAACTGCTGTGACCCACGATAGGAAGCAGGGTAGATTAGTCTGGGCAGAACTATGCTAATGTACTGCTTCTGTGTACTCTGAGCCGTAGGAAGATGTTTGGTAATAAGGGGAGTTGCACTTCCTTCTTTCTCCTCTCCCCTCACTGAAATTCTTCTCGGTCTTTAGGCTTTCTTCCTAGCTCCTTCCAGGGATCCGCTGTTTCTCTTGTCTGTGTGTCAGTAGCAGCTGACAGCACTCAGGCTTTTTTGTTCTTATTTTCATGATGTCCTTCTTCCCACACTCTACTGCAATGCTGATGATACAGTTTTCACGAGCTATGCTGGTTATCTTAACACTGTGCATTGTAGGCACCAGCGTAGACGTCAATGTAGAGAGGATTCATCTCACCTAGCTTCAGTGTAGAGAGGATTCACCACACCTAGCTTCAGATGTCTGCGTCTGAAATTGTTAACTCCCCTTACAGTCAGTGCAGAGGAAGGCATGGTTACAATTCTGATAGTGAATGTGTTATCACACCTTCACTTAATGATGAGGTAAACCACTTTTTAGAAGTACTCCTAGAAGGAATTTAGAGGAAATCTAGACGATTAAATCTAGGGGTTGGAATAGATGAGCTTTAAAGGTCCCTTCCAACCCAAACTATTCTAGGATTCTATCAACTTTTAGTCATATGCCTTCCACCCTAAATAATAAAAATTATTGTGTGGCTCTGTGATTTGTTGCCTGTTACCCAAGGAGATCAGTCATATTTTATATATATCTGCCTCAGTATTCCCATTTGTACATTATTATGAAAATTGCAATTCTGAAAATGAAAGCATTGATAAAGGAAACACTGGCTGATGATGGGGAGTGAGAGCATCTAGTGTATTTGTGTTTGTGCTGAAAGACCAATGCTCTCATGGTGAAGCTCGGCTCTTTTTTTCAGTGTTATCCCCTCATACCCAAGGCTCCATTACTTCAAGAGGAAAAAAGAAGTCTTTTTGACTTAGGAATTTTTCCAAATGTGTAACAGCATTTAACTGTTATTGTCTCTTTTGGCAGTATTTGACACAGGAATTTTCCATAACTCAATGCACAGCAGGGCTTGCTGGTACACCCATAATCTGGTTTGACTCATTTGCCTCTACTGTAGTAAGCCACATACATCTAATACAGCTTAAGCTTTGGCACGTCTCTAAGAGCTTTTGTAGGTCTTCTGTAATTTTAATACTTAGATTCCACACTTAGGATGGATTTCTCATCAGTGTACCATCGTTTCCTTGGGTAGGTAAATGACAGCCAAGTCTATTTTACAATTCCTTTGATACTTCTGCTGAAGTCTCTTATTCTAGGTAAAGACCTCTATTATATGTAATTTTGGATGCTACATATCTTAATAAAGTTAAAATGGTTTGCATCTCTAGGTTAGCTATGGCATATTAGCATTTGCAATATCTTCCAAGGAATGTTGTCCACATTTTTCTGGCAGATGAAGTTGATTTTTTTGTACTGTACTCGTATGACCTGTAGTCTTGTCACAGGCACCCTTGAAGTCTCATATTGATTTTAAGGCGCTTAATAAATTACAAAGTCCAACACCTGACATGTCTCAACATTTCTTCTTGACCTTCTATTGTCTTATGTTTCCAGCCATTTAGGCAGAGCTTTAGCTGATGATTATATGTCACAGCAGCAGTCCTTTTGAGAAGTTCTCTTTTCTACCTTATCTGGGTGGCGGAAACAGCAGCTTTAAAGGGATTTATGTTTCGTTGCAATTCAATCATGTTTTGAATGACAATGGCAAAACTCAGGCATACGGTTTCCAATTTGGTGCTTCCTTTTTTGTTTCTTATTGTAACTCTGAGTGTGCTGTTTCTCAGAGCTACCCTGGATATTTCAATAGCCTGCAGTGTAGACCTTAGAAATAGAACTCATCCCACCTGACAGTAGATATGGACAACTAATTTTATGTTTATAATAATTCAATATGCAATTGTTTCACAGTAATTATAACTAATGCTTGGTGTTTGTAGATATAATTCCTTGATGAGATTTTAAAGCCAGAGCTTTTGAAATGGAAGACAGCTGCTGTAATATTGTACTTGGTTAATAAATTAGTGTGCTTATAGTAAGGCATCCTATTTAAAATTAGTAAAATTTTCCTTCTTGTTCCATTGTGCAGAAAATTCACAGCAGTTAATGAAGAGGCAAAGATCTGGGTAAGGGGCTAGGAGCACAGATCAGGATGCAC
Source organism: Vanellus vanellus (assembly GCF_965231255.1). Classification (NCBI taxonomy): domain Eukaryota; kingdom Metazoa; phylum Chordata; class Aves; order Charadriiformes; family Charadriidae; genus Vanellus; species Vanellus vanellus. The sequence continues at coordinate 80,614,443 of NC_138907.1, forward strand.
AACAACCCAGAGAGTAGTCGAAACACTATACTACGCAGGGACAACTCACTAGCTTTTCCTCTCTGTCTCTTCAAAGCTTGAGTCCGCTGCACAGTGAATTATTTTTGCAGTGTAAGGAGGCTGAGCACGCATGCATGTCCACATGTATGTCTGCCCTATAGCCTAAAATGTGACTGGGATACTCAAGGGAGTGCAAAGGAGTTGGAAACTCTTTCATATCTTTTCAGAGTAAGCAAATACAAAATTTCAGCTAGTCAACCTAGAGTAAGTACTGATTTTTAAAAAATTGGTATGGTAATTTAAAAGAAAACACAATGTCTGCGTGCAGCCAGAACCCATAGTTGGGTGGTAGCCCACCATCCCCAAAGGTGTCAGTAGATGAGATTCCCAGTACTGGAAAGCTTGAGACACGTCTGAGTTTGCACAGGCACAGAAATTTAACTGCCTAACAAAATTAAACTTAATTTTTTAAAGTGTTTTCAGAACTAAATGGATAAAAACCATTCTTGGAATTGTGAAATTGTGTGCAGATTGCAGTCATTCTGTCCATAGTCCTCTTCTGTTTCTTAAAGAGAAGTTTATTTCCATAATACAGGAGAGATTTCCTGTACTACAGACTATGTTTTTCTTTCTCATTTTTTTCAATTATGATAGAAAACATTACAATGAGAAAAGAAAATTTCGCTTCCACAGGTGTTTACTTCTAGGTATTTCTTAGTCTGAAAAGTGTCATTTATGAATCAGAGAAAATTACTTCTGTTTGTCACCTCAAGTGTTCCATTCAGCTATGCATATTTTTCAAAGGTTGTGATCACTCTAAAATAGAATACCTCTGTTAATACACTCTTTCTTTTATAATACCTCTGTGTAGTCAGATACTGTCACTACATGGAAAGCCAAGAATAGGAAAGAATGAAAGTACAATTTCCCAAAACTATTGGAAAAGTTTTTAAATTTCAGAATAAAAGTAAGTAACAGATTTACACTTCATTACAGGGCAATGGTGTTTAGGCACCTTTGAAAATTTTACTTCTAGTGATGAGCGCAGAAGATATACAGGAATTGTATGTGGAGAACTGAAATCAGCCCTCCTTCCTTAGGTGGTTTAAATTTAAATGAGAATTTCTTGTTGGGGGTATAATGTTGAATTCTGACATTATCTCTTGGTTTCCTCATTATCTATGTATCACATACATTTACTGGGTCACTTTGCCTTCCACTTCTACACAGAAATGAAAGACTAATCTGCACGTTTTCCCTGCCATTTCTATATTTTTATATCTTAGATTAAAATTCAGATGGACTTTAAAAATAATATTTTATAGTCCATATTTTGCCCTTCTAGAGTTATGCTTCTTTTAGATTAAGTGTTTTATGATTACTTCCCCCCACCTCACCCCATTTCTAAGTAGTCATTACTTTTTGCTGTTTGCCTTTCAGCTTCTTGAGTAAAATCCAATCCCTGCTGTGCAGGTCAACAGTTTTCCTGAGAGACAGAAACTGCTGATTATCTTTCCCACATTAATCTCAATCATATACTGATTACACTCTTAACTTTCTGATTGCTCTGGTCCATCCTGCATTTCTCCCTGAAAACTCAAATGACCCGAGGGCATCATCTGGTAGCTAAAAGCATTAAGTGGCAACAGAAGATCTCTAGATCTTAAGTTCATTATTCTTTTGAGAAACAGTGTCAGAACCTTTATATGAATTACATGTGAACAAACTTTCTATTACTCAGGGTTAATTGCTCTGGAAAAGCAATGCCTGATTTCCTTCTACAACTATTGATAGAGATCTTTGCCAATTTGCTAATAAATTCTCTACTTTATGTCTCAGAGGAGTGTGGTGACCAATCAACACTTGCATTATTCAGGCTAGTTAATTAAAAGACTGATTTCTTAAAAAAAAAAAAACAAAAAAAAAACCAAACACAAACCCCTTTTGTTTACTTTTTCTGCCTTTGTTGCTTGATTATGCAAATGCAAATCCACCATCAATAACCACATTTGTCCATCATTCAAAGCTCACAATGTCCTTAGTGACCTCAACTTCTACAATGAATGCCCTGCAGGCAGTTTGATAAGTAGGACTTCACATAGTAAATTCACTGTTAATTAGCATCCTCACTGAAATGTCATTGTTTTTCCTTGCAAAATCAAGTTTTAGTCATCTGGACAATACAAAACTACATAAGATCTTCCAGTCCCACTATTGAGAGCATTTTTTAAACCAAGTAATCTGCTGACATAGTTTATACATCCTGCCCTGTTGAGGGATGCGTTCATTTTCCTGTCCTCCAAGAGAAAATGTGAATGAAATAATTCAGAGCCCATTCCAAATTTCCTGTTGCACATCTGATTTAAGGTTAAGTAGGATGCACAGGAGCATAGAATCTATGTAATATTTTGGATGTTTACTAAACTAAAAATAGGAAGAGTTATAGGATACATATTCCTGTTTTTAGGAATCCCAGTTCTTTCTGTGTGAGCCATATGCTTGCCACTATTGCTGTAAGGGTAGGCAGGAGAACGTGTAGCCTTAGAGACTGAACATTTGCGATTTCCACACACCGTTCCAGGGTGCAGAATCTGGGCAGACTCCACAAAGCATATATTAGAACAGAGAAAGAGAAGTATGAATGGCTTTTTGTTGCTGTGACCCTCCTTATTTTTTCTCCAACATGATATGTTGCCAGATGCCACCAACTGAACCATCAGCTTCTTCAGTGTGAGCCCATCAGATGTGTGAACCATATTAGGACATTCTGCAGGGAATTCCTAATATGCAGAGTGCAATATGCAGTATCTTCTTTCCCCTCTTTTTTTTTTTTCTTTTTTTTTTTTTTTTATTTTCCTATCATTACAAATTACAGAAAAGATCCTAGAGGCACTTTTTGGACTGAAAAATATTCTATTTCCCATCTTGAGAGTATCACATCTTCTTGATGTTTCAGTACTTTTGTTCACACTATCCATCATGAAAAAGGAGAAAGATGAGCACTTCTTACCATTTCTAGACAAGAGCAAGTTAAAAAAAGTTAATTTGGAAGCGACATGTCCTTTGGCTTGTTCCTGTAGAATCTGAAAATTTATGCATGTATCGTTTGATTTCCAGTAAGGACTCTTCTAAGCATTGCTTTTGGGTACAAGACAACAACCTTCCCTTTGTGTTCCTGTTTCATGTTACTAATTAACACAGTAACTGTCATCAAAAGGCCAGTAGGCATTGATCTGTTGATCTCCCAAAGTGATTAGCAACATGAAATTTGCTAATAGGATTTGCTTGGAACATCACTGAAAAGCGGAAAGGCCAGCTCCACCTGTGTAACAATTTAATATGGAAGGTCTGTCACATCCAAAATGCGACTGCTTAGTTCTCAAGGTGAATAATACTGTTATTGCTACTTTACACGAATGTTGCTTATAGGTATTCTTGCAGTGAATGAAGATTGTCCTTCATTACCTTAGCACAAGTTGGCAATGCTAAATTCTTACATATGAAAAATGTAATGACAATACTTCGATGAACTGCTCTCAATGGGGTTATGAAGACTTGCTGATTTTGTTATGAAAATGTTTGAAGAGACACTGTGATCAGGTAAATTGGATTTCAATAAAATGAAAATAACCTGCTAAAACATCTGCTCCCTTATTAGTATTTCTATTTTTCATACAAGTGGAAACGTGAAAAAAAGACCATGTGTATTTGTCTCCATGTGTATGTGAGAGAGAGAGAGAAAGAAGATAAGGTTTCAACAGAGATAGGATTTACCGGAAAGAAAGTGACAAAGTTTGTCTTTTTGCACAGATTCACTTCATAGGACATTGTCTGTGCTGAATGAAGCTGAAGGAAATGTACCTCTCTTGTGCAACTTTTTCACTCGTTTCTTGTAATAGCATTTGGTTGTGATTGACTCTGTTGGTAAGGTGTTTGTAGATGGAATGTGATAAAGAAATAATATTTTCCCAACGTTTCATATGTTGTTAAGAAATTCCTTCTTGAAATTTATGATACGTAGACAACTGCATTTTTTAACTGAAAATGTTGAAATGGCTCTCCACCAAATAGAATATTGAAACTGTGCAATTTACATAATAATAGTCTGATTTGCATATTTATTAGTTTCATTTAATTTGCTGCAAACAAAATGTTCTAATCTGGTTTCAGGATAATCTCTAACCTTCTATTGTTCTTCAGTTAGTGCACACACATGCATGCACACAGACACACGCATACTGGTCTTCATCTACATTTCATAGAATGCGTTTGCTTTTTTCTCAAAATGCATTTCTCAATTCCAAGGAAGAGATTTGTTGTGAGAAATCCCAAGAAAGAAAAAGGAAATAGTCATCTTTTCCAGGTTTTTGTTTGATTGTTCTACATTTTGTTGTTGTTGTTTTTGATTTGTGAGGTCTTTTCTGGGGTATTTATATTACTCTTTGTGGTGTCTGAGCTAACAATTACAATTACAAATGTGAAAGTTAGCAATTGCAGTTTTTGAAGATACTGTTTTTGTGACGATTATTCATCTCTACATTTAATGGTTTGTTAATATTTGAGCTATAAAAACCCTACTTTTCATAAATAAATGGAAAAATTTTGAGTTTTTTTTTCTACAGATTATTATTTTTAATATTAAAAATCATACAAAAAAAAAATTAACATTTAGGGGAAAATTCCCCCTTAACATAAAAATTCCTTGTAAAATGTCAATGTGTGTAATACTAATCTAAACACTGTGGTGGAATCAGGAAGTAAAGACCATTCTCTTCTTAACATTTTTACATGTTATATCTCTATTACTATTGCCATCAGGTAGGGGAAGGGATACTCAGACGTAGCAGGCAATAGCTATGATATAATAAGAAAGAACTATTTGTTTAAACTAAAAAGTAGTCACAGAAGTTCTTTTTAGTCATAAACGCATGGATTTTGAAAGTAAACTCCCTGTTTGCCTTACAGAAGGCTGGGATTATTATCTTGGGCACAGAGCTTTGCTAGTACAGCAGCCCTCCTTTCTTCTCTGTGTTCATCTTGGACACCTTTGCACTACTGTTCTGTGCTGTGACATAAGGTACCCTTGCCTTCTTTGTGCAGTGTGAAAAGGTAGGAGGAATTTAACTCGGAATGGAGTCAGCATATCAAGGGAATTGCTCTATAACCAGCAACGCCACTGAGAGGAAGGTGTTTCTGTGGTCAGGCACATCTCCCCGCTACCCCAGGATGGCACTCTGAATTGCTTGCTGCATACAAGAGAGCTGAGCAACATTTACGCTTTCCCACAGAGAAGGTATCTCTATCCTTTAGCACCTAAAGTAAATTTGTATGGTCTTTAGTAGGCAGATGTGAACAGATCTAATTACCTCATGCAAACTGTCATGATAACTGTAGCTACAAAGCCTATAGGGAGAAAACGGTTTGCGTATAGCAGTCCTGGAGCATGGGTGGACCAGGATCAGCATTCAAAAAGCTTTATTGCTAATTGGACTCAGCCCCCACTCCACCTGCATTACTTCTCCATTTGCACGAATGTTCTGGTCTCATGGAAAGACTATAAAGGCATCTTCACAGAGTATCTAAGCTAATCAAATATAAAGAACATAACTGTATGGTAAAGTCCAATTGTCCCACTTAACGCTGAAGGATTCCTGACACACTTTGAGTGGAAACATATCACCCACAGAAATAATCCTGCTAGGGAAGAACTGGCCCATTAGAGGAAGGGTAGAACCTTGGAAACAAAAAGACAGGCATTTCATTGTTTGAATGGCCTTATTACCTTGGGAGAGTTAGATACTGATCAAGAGGAGATGAAATATGAAAATAAAATAAAATTAAGAAGGAAATATTATTTTAAACCCTTAAGGAACAAGGTACTAAGTAATATATTTCATCAGAAATATGTAATGTATTCAGAATATTCTTCTAGAAAAAAAAAACCACACTTTTTTGAAAAGAAAATTCTTCTGCTATAAATTCATCATAAGAGTTCAGTAACTAAATTAATGTCATGACAAGAGCTTCAGGTGTCAGGATTTCCTGCACAGGAAATTATTTTAACCTTAACCCAGAAATCAGAGGTTATGATGGGAGACCGTGCAAGCTTGATGATTAAAAGAGGATTCAGATAAAACTGTTTCTGAACCCTAATGCAAATTTTCTAATGAAATGACAAAGCTATCTTTCCTTTAGAAAGCGTTTCTGACAAAGTTCCATATTTGAGGTTAATCACATGTCTACCTGGTTGGAGTCTTTGAAAAAATGAAAAAGTTGGCTGAGGGCACGATGTATGAAAAAAGGAAGGAAGAAGTAAAGCAATTATAAATAACTGCTACCATGTTGGCAGAACTGCTAAATACAAACATTCAAATGAAAGAAACCGTCTAGTACATAGTTATATACTGTCCATGTCAAAAGCTGCACTGTAGTGGGTGTCAGCATTACTTCCAATTTCAGAGGATATTGGAAAAAACAAGAGAAATTTTGCTTTTGGTATAATAAAGTGGTGATAGATATGCAGTGTAGAGTATCAAATCCAGCACAGAACCACTCCAGGAACTTCAATCTGCCATTTAGATGGGAAATAGCATGTATTTCTACTGACATTTTTGGAATACTTTCCTGTCGAGAGTACAGAGAAAAACAGTTTCTAAACTTTAGGGATTAATCACATGTTCATTACAATCGATTTCCTGTAAGGAAGTGCCCTAATTCCTGTAAGGAAAAAATATGATAAAGCATGCTTTTAATGGTCCTTATAGGTATTGGTTCCTACCAGCTAATAAAACTGTTATTGGTAACAATGACTATAACTACTGCTGCCTGCTTTTATGAAGATACTTATGAAAGCCAGGGAAGCCTTATGGGGCATCACCATAATCTTTCTCCAGCTAGTGCTTACTGGGTGGAACAAAATAATCAATTCATATTTTTAGGAAAGTCTTGTCTCTTGATCTGTAGGGGAGTTTCACAGAAACAATTGCTTTTAACTTTACTTGCAGCAAAAGGTGCCTTTTTGTAAATATGCTAAGGAATAGTTGGTGTACAAAACATTTTCCCAGACAGTTTGAGTCTGTTTATCCAAAGACTGTGAGGAACATAGATTTGAACTTAGTGACTCATAAGGCAGAAACATGTGAGTGGCCTATGAGAGATTAGTCCCCGTGTCATAAATGCTATTCTGCTGTTCTGTCACATGCACTGTTAAAGAAGGTATTAATTCTAAAACACCATTTAGGGATAAGAGTGTCAGGCAGTTTTGTTCTTTCCTCTATTCTTATCTAGTAAGTCTGGGTACGCTAAATGTCAAATCCTGTTTACTCCAGTAGGCATTTATGTGCAAACATCCAAATTGCTAGAATAATTTCCTTTTTTCTTGCCTGTCAAAGATATTTGGATAGTGGAAATACATAATCTGAAACAGTTTTCATGGCATTTTTATGTCATACTCTTAAATGCTGCAAAAGAGCCATCTACACCTGTGGCTCAGTTTCCTCATTCTCAATGTTTGTCATACTATATCAGCTGTCCTAAATATGCTATTGGCTCTGTCTATGAACATTGGCTCACGTACGCCCAAGCCATCACGATTTCCACACTACTCCTCCCATTCTTTGGTTATATATATTCAGTGGCTTTAAACAAAACATTAATCCTTTCTTTCTCCACTTCCCCTCCAAAAAGAGCAGAATAAAATGTAATGAAAACCTTATGATACAATTACTACCTTAGATAGAATGAGGTCTGTCTGATATGTTAATACATCCTGTATTTCCACAGTTATTTTCAAATCTAGCCCATTCTTGCGTATTTTAAGAATATTCTACATGTCAGTCTTCTCTTACATATCCAGGTTCTGCCAATTTGTTAGACTTGTTTTATCTGCAGGTTGTCTGTTATGTCAGACTACAAAATAACATGTATACAATACTGTTTTATATATAGTAATGCAGTAATGCATTTTAAAAATATACTGGCTGTACAATAAAATGATTGGATGTGGCCAAGATAACTTTCAACTGGTACCGAAAACAGAAAAGCTTAATATTTTTATTATATTTCTGTTGAAGTTGTGATACGTGCATATAAGCCACATTCTGTTTCTTAAATCTCTTGACCGAAAGTCAGTTCTTCTTATCTTTTATGAGTGAATATATATGGGAATTGTAATCAGGCAGAGTGAAATTGCAGCACTGTGAAGTTGTAGCCTGAGCATCCCTCCAGTTCCTGCCTAATCCCCACGACAAGAGGGGGCATACTGGTTCCTGGGGACTTGATCACAGGCATTTCTTTTTGCAGGAAGCTTCAAATCTTTATAAGAATAACAGACTTCTGTTGACTAGCTTGCAGACATAATGCGACTGCAGGTTGCAACTACATTGAAGATTTCAGCGTAGAACACGGCAAGAATTAGTCTAAATGAGCAAAACAGTCTCCATTTTTGTAAATTTAGAAAAATACGGGCAAAATACAAGCACAAATATTGCAATTCTCTTTACATTCTTAGTGCAGGGAACAATAAAATTGTGTATTTAGAAAACGCAGTGTTACTGCAAATACATGGTGTTTAGCTAATTGTAGAGGCCTTGTGAGGTGGTATAATTTCCCAAATCAATATCCAATTACATATTTTTACTCACACTAATGACAAGTTCAAGAGAGCTGGAAGATTTTTTCAGCAAAAAGTGAAGTGGGAGAGTGAGTATAAAATATAGTTTTTTGCCAGTGGGTAGCTTACTTTCAATCCCAGCTGGAGGGAACTGTGAAATAATGCAATTTCAAATGCCCTTTTGCTGGGTTTTCTATTTCTTTTTGCTGTCTCTCCTTAGCTGGATGTCTGGTAATGCAAATTCATCTCTTACTTCCTATACTTGTATCATTAACAAGAGTATATTCAGTGATTAAAAATGTTTGAAGCAGACAGTAGATGATGGGTGAAAAATAATTGGACTAGGGTATTGGTAAATGCAGACCTTTGTACTACTATGGAAAAATAGCATTTGGGTTTGATCACCCACAGACGAAAGCTTTCCTCTTATTTCCTCTCTCCCTATTCTTCTTCCTGCTCGTGTCCCTCAGATGTTTTATTGTTTGTTGAAAAACACAGTTTCTTTCATTCCTTTGATGTGAGTATTCATGAGGCAAAGAATGTGTTAATATAATTGTTATCTTGTTTTAGATAAAGATGGATTTACAGCTATTAATTCTCTGTAAGGAGTATATTAGCCACTGTAGCTTGTTGCTTATGATGCTTCCAATAAAAAATTATTAAGGATACTGAGATTTTATGAGAAAATATGCTGCAGGATAGTATGGTTATGCTTTAGGGGTTTATTTATAAGGGTTCCAATTGATATACTTTGTTTTGCATACATTTCTTATCAAATTCTGTGGAATCTGGAATGCACAAAGCTGCAGTTACTCTTGGGAAGAAAAACCTGGACAATGACTTAGCAATAAAACCTATAATTAGTCATATATCTTTTAAAATGTTATTATTCTGACCCTCTAAATGCAATAGACCTGGTACCATTTAAAGTGTGATGATGATTTCCCAACAGTTTAAGAACCTCAAGCTTTGGTAAAGGTAATATAAATTGCTTTGGCCTTAACATTCAAAAGCATAATTTTTATACACAATTTTATCCCTTAATGATTTTCAATTATTAAGTATTCAAAAAAGATAGGATTAAAGTGAAACCTTACGTTCAACAAGCAATATGTGAGATTATTTTTCACCGCACACTATTGAAGATTCATGTGCTTAATAGTTAGGGCAGATGGGGATCTGGTATGGGCAAACCAGAAGGTTTTTTTTTTAAAACAAGAACAATACTATAGAAATATAAAAATTGACAACACAATAAATTGGTGTTAATTTCCATGAATGTGTGACATAGTCCCTTCGGAAGACCAAATGACTAGTCATTATTTTGGTAGAGAGAGACAGTGATTACTTAGTTTCTTTCTCTTTCCTGTGCAATCACATAAGCATTGTGACAACAACAATGAAATCTGCAGACAATGGCTGCAGAATTTGCTAGATTATGAGTTTATCAATGGACATTCTGCAGGTGACATTGAGGTCTGTTTTAGCAGAGTTGCATGCACTGATTCTGAACTTAGCCAAAACCAGAACTTTTAAAGAATGGTATTTGCTAAATAGTAAGCTAGAGGGCCAGGACGTGTACGTGAGCGTTAGTATCTTGTCATCTACAGCTACAACAACTACATCTGTAGTCTGTTCTCTGCAATGATGCCAGGCAGTGCACAAGTGTTAACATGGTCCAAGGACCACTTCCAGTGAACAAACCAAGTGGAGACACACTGGTTTAGAGCTAAGGAAGCTTAACTTTATGGGGACAAGCTGTGCTGTGCCAGCTGTCTGCTGTGATGGAGAATGGTCCCTTGTCTATTTTATATACTAGCATAAATGTAACTTTAGAGTCCAGCCTCTAATTACTGTGAAATCATGTCGTCAGGCAGAATTTGAGAGAAAAAAAAATCTGCTATTTGGCAGAAGTAGTAAAACTACATCCCAAATAGAGGAATCACCAAAGGGTTCACCCTGATTTTGGATTTTGACTCTCTGCAGTAGACAAACCTGTATGAGCAAATTTCAAAAGTATGACGAACAAGAGACATACACCAAAAAACTGCTGTACTGGCTAGCTCTGGTAGTTAAGTTTTCAACAGTAACCCAAGCTTCAAAAGAATGTCTTCACAAGAGGCACCTAAGGAAATTATATCACAAAAGTATTAATTTTTCAAGCCCTTTGAATTTGTGAAGTAAGAAGACACCGGCTGCTTCTGGCTTATCTACACTGGAACTTGCCAGAAGACATGAGCTTATCCTGTCCCTCCCTGAAGTTTTCACTGAGAAACCTGAATGCAAACTACCTTAAAGCCCCAAATTTTTGTATCCACATCAAGCTAACACACAGCGTTTTTTAGAAGGGCTTTAATAGCATAGAATCAGTATAACACTAGCCATAACTATACAGCTTCCAGCTTAAAGTTGGCTCTGATTCAACGGTGCTGGTGTGCAGTCAGTTCTCTCTTGCATCTGTTTGCAAAATATAGCCTGCTGACGTATCCATATAATAACATTTACAATAGCAGTTGAAAGCAAAGCTTTGAATAGTTAAGGACGTCATCCATCTTACACTGTCTACAAATAAAAAACCATTATTCTTACCAAGTAAAACGAAGTACAAACTTCTTCACAAGGATATAAATGAAAGGGATTTTTAATGAGTAAAGGTCTTTTAATGCAAGTTGAACTCCACAGCTATTTGTTCCAAGATCTTTTTAGAGATGAATTTATGAATATGTTGATCTTTTTCCTGAATAAAATTTTGGGGAGATAATCGATATTCCATCCCTTTGAAGTATCAATCTTTCTGGAAGGTTTTGCTTTTGGTTTAAGTCTAACAATGAATCCTCCTGCTAGATGCAAAAATGTTGTCATTTTTCTAGATTAACTAGCAAATCTCAGGAATCTTAGACAGGCTCAGCTCAAAACATCATGACTGTAAGACTGTGCCTGTATATGAAAAACCTTTAAAACCACTTTTAATTTTTTGTCCGTGGATTTAGAAAATGGGTCCCTTTTCCTTGTCTTGCCTTGATTTGCCTTGACTTTCAGGCAGAGTTGGAAAATAAATCAGTATGGTAAATCTTGGTTTTGTTGTTCTGTTTTGTTGTTGTTTTTGTTTTTCAATTACAAGAAATAAATCCTTTCTGTTTGTTAGTATAGACTTAAAAAAAAAAGGAAATAATAAAACAGGTGAAAAAATCAGAATTGTCAATTACAAAGCTTCCTGACTTGAAGAAACCTTGCTTTCTGATATTTCTATTCTAACAGCCCTAATTAAAATACAGGAATAGTTTGGATAAAATTTAGTAATTCCCCAAAGTACTGGTACTTAAACTTGCATAGATTCCAGCATGATCTCTACTGGAGAAACCATAACAGTTTCTTTTATAATTTATCTTAAAGGAAGATCTCAGTTTTAAGATTACCTAAATGGTTCAATAATTCTAGGCTCTAGGCTGTCTTTTCCTGTGATTTCACACTTCCACATCACGAATGTGTGATAATGTGTGTATCACTACAGTGTTTTTTATTTTCTCTCTTTTAGGATTTTTTGACTGCGTGGCACAGTTTATTTTACTTTTTCTTTTCAGCATTCTTTCCCAGCTGGACACACACCTCCATACTCTATGTCCCTTTTATATACTTTCTGAAGATGTCTCTCCTGTAATTAAAACCAAATTTTCTGCTTGCAGGCCCTTTAAGGATTTAATTATAAGTGTGCACCCTTTGCCAGTACCTCAGGGATCGGTACTGGGACCTGTACTGTTCAATATCTTTGTCAGTGACATGGACAGTGGGGTCAAGTGCACCCTCAGCAAGTTTGCCGATGATACCAAGCTGTTTGGTGAGGTAGACACGCTGGAGGGGAGGGATGCCATCCTGAGGGACCTGGACAGGCTGCAGAGGTGGGCCCAAGCCAACCTCATGCAGTTCAACAAGGCCAAGTGCAAGGTCCTACATCTGGGTTGGGGCAATCCCAAGCACAAACACAGGCTCGGCAGGAAATGGCTGGAGAGCAGCCCTGAGGGGAAGGACCTGGGTGTGCTGATTGACGAGAAGCTCAACATGAGCCAGCAATGTACAATCGCAGCCCAGAAGGCCAACCGTGTCCTGGACTGCATCAAAAGAAGTGTGGCCAACAGGTCAAAGAAGGTGATTCTGCCCCTCTGCTCCACTCTCGTGAGACCCCACCTGGAGTACTGCCTCCAGCTCTGGAGTCCCCAGCATAAGAAGGACATGGACCTGTTGGAGCGTGTCCAGAGGAGAGCCACGAGGATGATCGGGGGGGCTGGAGCACCTCTCCTTCGAGGAGAGGCTGAAAGAGTTGGGGCTGTTCAGCCTGGAGAAGAGAAGGCTCTGGGGAGATCTTATTGCGGCCTTCCGGTCCCTAAAGGGGGCCTACAGGAGAGCTGGGGAAGGACCTTTTACTAGGGCATGTAGTGATAGGATGAGGAGAAATGGCTTTAAACTGGAAGAGGGCAGGTTTAGATTAAACATTAGGAAGAAGTTTTTCACTTTGAGGGTGGTAAGGCACTGGAACAGGTTGCCCAGAGAGGTTGTTGTTGCCCCATTCCTGGGGATGTTCAAGGCCAGGCTGGATGTGGCCTTGAGCAACCTGGTCTAGTGGGAAGTGTCCCACTGTGGCAGGGGGTTTGGAACTCGATGATCTTCAAGGTCCCTTCCAACCTAAACCATTCTATGATTCTATGTTGTTACTAGAATCTGTCATAAACGTCCCAATTTAATGAAGAAAACGTGTAGAAAACATATTGTGAGTGTTTTTACCACTGTAGAAGATTTTAGGGGTTTAATTTCCAGCTTTTACAGCAAACAAACAAACAAGGCAGAACATCAAGCGTGAACTTTTGGTTCAATAATATTGCATACTGGCCATTGGGAATTTCAGCTTATTGAATAGCTTTATGGAATAGCCGTGTCTCCCGTCTTCAGCAGAGCTGTAGAAATATATTCTCTCTCATTACAATTCCATTGCAACTTTCCCTCAGTTGAACATCAGAGCTTTTCAGGCTTTTGGACTGGATTGTTTGTGTTGTTAGACGGAGCTCAAAAACATTGGCTTGTGTTTGTTTGACAGACTATCACTTACAGTGCAACGAAAGAAGGCGTCTTTCTATCAGCATAATCTGCCCACAGTTCTTCACTTTCATTACATTCTGCTGCACGCTGATTGTCACCATGGTGCTGCCTTAACCAAGGAACTGTAGGGACAAACAGGGAAAAAAATGCTCACTATATCTCTACTCGCATACCTCTGTTTTATTACCAGTATGTTGTAAATCACCAAGCGCCTGATGACATTAAGTCAGGGACAGCGATCAATGAAGAGAAAGCCAGAGCTTTTAGAATACCTCTGCCGGCTTTGCCTGCTCAGCCCTGTTCACAACTTGCAGCAAATCTGAGCTTTGAGTGTAGCAAAGTAATCCCCCCCCCTCCCCCCTTCAATTATAAATGCTCAGTTAGTGAATATTTAATGCTATGATTAACACTGTGATTATTCATGTCACATTTTTTATTTGTACCTTTCATCCTGAAGGATCCCAAAATGCTTTCCATACCTCTGATTACACAAAGACCACAGAAAGGTTTCTTAATCCAACAAGGAGGAAAAAAAATGACTGCTTTAATAGCATAGCACATCTCATTGTTATTAATGATAATAATCATTCCTGGCACTAGCTGTAAGTTCCACCCTTTTTATGAGGCTCTCAGAAAGCAATTTATAGTCAGGTATTGGAAGTCTTCACACACAGCAGTTTCACAATACAGATAAGTTATAACTTATATCTACAGTAAAGGAAAGTGGAGGCACACACATTAACTGAGTTACCCAAGTCAACAATGCAGTTATAATTGGAGACCTCAGGAGCTTTGAAAAGACTTCACATATTCTCACCTCAATGTCCTTTTTTAGCTGTTATGACATATTTATGAACTAAATGTCAAGATAAGTTGTGAAAGAATCTAAGGAAGAAAATCCAATCCCATCCTATTTCGATAATTAGCCTTTTCTAGAACGAAAAAGCTCTGCCTTGGTTCTGAGGCAGGAATACTCAAAAAAAAAAAGGAACCGAGGAACGATATGAAATTTCCAGAAAATCTGGAAAGATAGCAGTTAATTTTCAGGCTTACAGAGTAGAAAATTACTATGTTTGCAGTAAAACAGTTTAGTCATTAGGAAAAATCTGATGCATGTGGCACACACCAGGGTCCTCACAGGAGGAAAACATCAGCACAGGAATAATGGGAAGTTTAGTTACCTGAGATGTGGACTTGGGAGCAGTTAGTTGTCACTCTCTGCTTGGACCTGGAAATATCATACCATCTAATATCAGAACATTTGCCAATAACACAGAAAGTCGTAGTTTTAGCTTCTGTGTAGCCAGCAAAAATTCCTATCTGCCCACTCCATCCCCCATCCCATCAGCTCCTTAACCCTTAGGCTACAGACTACAGACTGCATTTGATGTCCCAGGATGGGAATCACAGCAGAGACACACGTGTCATTCCATGCCCTCTCCTTGTCAGAATACCATAAAGGCAAAAGAATACAAGAGTCTTGGGACTGGTGAGATGGGGCCTTGGGGAGCCTGGTGTTACAGCCTGAGCGAATGAGGGAAAAGAAATGCTGTGATCTGTCCCTTGGTGCTTCTCTTTGTGTGACCTTTCCTGCCCAGCAACTTTCTTTCCTCCGGATAATTACTCTGCCTCTTTCCAGTTCTTCTTGCAGTCCTGTGATTCTTGTATTCTTGGCTTCACAGTGGCCAAGTTTCTACCAGTCAGATAGGGAGAAGAGACTGCTTCCTCCAGGCAGGACGTGTAACATCATGGATGTTGGCTCTTATACTTGCTTCCGTTTGCATGTTGGGTACCTACCACTTACTGTTTTGTCTCCTGCTCTAGGATCCTTGGGATGGCTGTCACCATGTTGCGATGTCAAAATCAGCCTCTGCCAAGAGAAATCTTATAACTTAGAAGAGCATGTTTCTATACATTATAGATCATCCAGATCCATTTGTCTCTCCCTCTAGGTGAATATTTAAACTGTACCTCTTCCTCCTTCTCTTCTCCCTCCCACCTTTTTTGATTACCTTTGCTGATCATGTAGTTTCAAAGACAACAAACATTCTCTGTGAGAGCTGGATTTAGGAAACAGAAATAGATGCATCCAGCAGCCAGCTATCTTCTCTTCTGCCATACATCATAATCATTCCAAAGAAGATATTAATCTCACAAGACTTTACTTATAAAATTGCTTTACTTGCTTCTGCAACTTCTGTCTTCGTACAGCCCCATTCGTTTATCTGTCAATTCTGAAGACTAAAACTCCTGAAATTTCACTAAAGCAATTAACATAACTATATAATTGAAAAATCAGCCTGTCCTTCTCTCCTCTCAGCTTTGTGATTTTAAAACAAATATTATGAATATTTTCATGTAACTTGTTTTTAATATTTACCCTAATTTTAGAAGCTACCAATCTTTCTATGCAGATTGTGTCTACTAGACACAAAGAGCCTATAATTCTGACACCAGTAAAGGTATTCTTAATTCCTTTAGTATCCTGCCCATTCTGCAGACTGAGATCAGACACAGAATGAGAGCCTTTCTGAAACAGACATAAAGTAAAAAGTTTGTTAAATAGGTCAACTTTATTTAATATTCATTAATGCTTTATTGTTCATGGGTTTGTATAGTTTTTTTATTAACATTTATTTATAGAAATTTCCCATTACAAGGCAATTTGGCTATAACATATTTCCTAGAAAAGTATGTTTAAATATTTATGCACTTAACATACAAAAGTTGTAGAAAAAAAAAAAATGGAGATGTTTTTTATGTAATTGGCCATAACTGAAAAACAGCAAAGCCCTTACCTTCTGTTCCCTTCTTGTTAAGAAAATATCAAGTCACCAGAAACGAGACATTAAGCATTGAGGCTAATCTGTATGGCCAAAGAATCAGGTATGTGAATGAAGATTGAATGTAATAAGTGTCAGTGCATTCATCCAGTTGTGCTGGGGAGATTTTCGGTGAGGTTGTATCTTGTGCAGCTTACCATGAAGAGACATCTGAGACGCCAGTCTTTGTGACAGACTATTGATTGCCAAAGAACCCTACAACATCAAAAATCCTTCACTATTAATACCTGATCTTAGGACACATAAGAAAAATGGAAGTTTGAAAAATAAATTTGTGGTTGAGTAGAAAAGCCTTATAGTCCCTCACCTGTTAAATTGGTTTCTATCAAGCACAAACTGGCAACTATATTTTATACAACATCAAAAGGATTGGGTCATTATGTGTCAATGGGGTAACTTTTTTTTTTGTTGCTTAAATTGAATAATTATTCATTCATTATCTTTCACTAATATGTTAACAAATTTTTAACAACTGCCTGAATCCTTTTGATAATGACATGTTTAAGTCACCTGGGTGTAAAAACCAATTACAACTAGATGTCATTCTCTTAGTGAAAGGTCACAGGTCATCCCCAGGGTACTGCCTGGCCTTATGAATGCTTTAGTAGCTATAAGTTATACTGCTACCCTGCCTTGAATTTTCTTATGAATATTTAGTAGGTGTGGTACAGCCCTATTGTGAAAAGACAAAAGTAAGAGATAATATGAAGATAAATCAGAGGTGTATCAGACTTAAAACATCTATATGAGTTCCTCTTCTCAGTTATGAAGAAATTCCTTTAATTGCATAGTGGGATATTCTTCAAATCTTTTGGGCAGAATAGTGCAAACAAGAGTGCAGCCAGCAGCGATCACTATTGCACTGCAAATATACTAGATTTTCAAGAATGTAAAACTCTGTGGGCTCAATCATCAAACACTCAAAAATATTTCCTTTAAAACCAGAGAAAAATAGTCAGGTCTGATGTGTAGGAAGAGCACAAAAAGGCATGTGGCTAGATGCTGCTTAGCACTTCCTCAGATTTTTTTATTGAGATTAGAATAGTTGACATCTCTGACTACACTTTCCTCTGTCTCTGAGGGCTAGTAGGGAAAAAAAGCAACCCTGCACTAGTTAATAGTAATGTTTTTTGTTACTTATTTAACAACTATTTTCTTCTTTTGTGAAATGCAATAATTTTAAAAATTGAGGGGGTTTTATGTGACAAAAAACACATTCACCTTTTTGAAAAGTCAACATTAGGATACACTGACATTCTATTCAAACTATAGTGTTAGAAATTAGCAATCACTTTCTGTGTGTGATAGTGGTTTGTCTTGGTACATCCACAAGAGCAGTCCAATGTAAGGGAGAGAGAATGTAGTCTTCATTTGCACAGTCATTTGTGGATTGGTAAAGAAGAAACAGGTTCATGGGGTTGGAGAAGGAAAGAGTGAGGAGGGAATGTTTATCATAAGAAATGGAGAACATGCTTGAGGAGATTACAGATGAGCAGTACTTGTGGATATTGCAGGCCCACGTGCTTTCCTATGGACTTGCTGCAGTGTGCTGTCATAAAGCATGCACATATACTGTCTCATGGATTGTCCTTTCTTATGAGAACTGGCCTTACTGCCTGTGTAGATTTTAATTACATAGGGAAAAGATGAGCCAGTGCCTAGATCCGGTCTAGAAGAAGGTGCTCTCTGATCTTGTTCATAGTCTGAAAATCACAATAAAACACACAGTTCTGTATGCAGCTATCTTAGCCTTGGGAGTCAGCTGTCTTGAGCTCTCTTTAAACAGCCTTTAAACTGTTTTTATATGGAGACCCTCCAAGAGCTTATAGCCAAACAAAGGAGCGAATGATGGTCTGTATTGTCTGGCCAGGAATATAAAACTCCCATGTGTTGCACAGATTACAATGCAGATCGGTGCGTACTCATCACTGATATTTCTATCTGATAGTGCTCTGACCCAAGACTGAAAAATTATTCTTGTTGCAGCCAGTCTCAGCCTCCATGAAGTGACGTGCTAATCCTAGGAGCCTGCATTATACCACAATAGCAGTTCTTCTTGTGTACAATCAGATCACAGACTCCTAGAAAAATTCTTTTATAGAGGTATGGACAGCCTTTCAACTCCACACAGAGTTCTGTTGAGATGACGTGTGTAGATTCTTTCTGCCAATGCCTCTTATACCTTCTATTTGCAGACAGAGTATACAATTAGTGACTAATTAGTGATCAGCAAACACTATTTTTTAGCTTGTAAATGACAGTTTGCATGCTGGAAGGATGGTATGGCTCCAGAAGCAACGCCAATCTCATAAATAGTGGAATGAGAAACTCGTACGTTGTTATTGAAGACCTGAGACAGTTGCTGGTACAGAGAACTGGACGTTATCTTCCTTAAATGAAATTTCTATTTGTTTGTATAATTCTATTAGAGAATACGGTGAAGAGGGTGAGCATTTTTCTCTGAAAGATGGTTATGCACACAACTTACGTGACCCAGGGCAAAGGCCTACAACATGGCTGTACCTGGCTCACACTGTTTGCCTTGAGGAAATCCAACCCTAACTCAAGCATGGCTACCAAGAGCAATACGGATGTAACATCGGAATATAAATTGGTTTCAGCTTTAGCTTTGCGCAGTTGAGTGGTTTAGTGTTAAAATGGGGCTAATATGTATCTTTTGAGTGTGTGATTAATCTGCTGTATGCAGTGTGGTAACCCGCTGTAGGTGACTCTGCTTGAGTGTGGGGGTTGGATCAGATGCCCTCCAGAGATCCTTTCCAACCTCAGCCATTCTGTGATTCACATATATTAACAACAAGTCATTATTCTGTATGGAATGAACTATCACCCTAGAACAAAAATGTAGCATACAGGAGTACAGAGGGGGGATGGTAGTAAAGGACTTGACAGTTGATACTCAAGGCCCAGAGTCTTTAAGCAAACTCACTGGTGGTCAGTTAGCAGTGCTTAAAGGCATGCAACCTTGGGAGATGGGTAAAATTAATTTATGCAAAACCAAAGAGAGCAAAGCAGGGAAGACCAGTTTGTACTGCTGGGTCAGGATGACTGGAAACAAAAGAAATGGTCTGGGCCAGCCTATGGGCTCATTCTTGTAATCTGGGGTATAAAAGCTACAATTTTAATTCAGAACAGTGTGGGTACTCACTGCCAAAACTGGTTGCTAAGTTTGTGCATGCAAGTGTTGCTATTATTACCTGTATATATGCTGTGTTGCTTCTGCTACTGTAAATATTAGGTAAGGGTAGGGCACCAAATATACATGCATAAATATGTGTGTATGTATGTATTACTCTTTTGAGTCGTTTGGGAATAAATAAAAAACCCCAGTAATTTGTAATTGAAAGGCATTGTATGCATTGTGACTTCCTTTCTCTCCTCCACCTCTATTTCTGTTTTTTTTTTGGCAACAATAATCAGTGAATACATAAAACATGCAAGGAAAAAGAAAAAAGGAAAAGAAAGAGTAAAGCTACTAAGTGGAATTCCCCTAAGACCTTTCTCTGAGAGAAGATTTGGCAGAAATGAAAGATTATTCTACTTTTGTGTTTGTGGAAAAAACACTGTTTTCTTTTATACTGCTTTCCAAGCCCTCCAGTTTTGGTTGGGTCCATGGAAATAGCTCTAACTGACAGATGTTCCTATTGAAGTTGTAATAAATCCTTAAAAAACATGACTAAAACAGCAGCAACACCATTCTGCATCCTTTGATGTATTTGTTAGACACTCCCATAAAAATTTAAATCAAATACAGCCTCTACCACCAAACCAGTAAGTTGTGAAAGAAACTTTCATTCTTTTCCAAAACCAGAAGCAATTATTCACAGCTCAAAGCATTTCAGACAGCATAATGATTGTATGATATTAACCAGTCGATTGGACTAATCTGAATGACCATCAGTACTCCAAGCAAAAGAGGCCTTATTATAGTTACAGTTATTACACTGCTGCAGTTACAAGGTTGCTTAGAAAGCTGAACTCCATCTGTCAGCACATTAGAGACTGAAGTGCCAAATCATCAAACTGGAAGTCTTAATATACCACTTAGAAATGGTGAGATGAGGAAGATGCCTATGTGAGAACTTAGAGGGTATAGGATCTCCTTGATATAATTCTTCTCCTTATACTGAACCAGTCATTCATCTGAATGATGTACGGGAAGTTCCCCTGCTTTTTCATCTTTCTGGAAGTTTTCTTCAGCTTGCAACTTTCAAGAGACACTTCTTGCATTGTATGTTCTCATTTATGTTCTCATTTAAATGAACTCGCCAAAAAGAATAATTTCATTATTATGTTTGTTTGTTTTTTTTTTTTTTTTAATTTGGTTAATAAGAAAAGTGAAAGGGCTAGCATAAATGTTGATACTGCATTACAGGATCTGGAGCCGTTAGTAATCAAGGAACACAATAAGCTATTTCATGTCTGGTGAAGATGACCATATTTTTTGCTCTCAAAAGGTGCTAGAGAGTGTGGTTTTCATGTAAGAAAAAGCTTCAACTGTTCTTTATAGCAAGGACATAAATGGACAATCCTACTGTATGCTACAGCATGTATCTGGAGGTTAGAAGTAAGGTGGACCAGGACCATAAAAGAAGTATATTTTCTGCTTAAAATTGAGATGTAATGAGGGAGAACCTGGAGTGGGACTTTGGGTCAAATGAGCTTGATAAATGAACTGCCAAGGTCAGCAACAAAAAGTCCATATGAAAAGGCAAGGCACACAGAGAAGGACATTTTGTTCTGATCCAAACATAAGGGAAGGCAAGAAACACTAGACAGAAATCTAGTACGGAGAGCAAAATGGTGTGAAATGCTTTTTTTCATTGCCTGGAGTGAACAGACTTTTCTCATTGATGTACCCATGGAAGCTGAGGAAACCATACTTCAAGTATAATAGAATTAAAGTTCTTGGCTAGAAAGAGATATTTTCCTTTCAATGCAACAAAAACAGTCTAAAAAAAAAAAAAAACAAAAACTGAAAGAAAACTTCTGCATCATGATAGAGCAGGATAAAAATGAGTAGGTGACCTAGAAGAAAAAGGTATTTCTTTGTATGGATTCTTCTTATACAAGCAGATGTCTGCCTTCACCAGAGAATCAAATCTATCAGCTAAATAAGCCAAAAGGAAACCTGATGCAAGCATGACCTGATTTTGACTTTGCAACTAGTCTTAGAGGTTGGTTGGCTTTGGGAGCTGCTATTGGATGAGATTCCTTGCCTTTCTTCCAGAAATCATTGATTTTAGTCTCAACCAAATTATTATAAACACTAACACAGACACCAGATGGTAATAGAGAACAAATGTATATCCAATAAATTTAGTCTCTAATGGATATTCAGTTGTAGCAGCCTATGAGGATTTCTATACAATATTTTGCAGGCAGATGTGAATGTACTCTAGCTGTACTCCAAGCCAATTGGTTGCAAACCAACTCCAAACCCAAAGTTGTATTGCAACAGTTTTGTGACATGCTTTGTACCTCAGTCTTTTTTATGACAGTTTGTTAGTACAGAACAATTTAACAAGAGGGTATTCTGACTGTGATACTTACTTTGATTATCTCCTCAAATAATTCCAAATTTCTTTAAAAACCTGACTCGTCTGTTCACTGTACACCTCTCCCAACTCTGTTTTAAAACCATGTGTGTCTCTGACTCTCATGTTCTCTCATCATCCTTTCTCTTTTTTCTGCTCCAACAACTTCCACTCTTGTTCCTCTCCTGTTCTGTTGTCTCTGGGCTTAGCAGCTCCTTCCCTCGCTTTAGGATATAACCTCTAGCTCAGGCTGCTTTCACAGAATACACAAGGTGAACATCCATCAGTCCAGCACCAGGAGGACAAGAACTGGAGGAATCTGTGTAACTGTGGAAGTCTTTGTACATTCAGTACAAATACATGTAGAATAATCTTGTATTCATTTTATATACTGATATTAAATTTTATATAGTTATAGAAAATTTTATGTATTTATATTTATATTTAAATATTGATGTGGTCTTAGTATTTTTTTTGCATGACAATTGATCATAGAATCATAGAATGGTTTAGGTTGGAAGGGACCTTAAAGATCATCTAGTTCCAACCCCCCTGCCATGGGCAGGGACACCTCCCACTGGACCAGGTTGCTCAAAGCCCTGTCCAGCCTAGCCTCGAACACTTCCAGGGATGGGGCATCTACAACTTGTCTAGGCAACTTGTTCCAGTGTCTCACCACCCTCATAGTGAAAAATTTCTACCTAATATCTAATCTAAACCTACCCTCTTCTGGTTTGAGCCAACTCTCTCAGCCTGTCCTCATAGGAGAGGTGCTCCAGGCCTCTGATTATCTCTGTGGCTCTCCTCTGGACCTGCTCCAACAGGTCCACGTCCTTCTTATGCTGAGGACTCCAGAGCTGGAGGCAGTACTCCAGATGGGGTCTCACCAGAGCAGAGGGGCAGAATCACCTCCCTCAACCTGCTGGCCACACTTCTTCTGATGCAGCCCAGGATACAGTTGGCCTTCTGGGCTGTGAGCATGCATTGCTGGCTCATGTTAAGCTTGTCGTTAACCAACAGCCTCAAGTCCTCCTCAGGGCTACTCTCCAGCCATTCCCCGCCAAACCTGTATTTGCGCTTTGGATTGCCCTGACCCAGGTGCGGGACCTTGCATTTGGCCTTGTTGAACTTCATGAGATTTGCACAGGCCCACCTCTCAAGCCCATCCAGGTCCCTATG
The DNA here is from genome assembly GCF_965231255.1 of Vanellus vanellus. NCBI lineage: Eukaryota > Metazoa > Chordata > Aves > Charadriiformes > Charadriidae > Vanellus > Vanellus vanellus. The sequence continues at coordinate 80,637,719 of NC_138907.1, forward strand.
GATGGCATCCCTTCCTTCAAGTTTGTCCACTGCTCCACACAGCTTGGTGTTGTCGGCAAACTTGCTGAGGGTGCACTCAATCCCAATATCCATGTCACCAACAAAGGTGCTGAACATCACCAGCCTCAGTACCGACCCCTGAGGAATGCCACTCGTCACTGGTTTCCCCTTGGACATCGAGCTGTTGTCCACAACTCTGAGTGTGGCCATCCAGCCAGTTCCTTATTCACCAGGTGGTGTATCCATCAAGTCTGTGTCTCTCCAATTTAGAGACCAGAATGTCAGCAGGACAGTGTCAAAGGCTTTGCATAAGTCCAGGAAGATGACATCTGTTGCTTTCCCCTTATTCATCAATACTGTAACTCCATCACAGAAGGTCACCAAATTTGTCAGGCATGACTTGCCCTTGGTGAAGCCATGTTGGCTATTACTGATAATCTCTTCATTTTCCATGTGTCTTAGCAGAGTTTCCAGATATTCTCAGTATTGTCGATGGGCTACCTTCCACTAACAGCTCGTTCAGGTGTATCAAATTTTGTCCAAGTAGAGCACTTTTTAGGAACTACAGCAGTACTACAAACATGAAAAAAAAAATCTCTGGCTTCATTAATGTTTTATTTGAGCTCAATAATTCCAGTTTGCATATTTAAACATGTCTACAACATTCTAAAATAGCATTCCTACCTCTAATAATTGTTTAAAAGTGTGTTTTTAGTTACTCAATGACAGGAGAAAAGAGAATTATCTGTCCTTATTGGATAAAAAGTATCCCTTTAATTCTTGATTCTTTTGTGAAGAATTCAGATAATTTTACAGCCTTACAGTTCAGAGAAAGTTTTCTTTTATAAAAGGTTCAGCTCAATGTTTGCTTTCATTTAGCTATTCTATAATGAAGTGTTTCTTACCAGAATGTTTACAGTTGTTGCATAGATAAATCATAAACAAGAGTTCTAATTCTTTGCTAGTTATTCGTATGATTTCCATTACAGCCACACTGCAAGCAGTGATGCACTTCAAGGATTGTGCTGATGCTGATGTTATAAAGCAGAAGAACAAAGTTTCAATGGTCTGTAAATGTCAGCAGAATCCTGATAGTAAATTATGACCTTGCTGTTGACTCCTGAGTACCTTTAGCTACATTTTATGCATTTCACATAATGAAAGTGTAATGCTCTTCAGATGACATAAACAAAAGGGTAGCACAACTGACCAAATTCATGAACCAGAAGAGAACATCAGATATTTATCAGGAGTTCTGTGAAGTTATTTATAGAAGTTAAAGTCATCTTTAGGAAAGCAATAATACCCAGAGAGTAGTGTTGCAAGCAATACTAGTGTCTGTATTCTTAGGGGAATTAATTTTTTTTTGTTGGAGTTCAATATACAGAGCTCTGAGATTCAGCACATTAAACTATCTTTATTCTTAAGCATAAAATTGGAATTCTTGGCTTGCTTGTAATTTATATATTGAAGCTTTGTAGCTCTGAGGGGATACATTAATGTCCACTGCAGTGTCTGTCAGTGGCACATTCCATGACTGAGGTGCCAAGGCAAACTGAATTCAATAATACAGAGTTGATTATGGATAACAGAACCACAAGTTTGTGCCTGACATATAAGTGACCTTGTAATCCTCTCCTTAGAATTCTCGCCAGCATTCCTCCCTTCTGTCACTCTCTTTTATTGTGTTTTAAAATTAGATTAGAACCACTTTGGGGCAGAGACCATGCTGTCTCTTCCATCCCAAGGAAGCGCTTATTTTTTACTGCACTGAAAATGTATCTATTGTGCAGATCACTTTTTGAGTTCCTATTTAGAAATGTTAAAAGTTCATATCATCCTAATTCACATTCCTTTCATAATCCTAAGTGAGATTCAAGAAATAAAGTTATAAGTTGCTCATTTCATTTCATAGTAACTAAAATGCACTCCACTAGCTTCTTCGTTTTCTCAGAATTACCGAAATGCATGCCTTAGTTTTTTCTTTCAGACCATTTTACCTGCTGTTTAAAATGTGTGTGTAGTTCCAGCAATATTAAAAGTATTTTTTTTGTGGCTAACAAATCCCAAATTTTATTTGGTCCTTTGTACAAAAAACATCGTTGTACAAGAGAGCCCAGTAAGGCAATTGCAGGACAATGTCATATTTAGGGTAAACATCTTCCAATGCTGCTGCTCTTTTATTTGGTACATAAAGGCAGTTATACCATTCCCTTAAAAAAATAGTCTGTTGTGAGATGAAATTAATCTTTTTTTTTTTTTTTTTTTTCTTGAAGTCAGGAAGAAGAAAATGGGTAGAGAACAGCTACAAAGTAAAGAAAAACTGTTTGAATGTAGGACCGGTTGATGGAAATAAAGCTTTGAAATTCCTAACAAAAGCTTTGAGGGATTTGGAATGCCTCTTTGGGAAATGTCAATACCCTGGAACAGGGGTTCTTCTGCTTTAAGAATAGTAGAATCATCAGCCACCTTTAGTGTCCTTATCAGAAATAGCTATGGGCTTCTACTGCTAAAAATGGCTTCTGATGACTACACAATGCTGTACTGCAGATACATTGGGAGATATTTCAGAGGACATATGAATTCTTTAAATTAGAAATAAATAGCTCCTTCAAATATCAGTGAAATGCAAGAGATGCCTGAAATTTCTTATGTTTGCTGCATCAGAAGCCAGATAAGAAAAAAAAAAAAAAAATCAGTATCTGTTACTGATTGAAGCACTAAGGAAGGTAAGAGAATCAAAATGTACAGAATTTGACATATGCGGTCAGTAAAAGAGGCAGTTCCCATTTGACCATGCAAAGGAAACTGACCTTGAAATATTCACTGAAAACTTCATCAGATATTTAAAAATGCCTTACTGCTACTTTTCAGACACAGATTAGCTATTGGTTTTCATCACCAAGAGCCAGTGAGGATGCTGACATGCTCTGGCTACAGAATCCTTGCCTGTCAATGAAACAAGGTGGAAGCAGACAAGTAATGAACTCTTCTCAAGGGCCTTCTGTAGTCCTTGAATTCAGGCATCATGTAAGCAAGAATAAGTCTTACATCATCTGGATGGGGAGACAGGATGTTACTGAGAGTCCACTACACATGCTTAGGAAACCTGGTGCGTCAGACCTGCTGTTCATATCCAGCTGCACTCAGTTTGTTCACGGTAGATCACAGCTCTTTCAAGCTGGGAACCCCCGGCCTAGGCCCAGACCCTCACTGGGTCACATCTTTTCACAGTTCCTGGACCCATGCCACATTCACCTTCCTGACCATGCAAGGCCGTTGTCCTTTATATATTTAAGTACCTTCTGAAGGATCACTTTTACAGAGTTGTTTATCAGAGACTGACCACTATAAATATAAAGATGCACAAACATTTTTTCATATCATTTCTCCAAATATTTTGACACGGTTACTATGCTCTTTCATCAAAGGTAACACTCATCTAACTACAGGTTCTATTAGCAGCACCAGATAAATACTGTTTGAGAGTGGAAACCATTTTTGTTCAAATAAGTGTAAGGAAATTTGAATTGACAGCATCCATGATCTCTGGTATTAGATACCCCAGGATCACAGACAGGTTTTCACAGACCATCCCCTGTATTGCATATAGCTCCAGGAGTTTATGCATAAAGACATTTACTCAGACAACTTCTCTGGATCTTTCACACTGATGTGCAATGGACAGCTTAGAGACAATATGACTGAGCTCAAGTTGCTGCACACACAGTCTGCTGCAAGAGAAGACAATTACCTTCTGCTTTATCTCCACTGGAGGAGAAAAACATATAATAGTCGTAGAATAAATTAGGTTGGAAGGGATCTCTGGAGGTCTAGATGACTAGATGTCCAATCTCCTGCTGAAAACAGGGCTAATAAGATCAGGTTGCTCAGGGCCATAGCTCGTTGAGTCTTGACCACCTCTGAGGAGCACCTTCCACAATGACTCTGGGCAACATATTCCAGTATTTGATGAACCTCATGATCAATTTTTTGTCCTTATATCCAGTTTTATTTTCCCACATTCCAGTCATATTCAAACACAACTGCATAAATTCTAATGTGGACCATCGTATTAAAAGATTTGTTTCCCAGTTCAGATGCTATTATGCCAGATTTTATACTAGTTTCTCTAAAAAAACTAGAGTTTTCATACGACCAAGAGATTTGTTGTCTTTGAATATAAAACAAATTTTACATCAAAAATTTAATCTAAATGTTTAATTCAAAGCTTTTATGCCTAAAATAGAGCTTGCACATGCTTGGCTTCAGTCCATGTTCTAACAAGCATGAATTTGCCAATTGAAGAAAAGAAAACTTCTGATGTTCCCCCACACCTTTTGACAATGCACCATGTCCAAATGAAATAAAAAAAAACCCAGCACCTGGCACCTGGTTGTTAGAGTAATCTAGGGTATATTTTGTACTGATATTTCTACCTAAAATAGAATAAGAATACAATCTGCCCCGGTTACATCAGTGCATGTTCTGTCAGGCAGTTTAAGGGGTCTACAGCTGACAAGTCAATCAGAGGAAAATAATTTTGTTTTGTTGTATTTTATTTTATTTTATTTTATTTTTTATTTTTATTTTCATTGAGATGAAATGGAATGGAACTGCAAAAGCTAAATGCCCTTGAGAAAAAAAAGGAGTCTTGTGAAGAAGTAATAACTTTGGGATAGTGTACTGAATGTTAGTAATTCTGGGCTACACTAAGACATTTTACCACACTGGTCAGAAAGAAGATTAAAACCTCCTGTGTGCTATACAGTTAAGTAGTGGCAAGTCCTCCTGCAGGGAAGACATATGTGTAGGAGACAGTAGGATTCTGTTGTCAGTCACAGCAGAGGAGAGCAGCGAAGTGAATCTATGAGATGTGAGCTGCTGGACTGAAACACTGGAATGGTAAAACATTATTGCTTGTTATCAAGGGCAAGAGGATATTTTTTTTTTTTAAGGTTATGTAATTACTGCATCAGGTTTAACAATCCCTAATGCATAGCTATATGCAGTAGCTGCAACAATAAAGAGGAACCTGATAGCCTGTCCTCTGGCTTAAGGGTCTGGAGTGTGTTGTTCTGTAATTGCAGAGTTCTGAAGTGGTGTGTCTCATTCAATATTAGCCTTTTAGCTATAGGCACTATGGGTCTCTGCCTAATGCAACCACCTACTCATGCCAAACTTCAATGGAGCATGTTGCTTTTGTCTTCTCACAGCCAAATGATAGCTGCAATTAACAAACACCATCAAACTTGTGCAAAGTATCAAATGCTGGTTGTCACTGTGTTGACTAAATCAACTGGCAATAGCCAGCATCCGAGAAGTGCTATCCCCAGACCTCAGCGCCACAGTGATTTTTTGGTTATGCAGTAGGACTCATCAGTACCACTTTACCGACATTATTTTTCATCCCACCCATCAGACCAGAAATAGTGAAAACTAGCAGTTACAAGGTCTGAATGAATTTTTGGTACTACGCTTATATCCTCAGCTGCAAGCCATTACTGGACACCATGGTGTCCAATTTAAAATGATTGTGATATTCATGGTCATATGTTCAGCAACACCAAAGCTAAGGGAAGATCTTTTTTTGACTGCAAACTCCTCAGCATATAAAGTGAACCTCTGTGCCATGAATTTACACTTGCTTATCTAGGTTCTGTTCTTGAGGCTTAAAAACAACTTATGGATCACACTTCCCCTGAATTTGAAAGCCACAAGTTGAAAACCATTAACCTACAAATAGTTCCCTTCCCTTCCCTTCCCTTCCCTTCCCTTCCCTTCCCTTCCCTTCCCTTCCCTTCCCTTCCCTTCCCTTCCCTTCCCTTCCCTTCCCTTCCCTTCCCTTCCCTTCCCTTCCCTTCCCTTCCCTTCCCTTCCCTTCCCTTCCCTTCCCTTCCCTTCCCTTCCCTTCCCTTCCCTTCCCTTCCCTTCCCTTCCCTTCCCTTCCCTTCCCTTCCCTTCCCTTCCCTTCCCTTCCCTTCCCTTCCCTTCCCTTCCCTTCCCTTCCCTTCCCTTCCCTTCCCTTCCCTTCCCTTCCCTTCCCTTCCCTTCCCTTCCCTTCCCTTCCCTTCCCTTCCCTTCCCTTTCCTTCCCTTCCCTTCCCTCTCAGCCAAATTAATAAGATCAATAAATCTTTTCTTTCAGTCACCACAGGTTCTTTTGCCTTGAATGTGCCTATATTTTGTCATCCATGAAAACCTCAATTTCAATATTCTTTTGAAGTTGTTATAAAATCTTCTCCTCCTTTCTCAGCCTTTTTTTTTTTTTTTTTTTAAAAAAAAATCTGTAAAAGTACAGGGTATTCTGCCTGAGTGTCTTTAGATAAAATCCTGTCTTGTAATGAAAGCTCCACTTTAAATTGATGATGGTGACTATAAATATGAAATCCTAGCCAACTTGTGCTAATAGTCTTCATTCCTTTCTTATTCTCAGCAGTAGCTCTGGCATTCGTGATCTTCTTAACACTGACGCCAATTCCATTAAAAAGGAATCCAATTGCAATGTTCAAAATTTAGTTTCAGACTTTATTGCACAGCATTTTTGGTAAAATGTGACCATTATTTCTCATGCATGTTATCAATTTTCAAATAAAATATTTGGGTCTGAAAAATAGTTTCCAGCTTGCAAAGGGGGCAGCGCGAAGGCAAGTAGCTTTTTCAACAATAGAGATTTTTATCATCAGTTTCAGTTCCTGCTGATCTCCCTTTTCTACCCACAGGCTAAGTATGGAAATTGTCCTTTAGGGCACAACAGCAAAACCACAATAGAAAAACCTGTGATACTCAATTTTGATTTTATGCAAGAGAATTAGTAATATTCTCATTGTAGATATCTGTGGACATATGTGTGTGTGCGATAGTATTTGATGTTTTTGAAGATAATTGTCTTTTCTTTTCAGAGTGTACAGATTCTTTTCTTAAGAGACAATCTACACAGGCAAGCAGACAGTATATAGAGGCCTGTCCAAAAGTCAAAGAAATCGCTAGGCTTAGAGATATACTGTGGGAACTGCAGTAAAAATGATATGAAAAAAACAGGGTAAAATAAGAGCAGACAAGCTATACCACAGTAATGACGAGAAGCAAAGAACAAACACAGGTCTTGAATAGGAAGATGAACAGATTAAAATAGTTGGTTGTCTTGGTGTGTTATGACAGCAGCATTATTTCACAAGGACTAGATAACACAGAATGAAGTTGCAGGATGACTAGAGAGAAACATGTTCCAGCATTCCTAAGGATAACGTTCATGATGTGCACTAGGAATTTAGATGTGCAGATTCGAAACACCTGTGATTTTATAAGTAGTCTGATCCTGGGTTCTCCAGCTGATGTTCACAAAATAAAAATCGAGACAGAAGTTGTGGATAAAGTTACACCATTCATATCCAGCACAGAAGAGACATGACATGCTAGTTCCATTATATTCCATTGCAAAACTCCTGAATTTCACTGTTTTTTTCCTGTGGTTACTTTTATATTAATCACAGAATATCACAGAGTATCACAGAACCATAGAATAAGAATGGTTTAGGTTGGAAGGGACCTTAAAGATCATCCAGTTCCAACCCCCCTGCCATGGACAGGGACACCTTCCACTAGACCAGGTTGTTCAAAGCCCCATCCAACCTGTCCTTGAACACTTCCAGGGATGGGGCATCCACAGCTTCCCTGGGCAATTTGTTCCAGTGCCTCACTACCCTCATAGTGAAACATTTCTTTCTGATAGCTAATCTAAATCTACCCTCTTCCAGATTGAAGCCATTCCCCCTTGTCCTATCACTATGTGCCCTTGTAAAAAGGCATATTTCCTGTAGGTGCCCTTCAGATACTGGAAAGCTGCTACAATGTCTCCCCAGAGCCCTTCTCTGCTCCGTGCTGACCAACACCAACTCTCTGAGCCTGTCTTCATAGAAGAGGTGCTCCAACTCTGTGATCATCTTCATGTCCCTCCTCTGGACCCTCTTCAACAGGTCCATGTCTTTCTTGCTGGATGCAATATTCCAGGTGTGGTCTCACAAGAGTGGAGTAGAGGGGCAGAATCACCTCCCTCAACCTGCTGGCCACGCTTCTTTTGATGCAGCCCAAGCTACGGTTGGTTCTGATACTAAATTTTCCATTAAGTAGACATGAAATATTCTCTCAGATATTCACAAATTTTGCCTGCCATAAAGTGAAGGTAGGGGTACAGAAAACAGAAGGTACAGAAAACCTTGTCTTTTCAGAAGAACAACTTTTTCTGAATAAACTGTTTTGAAGAGTAGTGCTATATTAAAGATGTAGTTGTTAGTTTAAACAGCCTGGAATAAAAACTTTTGACCATGATCTCTCCTCTCCTCTCCTCTCCTCTCCTCTCCTCTCCTCTCCTCTCCTCCCTCTCCTCTCCTCTCCTCTCCTCTCCTCTCCTCTCCTCTCCTCTCTCCTCTCCTCTCCTCTCCTCTCCTCTCCTCTCCTCTCCTCTCCTCTCCTCTCCTCTCCTCTCCTCTCCTCTCCTCCTCTCCTCTCCTCTCCTCTCCTCTCCTCTCTCTCTCTTTTCAGAATTGGATCTAAGCTTTTCTACAAACTTACTTTCCAAACATGAATACCTAATGTGTTCACCTAAGAATAATGTTGTTTCATAAGAAAACAGCCAGCTGCCTGGAATAGAGATTTAGGTGACTCATTGGTTAAGTTTGTAAGTTTGTAGATTAGCATTTTAAGCATAGTATCCTAGTATTTGAAAAAAAAAGAAAACAAAAAAAACAACAAAAAAACGCAAACCAACCAACCAAACAAAAACCCAAAAAACCAAACCCAAACCTTTCTCTTTAATATGATATGCACTTATGAAAGCAACATAGAAAGTGCAGTTTCTGTGGGTTTGCAATCCAACTTTAAAAATCCTACTCTTGGCATTGATTGTATATACATATTGAAACTTTCTTCTTCAAATTTGGCGATCTGCCTTATTGAACAACAGACTTTCTGTAAACCATCATTTCTTCAAAAGGACTGGACTGGTTACAGATCAGAACTACTTAGTGGACTACAAGACTGTCCAGACTCCACTGTGCAGGGGAGCAGAATAAGAATCTCAGTGGAGCAAGCAAAAATAAATCAAGCTGGCTGCAAAAACTGCTCCTTTGAGGCAACTGTCCTTGAAAACTCTGCTGTCTTACCTCTCCAGACTGGTGAAGTTTATGAATGAAAACTATGAATTACATAGTTTTCTTAATATGTCTGAGAGAACACCTTTCTGCAACTGCTTCCCACTCTATTTTTCCTTGCACAGTAGCGTAGTCAGAGCAAAATTAAAGACTAGAAACTCTCAGCTTACAGCAAAAGGTACAGATGCTGAAGTTGTGCAAATGTCTAATTAGAACTTTTAATTAAATACATGAAACTGTTCTTCTTGCCTCCTTGTTTGATTAAAATAAAGAAAAATATTGAGAAGATTCTAGCTTAATGCGAGCTGTACTTTGTGCATTTCTTGTTCACAATGCTTGATCCCAAATAATATAAGAAGCAAACGAGCATAGAAACACAAATCCCATGGAAAGCTAGGAGGAACTGAAAGTCATCTTGGGCACTTCTGAATAGTTCGCTCCACTCTTCTAACACGTCTAAACTGGCGTATATGTAAGTGTACTGGATAACTTACCACGTTGGTTTGTTCAATTCTTTTTCCTTACCCTCCTCTTTTGGATGAAAGTTGTTTCCCTACAGATTACCAGATGAAAATCTTAATGTATTCTGAAAAATCCTGGTGGGAGAGTCCTCATTTGGCATATGGTGTTTGGCAGTCACTTTCTGGCATTTTTCCATCTGAACTATGAGGAAAATTAGATCAACTGTGTGGTACAGATCTCAGCAGGGTAGTGCCTTAAACAATACTAGAACAAGCAGCACTATTTAGGATTTTCACGACATTTAATGTTGGGAGGGGGAAAAAAGCGTTAATATTTGAATTATTTTTATCAACGAATGTCTTTTTATAAAGGGCATACTTGATCTGAAGTTTTCTGCTGAGTTTTCAGCTTATGTCAATGGCAATTTAGACAGTGTGTTCAAACAAGCTAATATATTCTAGTAAGCTGAACAGGTAGGACCTACCTGCAGTAGCTAAAAGCCTGGATGCAGAATCAGATTATCACAGTTTCCAACCACTCTGTTGTGGTGTTTGTAATCGGCCATTGTCTGGGGAGAATCAAGTAGAAACATAAACTTGTGATCTTACCCTGGGAAATTGCCTAATTTTCTTCTATTAATCAGTAGGGCAAAATGTTTGTTTTGACATTTCTACTGCTAATTCAGATGGGATTTTTTACTTTCATCTATGCATTGATATGTTTTACACAGAGACCTTCTCAGCTTGCAATAGCTCCCCCTTTTTCTTTCAAAAGTATTTCTTTCATTATGCAATTTATCTTTATTTTCATTTGACTCATAGTCTAGTTCAGAAATCTGTCTACAAATTACATGATTCATTAAAATGACTACAACTTTTTTTTTTTCTTTAGGGAATTTGATCAGAATCATTTCTATACAGAACAGAATCTGCTGTATTTGCAAATACCTCCAAATGCTGAAAATTTGATATGCAAAGAACCATTGAAAAATGAGCAGAACAAATTAATGCAAAGCTGATTTATTTTTCTTTAATACACTTTTGGCTCTCATACAATGTAACAGACAGACCAAATGTATTTACCTGTTTATAAGAGCTGACCAGATTTGTTTCTGAACATTCTACTAGGAAAGCAAACTAAACTTACATTTAGAAAAGTGATTATTTGTGTTTGTACAATTAAGTTATGTAGTACCATATCTCAAACTGAGAACATTAAGAAACTGATTTTGAAGTTTTAAGCACATTTTACTTTCACTTTTAGAATCTTTGGTGTGGCATGTAGTTTATTACTTCTGGCTGATGAAATCTTTTTGTTTGGAAATGGGTATATAACATGGAAAGAATATAAACCATGAAATTGTGGAAATAGGTAAATAGGTAATTATTTAAGATGAGAAAGAATATAAATATGAATTTAAGAAGTCTGAAATATGCTCTTTAAAAATAGGAAGTTTAGGGGAATGAGGCTATTAAATGTAAAATTAATGGAAAATATGGAAAAATAATGCAGAAAATTTAAGTGAGCTATTATGGATCACCTTGATTCCGACTTTCATGTTTTTTGCACTCTGGAGAGATGCCCTGTCATATTTTGTGGTGACGTCTTCTTGATTTGTGGAGTGACTATCATGCTTTTGCTTTATACATTCTATATTAGTGAGTTGCTATGATGCACCTTTAATGACTCACCTCACCTTTTTGACCCTTTTGGTCTGGAAGTTATCTTTAGTATGGTTTTGGCTTTTTAAACCCTACTGGAGAAAAGAATTCATCTTTATAAATACACTGGCTCTTTTAACTCACATGATCTATAATGCCAGGGGATCTAATAACATGTAATTTGGATCCCTAATTTGTTTAGCTTTCCAGGATTTTTGGGTTTCCAGGATTGTTTGGAGAGTTATGCTAAAAAAAATAAAAGTCAAACTTTTCTCCAACCGTGTAATTTATTTAATCTTCTTCACTGTGACAGATTAGAATTAAAGTGTCAATTCCTAAATGATATAAGCTACAATTGATGCTGAGAACATTATAAAAAATTTAAACCCATTTACTTCAAACTTGGGTGGACAGTAGATGATGATGTGGATTCAGGTTAACTCTTAGAATTAGCATGTAGAAATATAGCTGCTAATGAGATAAACAAGAACATAAGATCTTTGTAGCATGGAATGAGTAAGAGTTCAGGTTGGGCTGGGAAACAGGCATTGTGTGCAAAGGCTTCTTAAAATAAATGTATTAGTTATTTATACATAACCACAGAATTTAGGGAACAGAACAGAATACATTAGAATGGAACAGGACAGGAGACAAGATAATAAAAGATAATATAAGGAGGCAGTCCAGAGCCACCACAGTGAAAGCCAAATAAGAGCCACAGGTGAAATGGAGCTGGGACAATATACAGCAGGAACTTCTGAAGGCCCTCAATCATCCATCACTGCAAATGTCTCCATGGCTGTGAGTGTAAGACCTAAAAAATTAAAAATGATGAATGAGAGAGACACAGTACAATGAAATTAAATTTTGGCCCTCTATCATTGTTTCTACCAAAAGAATCAAGGGGGAGGGGAACCCAAAACAAAACAAAGCCAGCCCAAATCACAATCTGTTTACTCAAATGTAACAACACAAAAGAGAAAAAGAAGCCTTTACTATGTAAAATGAGCTACCTGCCTATTTGCACTTGCAAAACCACCTTTGTAACTGTGAATCTCCTTGTAATACTCTCCCTGACAGTAATCTTTAACAGAAAGTCCAAAATAAGAGTGGAAGTGATTAAGCAGGTAGGGTACTAGAGCTGGAATTTAGGGTACTTTATGGAATTCTCCCATTTTCTCTTGCATTTACTACATCATTTCTTACACTTAAGCATCAAACATTTTGAAAAAGTGATTTTTCTGTCCCTTTTCTCAGCAGTCACTAACACAGCGGGATCCTTGCCTGTGATTGTTACTGCAATAGTTAATAATCAGTATCAATAATCCTGATTAGTGTTTGCCTTGCTTGGGATTGGGCATAGTGTAAATGGCATTTCCATGATCTGTTTTGAGAATCTGATACTCTGTTTTTCTTTCTGCTCCTTCTAATCTATATGCACTTCCCTTTCTATTTAGGCTGTTCTTTCATAATTCCCAATTTCCAGAACAGTGGCAATAGAAGAAATGAAACAAAGACACACTGAAGTCTATTCTAAAGGCATGGAACAAAGAGACTTTTGCAAGCCTTTCCAAGTAGTGCCTGCGCTGCAAATAATGTGTAAGAAATGTGTGATGAGAAATGTTTGACTACCACAAATCAGAACCAGATATACAGCTGGTGAATGACAGACTGCAGATCTTAATTAGTGAGAGTTTTCAAGCTTTCTATACTCTCGAGTTAGATTTTACATGAACTGAAAGTTTAAATTTTTTTCCAACTGAGGGAACTAGTGCTTAGTGAAGGTTCAAGGTTCTCTGAACCTTCAGATGGTGGGCTGTCCCCACTTTTTTTCGATTTTGCTTGGTTGGTTTTGGGTTGTTTTTTTTCTGTAGGAGAAAGAGTATTACAAAGCCAAGCATAGGGTGTGTGAAGCAATGACACACAAGCAAGCTTCTTTGCATCTTACTCATTCACATGAAAAAAGCAAACTCCACAAACTAGAATGTTCAGCTCCTGGAGTCTGTAATAATTAAGACAATGTAATTATTGTTTAAGAGCTGATGGTGGCAATTGCATATCATTTCCCTTGCAGATCATCTCATCAACCATAAACTCTAACAGAGAGGTAGGTAAAGAAGAAACTCATTTAGAGTAGGTACTTGCTCTGTATGCCCTATGAGCACAATCAATTTCCAGTGTCCTCAGGTCCTACAGATAACATCTGTTTTTGCAATTCAGTTGAAAATTCATTAGTAAAACTATTTCCTCTGAGAATTCATGGACTCCCACCAATCCTTTTATTCCTTTGGGCTCTAGACTCCATCTCATCCATCGTATCTGATCTTGAGATATATTGCGATGTCCCTGAAGGTTTCACTTCCCAGCTGGTAACTTTCTACATAAAACCTTCACTTGAAAAAGTAATCCCCTGCAACACACACCCATCAAAACGCAGCAGCCATTTTTGTTTTAGGGGAGATGCATTTCTTTCTATGTATACCCTGTCCAGATAAAACATGAAGTTACATCCATGTTGATACAACAATTATGATTAACCTTTCCATAAGCAATTACATTAGTAGGGGGTTACAGTGGTCATGTAGTATAATACATGATAGTTAATTTAATGAATCACAGTATTATAGGCTACACTACATAGGAATACAATGTTCTTTAGGGATTATACAGACAGGACCTTGTTTTAATCACCTAAATATCAAAAGACCATTCTGGATCTTACATTTGTTAGAGTAATAATTTCATTTATTTCTCAAGTAGGTATTAATAAAAAAATCGGCTTAATCTGAAAAGAAAATATATTAATATTTTTCATGAATCAGAAGATATCAGTGGGGTTTTGTGCATTGTAAAAACAGAGTTAATACTGGTTAACTTTGAAAGAGGAACAAGGAGAGGATGACAGAAATGAGGTTCCATCTTGGTCCTTTCTTGGTTTTTGTAAATGATGTCACTAAGTAAACTTAAGTCTAAGCCCCCAAATTTATACTACTTCCTTTTGAAAATATCAAAAGATTAAGATTAAAATCTTACAATTCCCCCCGCCTCCCCCCCAAGTTACATCGCTAAAAATATTTTCTTATTATCTTCCCTAATTCCCACTTTTTCCCCAGAGTCTGGTTTATTATTTGTGGAAGCCCATAAATGCTGACAAGAACTTTTACATGTCCATGCATGGGCCGGATTACAGAAACAGGACCAGACTGGAGGCCTTGTCAGAGAAGTAAGTCAGTGGAAACTTCAGAGATCGAATGCTTTTTGTTGTCACCCTCATTTCTTTGATGGAGAGGATGTAGTGTCTAGTAAATATCTATTTTCTGAGGCAGATGACAGTGTATAGTATTTTCTTTGCCAACATTAATTAGCTGGAAGCGTAATAAGCATTCTCTCAAGTTAATATTTTTTTCTGACTACATGAATACTTCAGTTCTGTTCAAGAGTTTTAAAAATATTGAGAGGTTTTCTGAGTCATTGGTATAAATAATCAACAAATTTTTGATAGTGAGAACTCCAGAAGAAAATGATACTTTATGCTGGTATTTTAGGAGTCTAAATGGGATGAACTGGGCAATGGTCTATCTTTTAATCTGATTTTGAAGACCATGAAAAGACTCAGTTTTAGCATTTAGTTAACAAGGAATTGTAGGCAGCAGTAGCAATAATTAATGCCTTTCCAATGTGGTGTTATGGAAAATGGTTGTTACCAAATTATTCTAGTTGAAAGATGCCTTCTAGGACTGCTTCCCACCATCTGGACAGGAGCTTCTCGTAACGTGAATAACTGCTTGCAGTTTCCTATGTAAAAATACTTGTAATCTTAAACACAAAGTGTAACAGTATCTTAACCAGAATGTGAAACTACCAATTCTAGAACATAAATAAAGTACTTTCTAAAGGTACAATGACTATTCTATGGTTTAGAGTCATTAAATCAAGAGTGAATGTCTTTCTAAATTATGCCATATGTACTAGAACCAGTCACAAAATTAAACAAAATGAGGAATGGTTCCATTCTTTTATTACATGTACATTCTAATTTTTATTCCTATGAACATTCACTAAAATGTTGGTTGTCTTTTATTAAATAAAATTTAAATAAACCTTCCAAATATACTGTAATAATTTATGAAGTATAAAATATACACATCAATTGAAAGGATTTTTTTTTCCTTTTTAAAAGTAATAAATATTTCTTATCACTTATTCTAGCTTCTGTGTAGGAGTAATCCACACTGGGAAGTCTGAATATACATATAACATTATCTAATTATAGCCTACCATTTGAAATTTGGTTCATTTTTTCACACAAACCTAAATTTGTCTAAGCTTGAAAGTATAAGTCCCCACTCAGCCACCCATAAACTGTTTTCTTGCCCGCTTTTTTCTCTCTTTTACAATTTGATAATTAACTTAAAGATGTTTTCACTGTTACGTTCTGCAGAAAATTATAAAGCACCAGAAAAAAAATACAACTCTTCACTGACCATCCACTTTGAAATCACTGTGTATAATACGTATGTAAAACCATTGCTACTTAAAATATGTAATGAGAATAAGGTTGCTTTTTGTTAGAGAAAATCATAAGCCAATACTTCTGCAAGAAAAACTGGATGTGGATCTAAGATATTCTCCTAAGCAGAATATTTGGTGGTGCTCTTCATGTATCTAAAGATTATCGTTTGGGAGATGAAGCTTGATAAACTGTAAATGGATTTAAGATAACCATTTTTAACAGATAGGGTCAAATAGAGAATCTATTTAAGAAACTACAGTTTGCATTTCACTAAAATTTTCTACTTGCTACTGATTCACTTCATTCTGTATTCTTTCTTAAGGTGCCTTTCCTCACACCTTATGAAAACTGGAACCATTCCTGGCTCCATTCTCACTCACCAATTCCATGGCAAACTGGCCAAGATCCCATCAGCCGTCCTACAGCCCAGTGAGGCAGCTGGGCCGTGTGGATGCTGGGCAGCAGACAGTTGCCCAGTCTGCCTGCTTGGTTTCCTTGGAAATGCTTGCTGCTGGAAACTTTCCTTCCATTGAAACAATCTTTGCCTGATGAGAGGCTTTTCTGTTAAAAGTATTTGATTGATGCAGTAGTTAGTGCCTGAAAGAGCTCCGCGTTGTCACTGACTGGGACATTGAGACTGACTTTCTCTCCCCAGAAGTCACATCTGCTGAAACTGAGCTGTGTAAAATGGCAGGGAAATTACATTCAGCCCTTCTCAGTAACCTCCGAACTTTTAATTGGAGGATTCTTAGTACAGCTTTGCTAACTTCACTCGTTCAAACTATAACTGTCCTGTCGGTCCTTTGTCTGTAAAATTCATGTTCACTGCCTACCTGCTGAAAATTGCAGGCAATGTCCCTCCCTGTCCTTCCCTGCCGTTTTTTTCTCTCCTTTTACCTAGTTTGGCAGCACATCTGTATATAAAAGCCATTCATCCATGACTTAGAGGGTCCTTTCTTGAGAAAAAACAGAACAAGAGAAGTATAAGAACCTGTTCTGAGAAGAGAGGATGGGCAAGGGACTGGACAGAGGGAAATAATTTTTTGGTGAATAAGTAAATCCTATGGTGGAGCTGTAAATGAAAATTTAAAAGGCTGTGAAGGTGCTCAACCACAGCTCAGAGGAGAAACCAAAGTGGCAAACTGGGAGAAGGTCGGACTTGACAGGCTCCATTCTCTGTTGGTTTTTCAGTGCCGGTGGCCAAAGAATTAATTCAGGAATGGCTATAGTATATTGAATAGACTATATGTTATCTGATAGCCACAGCAGAAATTATCCAGGATTTGGACAACTTGTTGAAATGAAGTTAAGAAAAAAAATATCCCCAAAGCAGGCGTCTGATGCAGGCAGCTGCTTGAAGAACATGAGTGTGTCTTCAAAGACTACCAGCTCTTCTGGTTTTCCATTTTTTCTCTCCCCACCAACATTTAAAATGTTTTTATTGTTATTTCTTGGTCTTTCTTTATTTCAGTGTAAATACATAGCATTTTCACCTACTAAGTACAAATACTCTTTCAGGTGATCACAACTTCCCCTTGGATTTTAATCACTTGCCAAAACCATTTGAGCCGCACATCCTTTTGTCAAGACAATTTACACTGCTGTGTGATGGATGAAAATATAATGAAAGATCTGTAGTTTTCATACTCTATATTGTGAAAACTGGGGGAGGCTCTTGCTTATTTTCAATGTTTAAAATAAAAGAAATTTGTGCAGCTTTTTTCTGATTGAAATAATAGGCCCATGTACAACTCAAGTTGTTGACAAGGGAGATAAATTGTTATCAAGATAGAAATCTCTTTATTTTACTGACTACATTAGTGGAATTGTTCCCTTGATTGTTTTTCCATGCAAAACAAGATGTTTGTTCATTATACATCTATTATGAGGAGAAAATTCCTCCAACATAACCTTCTCCCGTTTTACTTGTTTTGCTGTCTTTGTGATAGGCAAACATAATTTCTGTTCTATTTTGTTAGCTGAATGTGACAGGGTCAGGCATTTAGACAAACTCACACGTCAAGCAAAGGGCTGGATTCAAGCTTTTCCAAGTTTAAACCTGATATTTTTAAAGAGGAGTGTGAACACTACTTTGATCAACTTACATCTGCACGAACCAGTTTTTGATACCCAGATTGCTGCAGTCTGAAAAGTGCAGAACTCAAGGAGGCTCCTCTAAATCCTGCTAGCTGCAAAAGTTGAAGCAACGATCATCTGCTTTTCCCTACTACAATTGTCCTTCCTCAGGCAAAAAGGAGAAGGAACAGGAGTTGAAACCACCTCACTGACTGTAATTTTGTGTGATTGCCGATGACAGCCCCAGATGTGACCTTGAATTGGGTATTTGCAGGCATTGTGAAGAAGCAGCAATATCAATGGCCCATCTAAAAGTTAAGTGTAAAATGGGAAGGGCGGAACTCAGTTGCTGAAACATAGGCATAATTTTAGATGACAATTTAGATCCTGTCTGTCTCAAGTTGCTGACTGGAAAGAGCATGAGCCTCTCACAAGTACTGTAAAGAATCTCAAATGTCGACAGACACATATTTAGGCACCAAAATTCTGTGGTTAGAAGCAAGCAAGGAAGTATGAGAAGACCATGACACAGCATTTATCAGAATGGTAGGAGCTGATGACTGATTTGAAGCATGATCCTTGCAACAATTATTTTGGTAGATGAACATTGATCACAAAGGTTCAGGCTGGGCAATGGAATGTAATGCTCATCAGGACAGGAGATTAAAAGAGCTTGCATGAAAACATGCGCTTTTGGAACAAATGAATCAAAAAACTTATGAATGATAGGCAGACATAGGGTCCTGGGGAGAAATCTGGGAAAAGGAAAATACTCTCAAGGTGTGGTGTGATGGGGCAGTAATGAGGTCACATTCACAGTGATCAAGCTGGGTCATTTTGGGAAGGAAAATAGAAAGCTCTAAGTTGATGGAAGGACATCCCATACGAGATGTCAGGCAGTAAGACAGAAAGAGACAGACCTGAAGGAGAGAGAAGGAAGGAGATTCACAGAAACATCAGAGTGACTTTATCACAAAGGTGGTAGATGAGTTTGTGCTTATGGTTGAGGTTACCAAAGATAACCTAGAAAGGAAAAAGATTCCAGAGCCTTGCAACAGGTCCATAGAAACACTGTGAAGAGGATGGGAATCACCTGCAGGAGAAGCTGATGGATCTTTTCTAGCTAGAGGACAGACAGGCTAAGATGGATTACAGAAGAGAAAGGAGGACCTGATTAAAGAAAACACTTGTTTCAAAACCAAAACCAGACAGGTCAAGAAGATATAGGGCAGTGTTTTGGTTCTAACATTTGGATGAAATGAGCTTATCAATAAAGGCATTTTCCAACGAGTGCAAAGGACAGACTCTAGATTCACCTTTAGATATGCTTAGACATTTAGTTATATAAATTTAAGCTAATTTTTGATATTTGTTTTTTGAATCAGTGAAAAGGAAGAGCCAGCTGCAGAAGATTATTTGATTTCATTACCTTATACAAGTGTTTTAAGACTGAATCCCCTTCCCACTGATCGAATAGATGACCAGTTGAGGCTTAGGCAACTGTCAGCTATGTCTTCGATATGCAATATCAAGGAAAAACTCAAATGGGATGTGCTGCATACAAGTAAGAATAAGTGTTTTTATTGTGTTTTCACAAAAAAAAAAAAAAAACCAAACCCCAAATGAACAAAAAACAGCCAAAACCCACTAAGTGCAGAAGTTGGAGTCATGAACAAAATGAGCTGTCCTTGAGAAAGTATATTCTGTGAGAGAAATTATTTCTGTTAGAGTAAGACTTTTCTGGGCCTGAAGGGCAACTTTATGCCCAGTATGTGCCACTGTGACAGTGAATAGCAGCCGAGAGTCTCGCTTAGAGAAACAACTCCTGTCTGCTGAAATTCAGCTTCCTACAGAACGCTGGAAAAAAATGTTGCAGTGTTTATACTCTTACTGAAACAAAATGACATTATGTCAATCTTGCAATATTTGTCCGTATAGCTGCAAGTTTAGGCTGGTATGAATATTCTAGAGGGAGAAAAAAGTGTCATCTGATGCTAGGTGAGTACTAAAAAAAGGTTTAAAATGTGTTCAACATCAGCTTCTTTTTTTGTTGTTTGTTTGTTTTTTTTTTTTTTTTCAATGGCAGACAACAGTAATAAGAAACCTTGTAGATTATCCAGGGATATTATCCTCTTAAAATACTTTTTTACCAATTTAATATTTCATGGTCATTGTAAATAGTGCTGGTCCAAATAACTGGCATTGTGAATATAAAATAAACTTTCACAATGCATACAGAAATACATTCTTTGTTTTCAGCACCATTTGCATCCTTTGATTTGATTGTTTGTATGCTGGCCTTGCATGAACCAATACATTTGTGCAATTGATAAATCAGTTTCTCCAGACTTTGGAATTCTCTAGGCTCCCTTTCAAGTATAGCTGACATTTAATTTATAGCAACCTGCCACTCTTTATCTATAAGCAGTGCAATCAACATCCTATTTAATAGATTCATTTAACTCAGGGACTCTTCCTTTCTACTTCTTGTTTTCTTTTTACAGTGAGGAAGTCATCCTTGACAAAAATAAAAAGGAATGAACAGACTGCACTTGCAAAGTGTGACTAGCACTCTTTCAGTGATTAGTTTGATCACTCACTCAATAAAACCAATATGGCTAGTATTGTCCTAAGTCTGGAGGTGACTTTTTCAACGCTTTAAATAATAGAGAAATGATTTATGGTGATGCATCCCATGCTATTACACTTTGACATGTATAAATGATGGGCTGAAATTCTATAATGCATCAATTTGCCCATGTTATCAGTAAATATTGCACTTTTACAGAATAGGGGATCACATTTATATACTTCCCTAATAAAAAAAAAAATTAGAAATCAACTTAATTAAAATTAACATAAACATTAAATGAATACATGATTTATTTAATAAATTAAGTAAATAAAAAATAACATGGATATGTATCAATAAAGTATTGGAAGTTGTTATTTCGGTTAAGTATTTCATTGTGATGGAATTTTAATAATTACATTAAAATATTGGATCTTAAATTACTCACAGGTATTTACAGATAGCATAAACAAAAGTATATTTAATATAACCATAACATGAACATTCAGTTTTGAATGCTTTTTATCTTTTCTTCTTTTTTTTTTTTTTTTTAAAGTGAGGTAACTCTCTTTCTTCTTTTCTTTCCTTCTTCCTTTATGGTTAAGCTTGGAAGGAACCTCTGGAGGTCATCTTTTCCAATCCCCCCGGTCAAGCAGTGCCACATAGAGATGGTTGTCCAGAACCATATCTAGATGTTTTTTGAATATCCTCATAGATGGAGACTCCACAATCTCCCTGGTCAACCTGTGCCTGTGCTCAGTCATCCTCACAGTAAAAAAGTGTTTCCTGATGTTTCAGTTTGTGCCCATTGCCTCTTGTCCTGTCACTGGGCACCATATTAGTGCTTTTTCATAAGTTTATATTGCCATTAGTCAGCTACCTTTACATTATTTTGTGTAACTTAATTTCTCTGCATGGCGTCTCTATAAAACGTCTCAGTAGCTGATTCAGTGATATGAAGCAAAAGCTAGTGATCTTTGGAAGAATTTTCTGGCCAGACTTCCATAAATTCAAAGATCGATTTTCATGTCTGTGCTGAACTCAATTTATGGCATTAGACTAATTTTAAAACTTAACCTCTACTTCAGTGTAAATGGTGGAACTGTTATGTGTTATGCCCTGCTTAGAGTCTCACTGACATTATGTGCCATCCAACCCTTTTTTGCTAGTATATATCTGTACTATCCTGACTGTCATGGCACTTGTCAAATTATTCATTAAGAGTGAGACTCATGCCATTTTCTACAACTATAGCTCATCAAAAGTTTCCCTCCACTACTCCTGGTGGTTGCCTTTATCATTTGTTTCAGGAAATCACCACAGCCAAGGAACCTCCTCTAGTGTTTGTATAATCCATGTTGATCTTCCAACAGAAGTTGCAGCTTCTAGACAGGACTATGAGTGAAAAACTTCACTAGTTATCTGGGGTAAACATCATATATTGCCTCCTCTTGGCTGACTGGTCTCCCACAATATCCCTGGCATTACGTTCCCCTCTGTTGTTTGCCCTTGAGCCAGATATTCTCAACAAGTATTTATCAGATATTATAGCACTGGGCAGTCAAAAATCAACTTATCGTAGGGCTTTTCCTCCCCATAGAAACTCTTACTTGGCCTTTAACAGTCTGTGACCGTGATCCAGTCCTTCGTGTTATCACATCTAGTTCCTGTGATTCCTGTCATGTCATAGCTCTGTGACTGTATGCAAACCTCACATTCTTCTTGTTTACTTCCTCAGCTATGCACATTAGTATTTAGCCACCTGAGGAAAGCCTTCAAATAACCTCTCTTCTGAGTAAGAATGTGAAACCCCCTAGGGGCTTTCTTCTCTGCATACCTCCTCTCTTTGCATCTCTCCCTTTCTTACCTTTGGACTTTGTTCCCCATGAACCAGTGAAATTAGTTTAAAGCTCCCTTTCACTGTGTTAGGAAGCCTGATCAAAACCAGGTTTTTTCTTTTAGACAGGTAGGTCACATCTCTTTCCCAGAGTCCTTTATCTTCAGATGAAAGACCATGTTGAAGGAAACTGTTGCTGGCACTACCATCTGTAAAGCCAGACATTGATCTACCAGAAGCATCTGCTGAGTGTCTCCTTTTCCATCTGGAAGAACTGGAGAGAGCGTCACCCACAGTCTTATACCCTTCATGTTTGTCCCTAGAGCTTATGGTTATGCTTTGATATGCTCAAGGTTTTACCTTGGCATGGTGCCCATACTGATCAGTAGCAGGGCCTAATAGGCAGAAGAACAGATAATTCATGCCAGTCTCTGTGCAACACCAGATAATTAATATCTGAAAGAACAGAAAAGCTCTTGGGAAAAATAGGTCTATCAGCAGAGGAATCCTTTTGTCCCGTATAGGCAGGAGTTGTGAACCACTAATATCACTTCCTCTTGGTAGTTCTGTTCTCAATATGAAGATGTGAGATGTCCAGCCCAAAACCTCCCTGGGAACTTGTTCCTTCACCTTTGTTGCCAAGCCCTGGAACTATATTCTAGGGGAAGAGCTGCTGGTGGAGTTGGAGCCTTCATTCTGTGGCCAGAAATCATGAGCCTCCGAGCTTTTAACCTCCCTTCACTCTTGGGAGTTCATGTTGTCTTGTTGTTCCTGTGTTGCCTTGGCCATACCACCTCTCTCATCCTCAATGACTTTAAAGGTCTCGCTGCTTCAGAGTCTCTGCAGAGAGCCTGTTTCTCTTTTGATCATTTTCCCTGATGTAGAAAAGCTTGCTTGATGCTTCTTGTATCTCCTGCACCTGACACCAAGCTGACCCTGTCAGAGCGCACACTCTCATATCAGCAGAGGCAGCTACATTGCCAGAAAGCAAAGGAGAGATGCATCCAAAAAGGGTGCCTCTTCATGTGGATTTTACAACTGTGGAGATCTGCTAGTGAGCAAATATCTGTCTTTGACTAAATAGCAGGACCCAGAACTACAGCCAGCTGCCCCCTACTCAGTCTCTGGAGAGCTTATGGACCATGTCCTCCTCAAAGCTAATTCCAGTTACTTGAAAAGTAAAAAGGTAATCAGATCATACATGTGAACAACATGATTGCTTTCTGTGATGAAATTACTTACTAAGTGGATGAAGAGTGTTTGGTGGATATAATGTACCATGACTTTAATAAGGCTTTTGGTGTTGTCTCCCACACCATCCATTTTAAAGGCTAAGAAAATATGGCCTGGAAGAATGGGCTTGTTAAGTGAATTGAAAATTGCCTGGACTGCCAGTCTTGAAGGGTAGTTAGTCATCTATTTGGTGGATGGTGAGTGGAATACCTCAGGAGATAACAGTCTGTATTTTTCAACATCATCATCAGCAACCTGGATGGCGACCCAGAGGGTGTGGTTAGCAAATTTGCAGATGGTTAGGGATAGAGTCTTCAAACAAAGAGACCATGAGAAACTCACAGACTGCTCAACAGAAACCCTGTGAAGTTACACAGAAAGGCCCTGCCTGGAGATTATCAGTTAGACAAGCTGACGCGATGCTAATCAAAATCCCATTGTAGCATACCATTGATCTAGACAACCAGCACTTCTGCAAAACTGTAGGGTTTTCTCTTCTTGCTGTCATGACAAACTCCTCTCGTGATAGGCATTCTAAGTCTTGGCGTGGGACCGTTAAGCAAGTTTTGTATGTTATCTGCTGGTTTGAGAAATTAGAAGTTGTCCCTATGTTAGAAAAATGCTCTGAAAAATATTCATTTATTTTTTAGCTTATATTTGATTAATAGACCGCGGTGTTTTTTCATCACTTTTCCAAACAACATAATATGCAGCATTTAAGAGAGTGGGCACTGTTAAACAAAAGAACTTCTTATTCTGCTGTATGAGTTAATTAATAATCTTTGATGACTGGGGGTCCAATAATGCCTACATTTTCACTTGCTTCTCCATTAATGATAGTATATTCAGTAAAGCATGTTATAATTATGAGTGCTTTAGAATACTAAACTCTGAAAATAGACAGGTCTATTCTTCTTATGTTGTTCCAGTAATTTTTTAGCTGTTATAGTTTTCTGAGGTGAATTGTAGATGTAAAATGTGCATGATGTATTGACATGCAAAGTAAAATGTACGGCATAATATGCAAAA
Organism: Vanellus vanellus; assembly: GCF_965231255.1. Lineage (NCBI taxonomy): Eukaryota > Metazoa > Chordata > Aves > Charadriiformes > Charadriidae > Vanellus > Vanellus vanellus. Next base: position 80,662,250 of record NC_138907.1, read on the forward strand.
ATACTCAATGGATTCTTGATTATAATGTTATTAAATCAAGAAAGAAGTCATGTATCTAAATAATTGGAAGTTCATATTAATTACATCTCCTTAAAAACTTCCCTACTTGAAAGTTAACCTATAGATAACTTTCATCCTCATGAAACATGGACCTTTAAAACATTATCAGAGACAGGAGAATGAAAGTTAGAAGAGATTTGAGGTAGAAGCTAGGGGTATGGAAATTAACCATAATAATAATAAAGATTGACCATAATAGCAATTAACCATCATAATAATAACCATAGGAAGTTTATACAAAGACTGAAAGAGTAAATTCCTGTAAATATTGCCAGGAGACATTTGGATAGAACAGCGTAGTTGGGTTTCATTGCAGGAATTTTTAAAAATCTTGTTATCAAAAGCTTTCATATGTCCTTTAGTAGAAAGAATGTCCCTGTCTTTCCTCAAAGTTGTGTATTTTCTGTGACTCATAAAATTTAGCTCCAATTCTGCTGTGAAAAAAAGCACTAAACATGACCACCTCCCTCCTCTTGCTTCCTGCAGTCTCCCCATGTGTTTGTTAGCTGAATAGCTCTGGTGTTACCTTATGGTGTTGGAATTCATGAATCCATAAGCTGTCTTCCTGTTTGCTTTTTTAGTGAGTCGAGGGGGTGACAAGATTGCCTGGGATGCCTTCAGCAGGCTCAGAACAGTTGCAACTGTAGACAATAATCAAAATTACAAAGGCCTTCAGTCACTTCATTTTGGAGGATAAGGAAAGACGTTTTCCCTGATTTAAAATTATTTTGATGCATCATTTGCTTTTTTGTTTTCTTTCTGCTGTTGCTGTTATTGTGGTATGATATCATCCATTTTCAGTGCCTGGTGGTGTGCTCAGGACAAAACAATCATTGATGTGGGTTCAGGAAAGTATTTCCTCCCATTTCAGCATGGCAGAGACCTGCACACATTTTGCCTTCTTTACCACATGGGGTATGGGGTATGGGTTGCCTGCTAGGATCATCTATGCATAGCTCAATTCATCAGTCCCCTGCTAATGTAACTAATGCTGTATTTCAAGTGGCAGTCTGTGCTGAAAGTCTTCACATAACACAGTTTGAAGAATTTCTTTCTACCTTATCAATTAACAATTAACGTATATTCCACATAACTTCTTAATTTTTATACACACATAACTTTTGTAGTTTTTATCCACTCTCATATAACAGTATGTGGAAGTTCACAAAAAAATCAGTTTCAATATCTTGAAAAGAGTTCTATATTCTAGTGATGCATTTTAAAAAGGCTTGTTCACAGATACGATGGGCTTCTTTTCCCCATGCTGTTTTATCTCTGAAATACTAAATTAGTTGTATTATTCCTACTATTACTCTTACTTCATTTTTGTTTCTGTTCCACAGAAGAAGAGACCTTTTAAAGGGATGTAAATACAAAAAGGAAGAAAAGGCTTGCTTCAGAATCCATCTGACAGTCACACAAGGGTCTGTTTACACAGCTCTGCCAGTACAATCATTTGTTGTAAATGTGGAAGAAGAGCATTCACACAAACATTCCAGTATACTTGATCAAATCACTGTAGTTTTAAATTACATTTAACAATGGAGATGTTACAGATTGAATAGGGGTTCCAGAAGAGTTTTCTGCTTTTTAAAGATCTCCCCAAAAATATAAATAAACATTTAGTAGCCCCGTGAATCTGTACTGTTTTATCTGTAAAGGAAGAATACATTTTGGATAAAATCTATGTTTCTGACAATGATGTCATTGAAACTGGTTCATTAACATTGTGAGCGACAAAATTTGTTACAGCCTTTTCTTCAAGATGGTTATGCATGCATTGCTGATCTCCAATGTGTTCTTTTCCTTTTCTATGTGAAAGATTTTACAGAACTGAAATACTATAAAAGTCCAATCTCACTTGGAATGGGACTAAGGAAAATTTCACTCTAGCTCTGTCATTGGCTTAATAAGCAAACTTTGTTAAATACCTTTGTTTCTTTCCACTTCAGTTTATATCTCTATATAATTAAAGTAATGAGAGTTCTTTTGTTTATAAGGTGCTTTGAGATGTCTGGAAAACAAAACTTGGGCAGAGAACAAGAAAAACAGCTTTGCCATTTACTGTGGTCTAGGATATGCCCCTCCATCAAAGCTGGATCAGTTGCATCCCTTCATATAGTGGTCAATACATTATTGAATAGTAATAGTAAGTTCCATTCTTTCTTTTTTTTCGTCTTTTTTTTTTGGTCTTCTCTAGTGTATCCCTCTATTATTTTCTTCCTTGAATTACAAATACTAGGGAAAAAGCATTGCTATGATATACAAAGTTGTGACTATAATATTTTTATGGTATACTTTGAAATATGCACAAATTAAGACAATTTTAGATGTTAGAGCCATCTGTGAAGGTTGATTTATTTCACTGAGCTCTATAGCAGTCTATAGCAAAGCTAGCTACATCTGAGTTAGTTTCCTAAATGCCCTACTCTCAGTGAGGAGAAATAAACAGTTTAAAAGCATGAATCATTTGACTTGTTTTAAATGTCTCCTTGAGGATGAGAATTGTGCTCTGGAAATGCCCATTCTTTCCACGAATGGAAGAGGGACTGACTAGCCCTAGCATCTGCATTGAATCAGACTAATTCTCCTCTGTGTGTCTTATGCCTGAGGTCAAGGCATTTGAAACCAAGCAAGGAAGCACACAGCATTACTCATCTGTAAAGAGCAATATCCAGAGGAGGACCAGCAACACATTTACTTTGTGAGTCACAATCCCAATGAATTATTAAGCTACTGTTATGTTATATAATTTAAACTGTTAATAAATAAAATAAAATTAATAAAATAAAATTAATATATAGTTAACATTAATTGTTTTGTTACGTAATTCATTTACTCAGTGGTATCCTACATTTGGCTTCGATTATTTCTGTTCTACAATGAAATATTTAAACCGCTCTGCCAAAAAGTTGCAGTGAAGAAACACATAGTAAACAACAGCCAGAGACTACACACTCGGTTTTGGGACACTTGCATATCAGCTAAAAGAAAAATTAGAACAGGAAAAAAAAAAAAAATCAGTGTTTAGCTTTTCACCCATACACGGCTAAAGAATTCTTCCATTGCTTATTCATAGAATGATAGAATGTTGGTTGGAAGGGACCTTAAAGATCATTTAGTTCCAACCCCCCTGCCATGGGCAGGGACACCTCCCACTAGACCCGGTTGCTCAAAGCCCCATCCAGCCTGGCCTTGAATACCTCAAGGGATGGGGCATCCACAGCCTCTCCGGGCAACATATTCCAGTGTCGCACCACCCCCATAGTGAAAGAATTTCCTCCTGATAGCTAACCTAAATCTACCCTCTCTCAGTTTAAAACGGTTACCCCTTGTACTATCACTGCACTCCCTGACAAAGAGTCCCTCCCTGTCTTTCCTGTAGGCCTCTTAGAAGGGAAGTTAAAGCTGAAGAAGCTGTAACTGGAAATACTTCCAGTTATGTCCAGAATCTGTCAGAAGTCCAGCTACAAGCACGGTGGTTACAGCCATAGCCTGCCCATCTATAGCCTTCTCCCTTGGGAGCTCATTGCCTGTGTAATCCGTAGCTTGTGGTGGTTTACAGGCAACTTGGTATAGACAAGTCTGAAATGGCTCAAATCTAGTTACTTCAGAGATTACCTGGAGATATCTGCAGCTGCTCTTCTTGTCATGTTTCCACTGAAATGACTGACAGATACACCCAAGTTTTACAACCAAATAGAGCCAAGTGGAGGGCTTGTCTCCATCAACTACTGCAGAAGTAGAATAGGTTTATTCTGCAAGTTTAACAAATGCCCTCTTCCCTTATTTAAGGTTAACATTCTAGAATACAGGAAATCTAGACCTTAAAATTCTTTGCTGTACACACCACACATGTTAAAATCCCACACAAATTGTTTCATATACATACACATATACATACATTGATTCATATACATACACTATGTACATGAAAAAGTCTTCTGTGGGGACTTATGAGCTTCATCTAAAGCAAGGATAGATAGCTGGAACTGGTTTTGATAAAAGCAGATATCAGATGACAGGAAAGAATATCTAGGGAAGGAAACAAAAGAACATGTCCCCATCAGCTGTTAAAGTCCGAAGAAAATTGGAAAAAATATTGTTGACATATTAATGGAATTTTTCCTATGATAAAACCCTTTATGGCTTAATTGCTTTGTCAGTTTGATGTAGCTGATATACACATACACATGGAAATCCATATATACAGTGCTGTAATCTATACTCTATCACATGGATCATGTGCTGTACAAGGGAGAGCTTAATCCTTCCTCTTACTTCCCTCCCTTGTATAAATCAAGCTCTCATTTCCTACTGTCTCTTCTATTCTAAAGGATTAGTCTCTCTTTTTTTTTTTATTAATAAGCCTGAAATTCAAGTCCTGCTATGTGTATCATTGAGTAGATGGATATCTATATTTTTGTTAACACATCTATCAAGTGTTGATTTTGATGCTTATTTCATTGATTAATGATTTGGTGATCTAAACAAACACACTCCTTGTCTGTAAGAGCAAATTTTCTGAGAGCCTCCCAAGAAAAGAAGTCACTCAGAAAATTATTGCTTATTTTTTCAAAACTAATCTGAAATACAGGAAGCTTTCAAGATGGTGATTAGAAAAAAAGGTTACTCTGCAAGGAAGAAAAAAATAAAATCACTAAAACTGATTACTCCATGCCAAGCATCCTTTAGAAACACAAATAGAATCTGAGTCAGTACCAGCAGAAAGAGAGAATTCTAAACTGAAGATTATACTGTTATCATATCACACACTTGGGAGTCCTCTGGTAGAAAACTTTGTGAACAATTACTCACTGATCTATAGAGAGGATATTAACGTCTTTCAGAAGATGCAACAAAAGTGTTATTGAGTCTTAAGAGTCTAAGTTTCAATGAAAAATTAAGGAGCTTTCAATTATCCCTGTTTGAATGGAAAAGATCTTTAGGTAACAAAATGAAAAACTTCAGAACCATGGCTTGGGGTGATAACATTAATAGGCAAATGTTTTCTTACTTCTGTGAAGCTAAATTCCCCACAAAACTAGAGGATGTAATCTAGAAGATAGGAAATTTGAAGTAAATAGGTGGTTCTGGGAGAGCAGTTCATACAAAAGATAGTGAATGTATTTAAGATAGTAGTGAATAACAGTAGAAGCTGAGTATCTGCCAAGAGGATGAAACTAAGAGTGTTCAGGGAAAACATACCTCCTTGGATGTGTTTTCTTTATGTAGGCAATTGCTAACATTAAAATCTAAAAAACAAACAAACAAACAAACAAACAAAACCACAAAACCCCCTGAAACCTACAACAGCAGCATCAAAAAGGAAGAACATAGCACTCCTAGGTAGGTTTTTTTTTCACAACTGTGTTTAAAATGTATTTTTCTAAGGCTTTTCCATGCCCACACAAGTCATTCTCAGGCTGCATCCTTCTCCCACTATGGGTATGGCTTCCACACATAAACATGCAACAGCAAGTGAAATTTGACCTTTTGTTCCATGTTCCTCTCAGACCCGTGACACGTGGGAATTTGTTCCTAACCAGACTTGAAAACATGTCTCTGACTTAAAAAATCCCCAAAACAACAGTGAAAAACAACCTCTCCTTGCTTTTTCCATTTTATTTTTAAAGCAGAATAATATTAGAAAAGTCTAATGTTATAATTAACATTTCTATAAAACCTACAAAAAGGAAAAAAAGATTAAGGTTTGTTTTACATATATGACTTTCAACACTGACCTTTAAAGAACAGAGCTGGCAATGTTGAGCATTTTCTTTTGATATAGCAGGGTTTATTCTTTGGATGCTTTGCTGTTAAAGGTACAGATACTTCAAAACCCTTCTAAAGTGCTGGGTGCTGATTTTGTGAACATGGCACATAAGTTTAAATCATGCCAAAAGGTAGATTTTTAGTAAGATGAATACTGGTAATTTCTAACCATGCTTAACAGTCGGTATAGCATGAATTCAGAAGTCTAGATGGGAAAGGAATGCTTCTCTCCTTTTTGGAGTTGTATGGTGGGCATGCCCAATAAAGGCTGGAGGGACTTTTTTCAACAATGTAAGTGAATTATTCAGGAAACCATCTGATTGTCCTAGGAGTCTTTGGGATGTAAGGATTTCACAAGTCTAGGATGTGGGTATATCCAAGCAAGTCCATGTTTGGGTTTTATTTGGTTGGTTGGTTTTATGACCTTGGATGTCATTTTTGTTCATCAGAATTCACAGGAGTGGCCTCAGCTTGCATCATTAGTATCTTCAAAATAAGCTATAGCTTGGAATCAGTCATTTTGTGCAGCTAATCAGGACCCTCAGAGGAAGGAAAGGATGAGCTTGATTAAGATTGCGGATTGAATTTGGGACATTTTATCTTCATTTCCTCCCTCTGTCACTTCTGGTATTTCTGTCATAACCTTCTGCAAAAATCTTCAGTATACGATCTATTGCTCAGTCCTCTGTTCTTTAAAAGAACTGCGACTACTTCATGTAGTTAGATTGCAATTCTTTGGACCAATAATTGCTTCTTTCTTCCTTTGTATTTAGAATCTAACACAATGGGATCTACGTGCGGTCATTTATTTAGGGTTCGTTGTTGTTGGTTGGTTGGTTGGTTTGTTTTGTTTTTAAATACAAACCCAAGACACATTCTCACAGTATAAAATAAATTCTGGGTCAACAGTATTCCACACTTGCACATGTATCATTGGCCAAATCTTGACCCAGCAATCTGTGGGAGTATACAATTTATTTGTATTTTTCATAACTGAACCCAAATCTGCACCTAATTCTACCCCACAGCTGGAGATTATTACTGTTCTCTCTTCTGCAAAAAAGCTGATATAGACCCAAAGTTATCCATGAGAAAAATTGTACAAGAATAGAAGAAAATGATAATTTCCCCAATCAAACACACCTTAGGACATTGCTAAGCTATGCAGGTATTGAGGGGGAATGTCGATAGCCTCATCCCCAGGTCTGAGGATGAGCAAGACGCTTCCGCACTCAACTTGTTACCGGAGCTAGGAAGGGATGCTTTGGGAGTGAGAGTAATTAGAGGAATCTAAGCTATTAGATTTAGTATTTGAGGCAAGGCAATTTAATTTTGGAACCAACTCTCTGTTGGAGGTAACTGTTGCTGTAGGGAGCCCAGCTGCAGGAAAGAGGTTTGATACTGGATTGTGGCGTACCCACTAAACTGAGCTTTTTTGTTTGCACTGACTGTGGCACAGGGAATGTAGCAGCTCCTTCCATAACAGAAGAGCTTACTCCTGGCACATGTTAAACGAAATGACTTCTGCCAGAGCTTGTGTCTGTGGAATTCAATTTAGACCCCATCATGAGTGTGAGCAGGTGATTTGGCTGACTCTTCCTGTGGAGACTAACTAGTTGCATTATAGTGCCTGGATACTTCCAATGGGATCAATCAGGATATGTTAATTGCGCCAAGATAATTTTAAAGTGGTGTAATGGGAAATTGGTTAACTTGGGAGAAATGCTATATTTTTAACAGTAAGGGGTATTGTTATTATTATTCTTTTGAACAGGTGGTCTAGCAGCATGGGAGGAACCATGCTGCTGACAACAAGAGAAAAGAGAAGGATGCAGAGAAATGAACCAGCAGGAAGTTCAGAGTTTGTTTGGATAATTTGAAAAACTTATTAGTGGATGGCTCATCTGCACCAAGAAATACAGTATGCTCAAAATGAAGGGATTGCAGCAGGACTTTATATTGCTTTCTCAATTACTTTTTTTCTTCAGCTGCAGAAAGCTTTAACAGAGGGGAAAACCCTGGATGGCGATCTTTTAGACAGTATTAAAAGTAGTAAAGACTTCATTTGGGAGAAAAAGAGAAAAAAGTTCATGAGGATACACTGGAACTGCTGTTGTAGCTCTTGTTGAAAGTGATCTTGTCTTCCTAAAACTGGGCACTCACAAAAGAAAACAAAACACAGTATCAAAGGTAATTTTGTCATCTGTTTCTGGTGCTGATTGTCATGAGTAATTGCTTATCAAGAGAAAGGCATCCCTCATCCAGGGCCAATGTGACAACTCCCATTGCTAGTTGAAGGCAAAATATGATTCAGGAAGGATGGGACATTGTTGAATGGAGCCTCTGATGGTAGGTGCAAACTACTTATGGTAAGCAGTGGAGAAGAATAGATGAGAAAAGGAGTTTAGGGAGCAGAGGACTGGAAGCTTCAGTAGATGAAACAGAGAGGAATTGGAAAATTAATTCGGTATTGGAAAATATTAGGTAGTCTACAGAAAACTGTGTCTTTGCAGTGTGTTTGCTTCTGTGGTGGCAATAGGTGCAGGTTAGACCTGGAGGGAATTACAACTTCTTCCAAGGACAAACAGAAGTGAATATGTATTAGTGCTAACTTCTGGGCTAACATTGCAACTGCTAGGGGAAGGACAAGGACGAATCTCCCCGCCTCAGGCCCTTCTTCTTGCGGTGCCCTTAAGGATAGACTGTTCCCTCTTTGCTGTCTTGCAGACAACATATTCTCCAAATTCTGGGAGTGTTTCTGACTGTAAATCCTGGTTGGAGGCACCAGCTGCTTCCACTCAACCTTGAATTAAGTGCTTCTGCCATGGATTAGGACAGAGCTTAAGGTACATTCTCTCCATTACATTTTTATTAGTCAGCTCAGACGGATCTTTTTTTAGCACGCTCACTATTGCAAATCCAGTGTTGAAGCGATCATCTCTCTCCGCATGTGGTATAGTGACCTTGAGTACCTGTCTGGGGCTCACGGATTCCACTTTGTGAGCAAGGCATCTAGCGGTTAGCTGACACAAGGCAGGGTGACATGGTGCTCAAGTACTTGCAGAAGCTTGGTTACAAGAAAGTTATGTACATGAAAGGTGGGACTTGAAGAGGGGAAACTAGTAGTTTTGAGACATGAAAGGAGTTGGATTTCTGCTGCTGTTCATGCCATGGTTGTGAAGCTGGGCCACTGCTGTGTGACATGTCTTTGTGCTTGCTCAGCCACTGAACAAGGAATAAAGCAAAAAAGCATGTGATACCATGACAGACAGTTCAGTGTACGATTCGCATAATAAAATAAATAGCATGAACTTTAGAATAAATATGGTTAATTCAGAAAGTAGGTTAAATTACAGCAAAAAATGACTGCTCTCTGACATATTCTATTCATTTTCCATACTATCAAATATCAAAATAAATGCTAATTGCACAGTATATATTATCCACATGAATCATAATTTCACATAATGCTAAAGTCCATGCTAGATCATGAGCAGTTCTAGTGACTTGCTACAAATGAGGGATAATTGCTACCATTTTAAAAGTAGTTTTTACATTCTTATAATTACATATAGTCTAAGTTAACTATTTTACTTGTGGGAATGCAGCATGATATGGTGCAGAAATGTGATGGTATGCAAAATAACCTGAAAGAATAAGCGGTGTTTTTTTCTTCACATAGACTATTGGCTTGTAAAGGGGCAGGTGCACAATCAAGGAAGAGATATGTGGCGGGCTGGGGAAGAGCAAATGGCAAATAAGTCCTGCAGTCTGAATGCAGAATGAATGGCAGAGCTGGTCATTCATCACTAGAAATAGGGAGGTACATTTCAAATAGAGGATTTTTATTTATCATGTTTATCCAACTTCTAGAATATTTATCTTACCAGGAGGTAGCCATAGTTGACTAACAAGTCTCATTTATTAAAGCGTATGGTGAAATGGCTATTGACAAGATTATAGAACTGTTCTATAAAGCATCATTTAATAATAAAAAAATATTAGAAGAGATTGTTACGACGGCTTTAAAAACATGAAGATTAAATGGGGTCATACACACAATGAAACCAGATCAAAATTTATGAATATATCAATGTTCTCATCGGTGTTGTTATCTTTATTTATTGGTGTTAATATACGTTTGGAATGTTTACTGTAACACAATATATTTTGTACTTTGTGGAGATCTATGAAAGCTATTCCTCCCCTTACCACTTTTCCAATTTATTCCACAGAACTACCTAGAACTATCTGGGTTAATGATCCTTTAAGGACCCCAGTCCCACATCTATGGTAAATCCTAACATTGACCTCACTCAGGTGAGTGATGTAATTCCTTTCTTCAGCACTGCATGGCAGAACCTTACCAGCTAAGTAGAAGCACTGTTTCCCCTATCTTTTACTGGAGACAACTTAATTCTATTAAACACCATGCCAGAATCTTAAGTGTGATCTATTTGAACCCATTCAAAATAGGATGTGTTATTCTGTTTTGGACTGAAGGGTGAGGTGCAAGCCACAACTACGAGTAGATAACAAAAAATTAAAATTTTAAATAATATGGAAAAATTTAGCTGAGGCAATTGTTCCGTTTCACTGACAGTCCATAAAATTTTGCTAAGAGGTTAATGTAAAACTTTCTTGCGTAAGGTTGTTGATATTCCAAAAAATATTTTTATGATTTTAAGTAATAAGATTTTCTGCATTTATTAGAACTGTAATGAAGAAATACTCTGGTCTTTCTCCTTGGTAGATATTACTCTGACGAAATGTGAAATGGTACATAACAACAAAAAATTCCTATCTAGAAGTGGACAGCAGAGAATGACCTTATCAAATATGTGGAAATTGACCTTATCAAACACGTTAAGTGTTCCGCTGTTATGCTGGGAGGCTCTTCTCCATTATCTGTTGTAGTCATTTAACATTTCATTTTGTTGTGGTGTTGTAGTGATCACAGTCACAACTTATGAGGGTTCCCCGACCTGCAGGTGTGCAAAGATTGTGACCATGGGGTTCTCAAGGTTCCACAATACAGAAGGACATAGAGGTCTGGGTTTCCATGAATTTATTTATTACAAATTACTACAAAGCTACTATTAGTAAAAAGAAATATATATTGTGTTTATATATATATACAAGTCACTACAAAATTACCACTAGGAGAGCAAGTGTGTATATATATATATATTTTTATACAGAGGAGGGCCACAAAGATGATCAGAAGGCTGCAGCACTTCTCCTGTGAAGACAGGCTGAGAGAGTTGGGTTTCTTCAGTCTGGAGAAGAGAAGACTCTGGGGAAACCTTCTAGCAGCTTTCCAGTATCTGAAGGGGGCCTATAAGAAGGCTGGAGAGGGACTTCTTACAAGCTCATGTAGTGATAGGACAAAGGGTAATGGATTCAAACTGGAAGAGGGTACATTTAGATTAGATATCAGGAAAAAAAATTCACTATGAGGGTGGAGATGCACTGGAACAGGTTGCCCAGGGAAGTTGTGGAGGCCTCATCCCTGGAAGTGTTCAAGGCCAGGTTGGATGGGGCTTTGAGCAACCTGGCCTAGTGGGAAGTGTCCTTGCCCATGGCAGGGGATGGAACTAGATGACCTTTAAGGTCCCTTCCAACCTAAACCATTCTATGATTCTATGATATTACAAAAGTAAAGCAAATATATGTATAAGTTATCATTGAATTCCAACTACTGAAGCAAATATGTACCTATGAATATATATATATACCTGTGTACATGCATATAAATATATTATACCAGGTGTGTTTAGTTGGTTATAGTTTTCAACAAATGTGGAAGTATTAAAATGTTGTCCCTGTCACCTCAAAAATACAACTATGTCCTCAGCTTTATAACATTTGCTTTTCTGTGCTTCTTTTATTAAGCTGCAAAAGACCTCTGTCTGTAGAAAAGCAGAGAAAACGAGCAGAATATTTCTGGGGAAAAAACGCAATCTTATAATTTTTTTTTTTATAAAAGGATATAAAAGATGTGGCAAATTTTTAGTCTGAATTACGAAAGTATTTGATTTTTTTTTTTCAGTATGGCATAAAATTACTTCTAACTGCTTTCATACCCTTTTCAGAGAGTGGAAAACAGAGAGATGTTAAGTGAGTGTCCAAGGGCACTGAAATTGACCTACAAGCTTTTATTTTCCAGTCATTTGATCATCTTCCTCTTTTTATTCTCCCTTCCCCCCAACCCTCGTGTGTAATGCAATATTTGTGGCACTCAGACAAGATTTGCAAAATATATAAGATTTTTTTTTTTAATGTTTTAGGTCAGTGTTCAGTGAAATACATATTAGTATACTTAACACCAGAGGCAATGTAGGCCCACTACTGAATGGGGTGGGTGCCCTGGTGACAGAAGATACAGAGAAGGCAGAACTATTGAATGCCTTCTTTGTCTCTGTCTACTCTGTCGGGGGCTGTCCTGAGGAGTCCTGTTCTGCTGAGACCCCAGATGAAGTCAAGTCAATGGATGGGTTTGCCTTAGTTGATGAGGACTGGGTCAGAGACCAGTTAAGCAACCTGGACATCCATAAATCCATGGGTCCGGATGGGATGCACCCGCGGGTGCTGAAGGAGCTGTCTGAAGTCATTGCTGGACCACTCTCCACCATCTTTACCAAGTCTTGGGAAACGGGCGAGGTGCCTGAGGACTGGAGGAAAGCAAATGTCACTCCAGTCTTCAAAAAGGGCAAGAAGGAGGACCCGGGTAACTATAGACCGGTCAGCCTCACCTCCATCCCTGGGAAACTGATGGAGCAGCTTATCCTTGGTGCCCTCTCAAGGCATATCAAGGATAAGAGGGTTATTAGGGGCAGTCAGCATGGCTTTTCCAAGGGGAAGTCATGCTTGACCAACCTCATAGCCTTTTATGAGGAAATAACGAGGTGGATGGATGATGGCAGAGCGGTGGATGTGGTCTACCTTGACTTCAGTAAAGCATTTGACACGGTCTCCCACAGCATCCTCATGGCTAAACTGAGGAAGTGTGGACTGGATGACCGGATAATTAGGTGGACTGCGAACTGGCTGAAGGAGAGAAGCCAGAGAGTCGTAGTCAATGGGGCAGAGTCCAGTTGGAGGCCGGTAACCAGCGGAGTGCCTCAAGGGTCGGTACTGGGGCCCATATTATTCAATATATTCATTAATGATTTAGATGAGGGAATTGAGTGTACTATCAGCAAGTTTGCTGATGACACTAAGCTAGGAGGAGTGGCTGACACGCCAGAGGGCTGTGCTGCCATCCAGAGAGACTTGGACAGGCTGGAGATTTGGGCAGGGAATAACTTAATGAAATACAACAAGGGAAAGTGTAGGGTCCTACATCTGGGCAGAAACAACCCCAGGTTCCAGTATAGGATGGGGAGCTACCTGTTAGAGAGCAGTGTAGAGGAAAGGGACCTGGGGGTCCTGGTGGACAGCAGGATGACCATGAGCCAGCACTGTGCCCTTGTGGCCAAGAAGGCCAATGGCATCCTGGGCTGTATTAGAAGGGGGGTGGTTAGCAGATCGAGAGAGGTCCTCCTTCCCCTCTACTCTGCCCTGGTGAGACCGCATCTGGAATATTGTGTCCAGTTCTGGGCCCCTCAGTTCAAGAAGGACAGAGAGCTGCTGGAGAGAGTCCAGCGTAGGGCAACTAAGATGATTAAGGGAGTGGAGCATCTCCCTTATGAGGAAAGACTGAGGGAGCTGGGTCTCTTTAGTTTGGAGAAGAGGAGACTGAGGGGTGATCGTATTAGCGTTTATAAATATATAAAGGGGGAATGTCATGAGGATGGAGCCAGGCTCTTCTCAGTGGCGACCAGTGATAGGACAAGGGGTAATGGATTCAAGCTGGAACACAAGAGGTTCCACTTAAATTTGAGAAGAAACTTCTTCTCAGTGAGGGTGACAGAGCACTGGAACAGGCTGCCCAGGGAGGTTGTGGAGTCTCCTTCTCTGGAGACATTCAAAACTCGCCTGGACACCTTCCTGTGCAACCTCGTCTAGGTGTTCCTGCTCCGACAGGGGGATTGGACTAGATGATCTTTTGAGGTCCCTTCCAATCCCTACCATACTGTGATACTGTGATACTGTGATACTGTGATACTTACCAGGGGTACTACAGGTGCCATGAAGTACGATAGCAGCGTACCACCGTGTTCTAAAAGGTAAGATGAGATGGTGAACTAAAACCAAAAAAAGGTATTAGAAAACCACATTTTTAAGCATTTTGCCAAGCTGTGAGTACACATTTGCATTCCTAATTCCCGTCTGTCAGGGGCTGTGCTTGCTTTCCCTTCTGCAAAAAAGCCATCTTGCAGGGACATCCCTTTTCACTCTGCTTGTAGGCCAGCTAACTAGCTATGAAATACTCTGAAGAGTGGAATCGGGGAAAGCTCTTCTTCAGTGCCGGGGAATCTATCTGTGTGCAGTTATGAAGGAATTGCTGTGAGAGAGAGGGAAAGCAGGATGGATACCATAAAGATTTGTCCAATTGACAGTTGGTGCAACTGATTACCATGTATTCCTTCTTAATTTTATGTGTTTATGGTCCTACTCTCTTTGAAGGGGAGTATTAGGTGGGTGATCGCCTTTTGTTCAGAAAATATCTCCTTAAAACTCCATGAAATGTTGGTGTGGGCAAATGTGCAGAAATGGAGTGGGGACATCCTTATTTCAGTGCATGTGGGGAGAACCCTTGCATATAAGGAAAGAATAAAATGTTAAAAGTATATACATATATAGTCTCCATGTTTCCCATGGTGAGATTTTGTTTTAATCAAAAGGAGAGAACATTTCAGCAATGAGACACAAGTCAGTCAGTAACAGATATTAGTCACATTTACTCTCTCCTGTATTCAGTCTCTTTTGCCTTTCTGAACCATACTGACTTGTCCGCTGCTTCTCCTCCTTGCCTGTGTTGTCAGTGCTTGCAAACTAAGTCAGGAAGTGCCGATGCTCTAACACTGTTGAGAGTTTGGCCCACAAAGGGCACAGTCCTGAACAAGGGATATTAGTGCCTAATGCTTCAGTCACCCAAAAAATAAAAAGGAGGAGGAGATACAGAGCTTTCTCTGGTGCTTAAATGTCAGGGTACAAGCCTTTTTTTAGCCCTTCATGGTGACGTTGTAAGCTTGAACCTCGGCCAGCCAAAAGATGTCAATTTTCCTAAAAATGACAGGGAATGAATGTCAATTAACATGACAAAATCACATTGGAAATGCTTTTTGCTGCATCATGTACATTTTGTTTCTTCTTTCCTGCTAAGACTTATTGCAACCACAAGGCAATGTTATCCTTGCCTCTAGAACGTCCTGATCAATATCTCTTTGTTGGTACGTATGTAGCAATCAGAATCATCCCTAATATAGAAAGGTAAAAAAACACAGCAGCAAATTTTCTACAATGTAAAGGTAAAAGGTATTGATTGAAGTTACTTGGATTTTTGCCCCCAATAGTGGCTACGAAGTTATCAAATTACCATTTTTCCTGTGCTTTTCTCAGCTCTGCTACACCTGCGTGCGTATATCCAAACATCCACAAGTAGGAAAAGTCGTAGAGCAGAAAATCTTTCTAGACAGAACAACAGGAAGAGTAAGAAAGGTCAGACCTTTTCTGGTCTACATTATTTAGCAATTAACTTGTAAGCTCCCTTCCATTTTCTTTTTAAGGAGACTTAAATATTTTAGTAGGCTTTGGATTACTGAAAAAAAAAAAAAAGAACGCCAAACAATGAAACAAAAGGGAAAGCAATTTAATTGCTGGATGGAAATACTGAATGGATCAAAACCCCTCTCTTCACCCTGTCCTGACAATAAGAGTCCTCAGATGTGGGCAGACTGTATTGACATTTTCAGATTTTTATCTTTTCAAATAAGGAGTGTTACAGGATGCATGTAGGAATTGATTAGTAACAGAAGTTTCAAACCTGTTTCTATCAATTTATTTGGGAAAAAGAACTCCAGGTTCACAAATGTCTGCTTTACAAGTCTTGCTATATTTATGTTATGGCAACTAATGTTAAGATGAAATAGAAATTGCTATTTATCTACCAACTGAAGTGACTACAAGCGCTATAGTGTCCCACTCGTGAGCTTCTAAAGAAATACTAACAGTATCTAAAGGGAGGATTCAAGCTGCAGATTTGTATGGTGCTTGCACTGGGCTATGTGTATTTTGCAAAATAATGCGTCACAATTAGCTAGATAGCAAAGCAAAGTCAGATACACCATAGCACACTAGAGCGATCAGGATCTCTCAATTGCTACATTTTTTCCAGCTGACTACATTAATTACTATATGTCTTCCTACATTTTCCTTCTGTCATCTAATAGCTCAGAGTCCTTGTAAAGCTGTGAATGTTAAGACATTATGAAAAATACAAAAGGGAGGAACTTAATTATAGACAAAATTTATATGAGTAAACTTTTACAAAAAACATAAAATATCCTCTAAACTACATGATAAATTTCTGAATGTCTACAGATACCTGGATTTTCATATTAAATTCTTAAATACTGGTTAAAAATGTGAAAAGGATTTTTGGGTTAATTCTAGGTAAATCTGTCTAAATTTCTGTAAAATATTTTGCTTCTAAGTAGGAGTGACATCACAGTTATTAACACTGTGGAAGGGATGAACATTTGGTCAACATGGAGGAGAAATTAAAACTCTCTTGAAACACATTTTCATCTGCATACAAAACTTTGCAGTATTAAAGGGACCATTATAATAATGCTCTTCTATGTAATAATAATAGATGGTGCCCACAGGGATTTCTATATCCAGTAATTTCCATAGAAAACGAACAAGAAAATTTCTGTTTCTAAAACACTTAATCACTTCATTTGGTTTCTTCAGTGCGTGATCAATTTAATGGAAGTTTGTTATGGTTTGAGAAAACCAACAATAATTTATTGTTGTTTAGACAATTATTCTATCACCTGATGACCTCTCCCTACCAGGGAAGGGGTATCGGGAAGAAACAAGGAAACCCCGGGGTTGAAATAGAAACAGATTTAATAGAATAAGACTAGATGATTACTATTAATAACATACTATTAATAACACTCAAGAACCAATATTGATCATGATACCAATATAAAACATACAAACATTATACTCAGTAGGAAGCTGTGCACTCCCAGCAGTGGACAGCAAACGTGGGACACTGCAAGCACTAGGGCTTCGGGAGGAAGGGAAGGCCTCAGGGGTCCAGCACAGGGGCAGAAAGTTCTCTGGATGGCCACTATCAAGGGAGAGAGAGCACTTCTCAACAAACTTTCCAATTTATATTGAAAGTGACGTGCGTGGTATGAAATAATCCTGTTGGCCAGCCTGCGTCACGTGCCCAAGTCTTGCTCCTCCTCATCCCTGCGCCTGGCAAGCTCGAAAACCGACGAGACCTTGAAACCCACACACCATAGCTGGCTATAAAGTAAATATTTTCACAAATTCAGACACTGGAGCCTTCTAGAAATGCAGCTTTCCCAAGCATTAGAAGAGAAGTTAGTCCTGTGTCGCTCAAACAAGGACAAATTTATACTTTAAAATGACACCAGTGAGAAACCATTTTAGGATCCAGGGAAAAATGACATTGTCACTATGTCAGCAAAATAGATATGTTTTTCGTATCCTATGCTTCAATTCAAACTATTTTGTGTGCGTACAGGATAATTTATCAAGACTGAGTCCTTCTGTAAGGAAAATTCTGTGCAGGCAGATTCTCTACCTCATTTATATCCCTTTCACTATCAGACAACTTTCAGAATATAAATTTATAATATCTTTACTATAAGCATTTATAATCATTTCATTTCATTCTATTGATGGCAATTGGCTGTTATTCCATGCAAAGTTCAGTACATAATATTGCTCTTATCTCCCCAAGTTCAAATCAAATACAAATTTGTATAATGGTTATAGTTTTATATCATTCTAAAGGATTTTTACAAAGGTAATTTTTAGTATAATGAGATACAAGAAACATTTTGAATTTCTAAGACATGACTGGCATTCGAACTTTTGCTCTGGATACTCCTATCTCCTCAGACTCCCATGCATGTGATTTTATTGTTAGATTCTGTCCTGTGTTTCTGTTTTTTTTTCTGAATAAAAAATAAAAAAAGACTAGATGTTTTGTTGCCTGCTTTCATAAATAATTGAAACCTCAGCTTTCTTTTTCATTTGTTTTATTACTTGTCTTTGCAATTTTGCAAATAGGATATGCCTGTTCATATCTTAGTAATTTGTATTTCTTATTGTTTCTTTTTAAGATTGGATCTTACTTGTCTCCTAAAAAATTACCATCATAAAATCCACCAAATAAATGAATATTCTGTGATAACTTTTCTGTAGAAACTTTACTGGAATTGATACGTTTTTTTTATTATATTCTATAGCTTTTTTTTAATCTGTCATTTGGTGAATCCAATATCTGCAGTACCCCTTTCATTCAATAGCACATTTCTATGAAGCTACTTTAATAACTTTGGCCATGGACTGTTTCACCTCTGCTTTCACGGAATCATGGAATTTTCAAAGTTGGAAGGCACATCTAGAGATCATCTAGTCCAACTCCCCTGCTAAAGCAGGATTGCCCAGAGCACATTACTCATCAGGACTGCATCCAGGCGGGTCTTGAAAATCCCCAGAGAAGGGGACTCCACAACCTCCCTGGGCAGCCTGTGCCAGTGCTCTGTCACCCTCACCGTAAAGAAGTTTTTTGGTGTATTTCTCTGCATACCATGCCTGGGCATCAGCTATAAACATTGGTCTTATCACTCTGAGACCAAACTGTCTACAAAATATGCAGTAAATTTCAGTAGTTAGAAGAGGCCTAGCTAAGAAGTGAAATTACTGAACAAAATTGGTCCTGTTTTACCTCAAACCAGGACATGGGTCAAGAGTTGAATGGAAATACCATGTCACAGCCAGAACTATCAGGAAATCTGGAAATCACATGAACAATGTATTGTGGATCAATCTTAACACTAGGTAAAAAAAAAGACCTTTTCAGAATTATCAATTTAATAATTTTCAAAACCACTTAATTCACAATAAAAGAGATGACACACTAATGTCCTTTAGCACATGCTGCTGTGCAAAAAATGTTCACAGCATGATGCAGCGAGTTTTATTGTTGATTTTCCCTCCTTTCATTAATACTTATTTTATAAATTATAGGTACTAGCTTTTGCAAGTAAGTGTGCAGTCTGGCTATTTGTGAATGATTTCATTCAGTAAAAAATAATGGCATGCAAATGATGGCTGAACTAGTTGTTGATCATCAAATTATTATAATGGAATCTATTTTTAAAGGTAATTGTAATATATGCTTGTGTGCTGTTTACTTATGTTGCCTCTCCTATTCTCTGAGAGAACATGTATTTATAATCATATTTTGTCAGTTGATTCAAGGTTAAAGACAATGGTGATTACCATAGAACACTTGATTTTACAAATAGAACGTGAATTGCTCTCTTTAAATATTTTTCTTAAGCAATTGGTGATAAACAGTGGTGGACATTACTATCTGTGATAAAACAGTATGTTTCTGTCTCCTTTGAAATATTCAACAGACAATCAATTGTCACTCTTTTTTGGTGAAATACCAGATGTCCCTGAAAATCTTTTCGAATGAATCAGTACTCTACTAAAGCTCCATTATTAGAGTTTTTGAGTGAATTTTCAATACAAACCATAAAGAATTAGATAAACATATCCCACCACTGCTTATAGGAATTCTACATGGGATTTTCTACTCGCTGTTAAAAACTTTCCATTTTGCTCTCCTGGGTTCCTTGAATATTAAAATACATGGGGTGAATCAAACGACATCTAAAACAAGCATGCAAGAAAGTTTGAAGAGCAGGAAGTATGCAAACATTACTGTCATTTAGCCATCGTACTTCACAGGAAATAAGCAATGTCAGTCCTCATAAATTTGAATTATTTAGTCTCCTTATTATCGAGTGTTTTCTAGTGCAAGAGGGAATGTATGGCTTTTATAAAGTGACAACAAATAAGGTTTTATAATACATACTGGAACAACTACTTTTTGTTGCTCTTGATGTTATGCCCTTCTGTTCATCTTTGCCTATTTCCTTTATAATCCATCAGCCACACTTTTTCTATAACCTCTTGAAGTAAAACACAGAACATTAGCTCAAGACATTACATTATATAAAAAGATATTATCGGATGAAAGACCCCCGGTTTTAATTTACTTTGTGTTGACACAGATTTCTATCTGCTATCACTTTTCCTTATCAGGTTGACCAAATAGAATTTGTGCAGTGGATATACAGAAAATTTATTGAATGGCTATCTGTCATAGTCAGAAAATGTGCTATCTGTCATCAGTGGAGACTTTATTTACTTTAAAAAGTGTTTTCCCATATACAGAATATCACCCATAGTGTCCTTGTCCTTTGCTTTCAAGACTAGTTATTAGAAATGAGGGAGCAAGTACTAAATAACATAACCTGCCTTTTTGCTCACAGCTATTCTTTCAAATACCCAATCTGTATACTGAACTAAATCTCAAGAGTGGAAGCAGTCCCAGAAAATACGAAGAAGTGTTTATTCAACAAGATAATAAGGTAAGTATCTAATTTTAAGCACGTTTGTAGCATTGTTGAGCTTGTATCGTTTCCAAAGAAAAGAGGGACCATGCGCTTCATAAACTTCACGCAGTGATGTTAAGTATTTTATCTCAGCATCCTAAATCCTTCTGTTTATAGCATATGTTACATGTACAACTTCACACAGCAATTTTTAATTTTAGCATGAGTTTTTCCATACTTAAATTAAGGACCTTAAATTAGGGTTAAAAATCACTTCCTGGGTAGTCTTTCTTTTCATGAATCTCAGCGGTTAAGAAGTTATGGGCTGAAGTGAACGAGTTCAGAAGACCTCAATAAAATGTCTTGGCACTGATTTAGAACTGTGTTCCCTTTGAAAGAAGAACATTAAAGAGTAGATTTAATATGTATTACTGCAGAAAATATTCCCAGTATAGTGAAGCACTGGATTTCCTTAAAATTAATGTCAGGGCCTGTAAAGAAATATTGTTTAAAAATGTATTTATTGAGACTGCTTTGAGATGCCACTTTCAGTCCAAGATACAATGCACGGCTTCCATTTTTTTTGGACTCAGATCAGAGCCCTGTAATAATGAAAATGTAGTCATATGAATAAATCTGGTCCAAATGAAAAGACTTCCATACTGGGTGTTCTCTGACTATATATTTCCCTTAAATTTCCAGTCTGTTAGACAAGGTTTGTTTTTTTTGAAAACTCTACTCCAAAATTAGAGAGATTTAAAACTCTTCTATTCTTAATGCAGTCTGCAGTCCAAGAGAAAATTATATTTAAGATTTTGAAAAGTATTAGAGTTTCATCTTCAGTCCCAGACCCGGAGTGACTTGTTTTAAATATTAAGAACATCCTAAGCATGAGCAGAGGTACTAAAAAGAAGTGAGCACATCGAGAGCCTCAGAAATTGAAGATTACCTTCATAATATCCTACGTTTAAAACTGTCTAATGATGATCAAGAACAACTGTTATTTTAGAGAACCCATTAACATGCAGGCAGTAAACCTTGATGAAGAAATCATTGTGCTAGGTATACATAAGAGAAAAACTAATTAAATGAAGGAGGAAAACCAACCTCTCTACCTCAAATACTGTAATGGCACAAACATTTGGTTTCCAAAAAGTGATGGGGAATTTAAAATCAGCTAATATTTTAAGTAATCATGCCCAACATGATATTAAATGTGTACAGGTGACAAACATAAGAAAATATGAAAAGAGTGGTTATGGCCCTATATGACAGTGCTACACATTAATCCCTATGCAGGCTGGAGCACAAGCTGTGTCAAACTAGCGTCTGAACAACATGGATAATTTCTTGGTACTTGTTATTTCTAGTTCCTGGAAGAATCCCTTTAATGTATCCTTGAGGAAGATGCTGCTCTTTGGGGCACTTTGTTCCCTGCCACCCAAGCAGTCACTGCATTGGTCACAGCAGTGGCAATTCTGCTGCAGTGAGAGCAGCTCTGCATGGGAACTACCGGCTTCCCGTTTTGTCAGGACTGAGGGCAATTTCCTTGGTTACATGAAACAGCACAAGTGACAGCTGCTTTTAAAAGGAAAAAAAAAACCACAGCTGTATATAAATTAAGATCCACTGTTTGACCTCAGCAAGGGCAAATCTGGAGGTTAGATTGCAAATATCCAAAGTGCCAAATCTGGAGGTTAGATTGCAAATATCCAAAGTACCATCATGGCCTTAAGCAGATTATGGGAGTTCTGCCATTGGCTTCTTTGTGCAAAGGTAAGGGCCAAGATTTCATTCTGCACACGCGCTGCAAGAAACATGCACAAGTCTCTTGGATTAAAATCATTGTGAAGTAAAGTTACATGTGAGTTTGAAAAGACACAGACACATAAGGTAACATAGGGTAAAGCCCACCATATCCTGGAGAGTCTTGCACAGTGAAGGAAGTATTATTCTCTACAGATACGTGTCTCACAGTGTGCTTATTTGTTTATCAGAACTTAACAAAGAGTTTTTTTTCCCCTCAAATGTAGCTGAACAAATGGCAATACAGAAACAGTAAGGGAGAATGGTGCACTGGAATTAAAAAACTACCATCGCACTTAGCAAACGAAAGGGAAGATAATTAGAAGTAACATCGCTGTCAAATAATTGCAATGATCAACCAGCTTGGCGTGATTACTAACTCTTTTCTTTTTCCTAAGGAGAGAAAGAATTGCAAAACAAAATTCAGAAGAGTACCAGAGTGTACCCTTTAGGAGGGAACCTATTGCTCTAAGATTATTTTCTTTAGAACTGATTTTAAACAAGAGAATTTCTAATTAAACATAAATGGATGCTGTGATTCTGACTGCCATTAAAAAATTAAGGGAGCTATGAAACTCTAGGGGTAGATTCATGAAAAGGTTATGAACTAAAACATCAAGGGGCACTGTACTGGCCTGAAAGAATTAAAAGAGTGATCTTGGGATTTTTCTAATGCATGACCAATAACAGTAACGGTGCTCATTGAAAAAAATGGACTCATCTGAGATATAGTTTGTTTCCGGCCACTGTACATGCAGCACCGTGGCATTCCAGAGGCGGTGCGAGCTTTCTGTTCTGGGTTTGTAAAAGCCACAGGGATAACATCGTTATGTTGGGATCCATCTGGCTGTTGGGAGACATCTATGTTTGAGCTAGTGTTCCAAAGCTCATTTCCTAGTCCATGGGGGAGTATCACTTCTGAATTGAAGTATTTACAAAGTCAGTGACTTTTAGAGATCAGATTAACCCGTCTTTTTCAATGAATATGAAGAGACCCTTAAAAGATTCTCTCAGGTACAGACATCCACAATGTAAACGTCTAGAGCTGGGTGAAATGGCTCTTTCTCTTACAACTTTGATACCATCTGTTCCGCTGCTTCCATCTGCGTGCCCCTCCTTTCTTCTTGCAGAAGTTGGTCATTTGGTGCTATCTTGCTAAACACCGAACATTTGCCTTTGATACTCAAACTCTTTATCCAGAAGATCTTGCACTGAGTTATCAACATGAAGGAAGTGGAGGGAAAATGAGAAAAGATAGAGTAGAGAGCTGAAAAAATGAAAGAAAAAGACAGGTAGTATTTCTTTTGTGCTCCTGGCTACCTCTTCCTTTCTCTGCCCAAACAATTTACAGGTAACAAATACTACAAGCAAAGTGATAATTGAATAAAGGCAAGCTATACAGCCATCATGGATGCTTTGCTTGATGCCATACTACTCATTATTGATCACGCACCTCTCAGCTGTACAGTTAGCTTTTGCTCAGGGAGGTATTCTGGTTTCTCCAGTTTTCTATAGCTTTGATAGCTTTATAAGTATATGGGTATTGTTGGAGTGTTTGAACCACCAAATCACATCTCAGAATTGTTTTAGGTGGTCCGTGTTTATGCTGCATCCTGTTGCTGCAAGTCTCCTCTGTAAATAGTCACAGTTCAATGACCATGAACATTTCTGTACATACTGAATTTACTAGTACTAAGAGTCACTAATATAACCTTCATATCTGAAGGACCTGCTTGATCAACAACATACCTTCAGGAAGAAGAGAAAACACTGAAGGAAATCCTTTCCCATTCTACAACTGGGCTTGCCTTCTGGTCAGATGGACATCAAAATTCATTTTGAAGTCACGGTAAATTCAAGGAAACTTGCAAGTGAGCCCAATAATTACACAGTGGTGGACTGGGCATTTTAGCTGGGATCTCTCTACTGACAAAACTGCAGCAAATCTGGGGCTGATCAGTATTGACTGTGTGCGTGACTGAGGCAAGAGGAGAGGTGATGCTTGTTGGTTACTGTCATTGGGGGAAGGTTTTTTTTTCATGAAGAGATAGATATTGTAAAGGATTATCTCCTACTATAATTTAGTTGATTTCTAAAGCTATGAAAACACAAGCACACCCTTTATAGAAATACAGGATGTTGTGGTGCTTTTATCTCTGTGCCAAATGAATAACAGTCACTTGGCATATAAAGTGGTTCGGTTCAATTCTTGACTCTCTCTGTTGAGAAGCTGAACTAACTTCTCATGCTGACAAGATGCATGTACCAATCACCAACCTGGATGTTTTTCCAGAGAGGAAGCGAGACACCATTTTCTCCACCAATGAGCACTTATGCTAAAAAATTATTAAAAAGTGCCAACTAAAATAAAGGGATTGCTGGTGGATGTCCATGTAATTTGTTAGAGAACTATGTTCACTATCTTCATAAGAAATTGACCACCAAATGGTATATAAAAATCAAAAGAATCCATAACTGAAAAAAATGCTTTATTTCTGATAAAAAGAAATAGACTATGCATGAATCGATGTTTAATTTTATAAAGGGATTGCCTTGGTTATATTTTTGTCAGAATTCACATGCATTAGACTCAGTTCACATCGGTACACAAAGGGTGACACTGGCATAAAACTCATGTAAAAGTGGATAATCATGCCCCTTGATTCCTCTAATTTTAACTTGTCAACTCAGTTCCCCGGTGTCTTTTGAACTTTGCATTTTCTTATTGACCAGTGGTACAGAGAATTTCGTCTTACAACAGAAAGATGTGTAAGAAAATTAAATCATACTCATATACTGCTGAAGTGAAGCCTTATTAAGCAGGGAAATAGAACAATAGTCCATAACCTTTAAGTGTTCCAGTTGATTCTATAACAACATTTTCTACGGCTGTTAGGACTAATGTCTCTCTACTACCTCAGAACATTTTTATAGTATTGATTTTATTATTATTATTTTATGCTCAATAAACTTTTAGTATTTTTTTAACAATTACATGTGATTTTCCTGAACAATAGATAGTCTCCCAGGAAAAGGAGGCTTTAAATAACTCTGAATGTTCTGAGTACCAGTGAGATATAGAGAGTCTATTATGTAGCTATTTCATTTCAGTGTGCACTAGGCAGAGACAGGAGCATTTTGTTTGATTAATACCATGCAAGAACTTCTATCAAAATATTAATATCCTTTAAACAGGCATATCCACTTAGTAAATGAGATATCATCAACTTTCTCTATTGCCAACATTGCAATATTTATCTGTTTCTCCGGTAATAGTAGCTATAACTCTATGACCCTAAAGAAATAAAACATGTATATGACAGGACAAGCACTGTATACATCCACATAGATTTCTGTCTTGCATTTATTGTCTCAGGTACTTAGGAGGACTAAAATTGCAAAATGACACAAAACCCAGCAATAACTACAGACAATCTAGAAATTTTTCCCTGGAAGTCAACTTAAAAAGAAATAAAGTTCACCTTTCTCAAATCTCCACAGAAATGCTGTTAATGTAATACTGTGCATTGGGGACAGAACCTAATCATAAAAACATAAATACCTCTAAATTTACAGTCCATGTATCTGCAGAATTCCCATGATAATCTCATTGCTTCAAATGACATGTGTACTCAGAAGCTGGGATTTAATTAAATATAACTAAAATTCAAGGCAGAGGGGCTTATGATTGTCCAGATCACATGCATTAGATGACTAAACACCATGGAAAGAGGAGATTACTGAAGCTAAAAGGATAGTCTTGCTGTACCAATAAAGAGCTAAAACCCGGTAATCGAATTTTCACTGGAAATCTGAAAGTCTATGTGCACCTCGGTAAATTGTAGTTGGTATTCAGAACCCAGAAGTGAGAAGATGGCCCGAGACAGACAATTTTTCCCATGTATTTGGAACACTAGTCCCAAATTTTCATCCAGAACACTTTTTTTTTCTTCTTTTCAGGGTCTACAATAGGAGAACTAGAATCTGGTCATCCAGATCCTTGTATTTGGTTTCATAAGGGCTGGTTGCTTTCTGATACTCAGATGTGTTGATGGTTGGTAAACAACACCTAGAAATGCTTGGGATTAACCAAGCAAGTGTCCCTGTATGTAAAGACGTGAGTGTTGTGTTTTCTAGGTGTGTTCTGAAAGTTCACATACTGACATTGTCTGGAGAACCAAAAGCAGAGCACTTTCATTTAAAATAGTAGTCCCTAAGGGTTACGCATCAGTTCCAAGACACTGGATTCAGTTCCCAAGACAACCTATGAAGTTTCAAAATTACACTGTCTCTTTCCGATTTCTAAGGAAAACACCTTATGGCACAGCACAGAGAAAGCAAATTTCTAGAGCTCATTGCTGTGAACATTTTGCTGCAAGTTTGGAATTTGAACCCATGCTGACATGGATATGACTCTACCAAATCACACTAACCATACCTTTATATTGGACAATGTATATGAAAATGTGAAAATTTGATGACCGACCATGATGTGATATTTCCCCCAAACATTCTCCTGGTTTTCGAATACTTGTCTCATGGAATCTAAAATAATTCCTATGTGTTTCAAAGAATTTCTCTTGAATTCGTTTGTCGCATTGGACATGGATAATCCTACAGTTTCTGCAAAGCACAGTAATTATAAATTGTGTGAAAGGGTATCTTGTTTTGTTCATCTGAATCGTTGCATTGGAAAAGACAGTGGGCAATCAATCACTATTTATTTTCTCATTGCCACTCATGATTGTGTGGTCTTTTATCATATTACACTTTGGTCATTTATTTTCCAGGCTGATGAGTCCTAGTCCCCTTAGGTCAACAATCTTAGGGAGGTTACTTTATCTGTTTGATCGTCTTTTTTACTGCCTTCTGAATACTTTCCAGTAGTACTGTGGTAATTCACCCTGTATTCAAGACTGTAGATTTATAACACAATGTAGTGATGTTTTGCAGTTTTGTCCTCTATTCCATTTCTAACAATTTATAAGGTTCCTTTTGCTTTTCTGACTACCAGTCAGCACAGAGCTGACATTTTAATAAAGAAATTTTTGTAATCTCAATATTATATTATCCCTGTTCTTATGAGCTAATAATCAGTTCAGGGGTCCATCACTGTATATGTAAAACCAGAGCTTTGTTTTCCCATGTCTTTAATTTTATATTAAATTTCTACTGAATTTCATTTATGCCTTTATTGCCCAGTCACTATCAGAGTTATTTTTCAGAACTTCCTGATCCTCACGTTTATTAATCTTAACTGCTAGCCTCCGCATTACTTTGAATACCTCTCTATTCAACCCCTTTTTCAGGTTACGTATAGATGTAGGTGAGCAATGGATTTCAGTGCTGTACCTTTTAGTTTGGAAGTTAAAAAATACTGCTTCCTATCTTTTAATTTTGAATTCTATATATTTATTGTGGATTTTTTTTCATTACACTTTAAAATGATACTTACATGCATTAATGTAGAGCCTGATCTATGAAACAGTCAATAGAAACTAGATAACTCCTTTTCCGGGGCATACCCCACTGAGCCACAGACTTAACTTCTGAAATGGTCATCCTCTCACCGGTCCTATGAACCTTATAGTCACTACTGCAGACACTTTAACTTGAAAGAACACATTCACTCCTGCTGTTTAGTTTAATCTGTAGTCTCACATAGACCACAACCCTATCTCCAAGAGAAGTTTTCAGGCCAGGAAAATTGGTGTCCATATGATGTCCATCTCAAAGGTGCGATCAGACACACTACCCAGAAAACTTAGAAGAGTTTCTCCTTCATATTTTTCCATCACTCCCAGTAGCCATGAATTAACTGTGGTGATCCTCATTCCTGGGCTCCCTAACTCCCCCCATGCTTGCACAGAGAACGTATGTACACCACTCAAGCCTATGAAGTCCACAGGGTGTTGCAATGCCTAAAGCTGTGCTCAGTAACACCCCAGTTCATTTCTGAATCTGACTTTATCACAAATAAAAGAAGTATAAACTCCCATCTTTAGCTCATCAGTAATTTGTTCATACCTTTTGGGAATGGCATCCTTACCTATGGCAGGGGAGTTGGAACTAGATGATCTTCAAGGTCCTTTCCAATCTAAACCATTCTATGAATCTATGCATGGGAGCTCTTGTTTCATTCTGCTGTCATTCAAATTCAGTTTTCTTTATTCCTAAATCAATTTAATGGTTCACCAAGTACAACTTAAATGAGCCAAAAACTGAAACATAGAAAACTTATGAAAAAGAAAGCTGGAAACACAAACCACATTTGACACTCAGAAAAATTAACTTTTTGTGATTTCTTTTTACAGGCCATATTCAAATAACTGTTGGTCTCCTTTGAGACTAAGAGACAGCATCCACTTAAGCTGTTGGAAATTTCTGATCTCACTGTATGTCTTTCCCAGGCAGCTGTGTAGACAAAACTTTCATTTAACAAACACTTTGTACATAAAACAATGAAGCTTAAAGATGAATGAAACGATATGAAAATTGTACATGGTCATAGAAAAAAATGACAGTTGTCTAACTAATGAATTCACTGTGGTGTTTGTTGTTTACCTTTGTTCTTCCTCCTACCAGACCATGCCGTTCGTTACATCCTTTCTCCTTTTGCCAAGTTGCACTCCCCATATTTGTTTAACACAATAGAATAGTACCTGAGTGTCCTTGGGCAAGCCTTCTTCCCATCCCTCTGGAAGAATTGCTTGACAGAAAAATGTCCCAGTCTTGCTCAATCAACACCTTGCCCCTTCATGACTTCAAAAAGAGCTACTTTTGTATTATTTCCCTTCATTCCTCATAGGTTTCTCAGCAGAGCAGGTCAGTAGGGGAGCTCTTACAAATAAAACTCCTGCTCTATTCTCAGTTATGTGAGCATTACAACAGGGGCAGCGTAGAGCTCTATGAGCTCTAAACTGGCAGGTTTTATGGTAAATGTCATATGACTTGAGGAGGAATTTGGTCAAAGAACTGATGGACAAAATGTTCATTGTACTTCAGCTGTTCATTTAATGACAGAATAAAGGTTGGTTCTGCATTTTGCATTATCTGAATCCCACTTGGAATGAGGTTC
Source organism: Vanellus vanellus (assembly GCF_965231255.1). NCBI lineage: Eukaryota > Metazoa > Chordata > Aves > Charadriiformes > Charadriidae > Vanellus > Vanellus vanellus. The sequence goes on from NC_138907.1 coordinate 80,691,539, forward strand.
CTTCCTCCTCTAGTGCAAGGAGCTGAGCGAGGATCAAAACCTGAAGCATCATCTGGAAACCTGTCGTAAAATATTAAGACAGGTATCATTTATGTTACTTAAAACTTATTCCTTAACCTGGCCAATTACTCATTTACTACACATTTTATTATACAGAAATCTGGAATGCTTAAAATAGCTCTTCTCAGTTCTGATTGTTCAAGTGGTCTTAGACATTATTAATGGAGAGGATTAAAACCTTAATGTGATATGTTTTTAAACAGAGTGCCACCAAAAAAACCCCCAAACCCTGCATTTTTTAATTCAAGTGATGGTAGATTGTTACTTTCACTGCATTTAAATGCACGCCTAGTAATTTCATATTATTTACATTTAAAAAACCCTTCCTGCCATTTAGTGCAATTTTATATTACAATACTTATTTTGTGCTAGCATTAAATTCAACTCCTTTCTGAAATGCAGCACAGGATTGTTTTTCTTTCTTTTAAGTGATCTTTCTTCTACTTCATTTTTAATAAATTCTAGTAAACATTAAGTATGCTACTGCTGCTTTCACAGAAGTACTTATATGACACTTTCATTCTGTTTTTAGACTGATAATCTGACTTAATTATGAATGATGCCAAGATTATAAATGATTGGGTTGTCTTCTGAAAATGCAGATTGATTTTACATGCTTTTTCTCTTGCCTCACTCTAAAACAGACTTAATGTTCCAAGCTGGAACATCTGCTTTCAATAAAATCCTTATGTATTTTCTCCAGCAATTGCACTTGTAATATGTAATTTCTCTTTTGTTTGCAGCTATTTCCATGCTTTTTCCTCATCTTTGTTTCAGACTTGTAAAAAGGATAGTTAAATCCCTTGTCCAGCTGATGCATTTTGGAGTTTTCCTTGGGATGGAGGACTGCAAAACTTGGAGTAATATGTAATAGTCATTCATGACAGGGGATGAGCCACTCACTCAGGAAGTGTCAAGTCTGAGTGAGATCTGCCACTACAGCTGTGGGCCTGTTCCTGCCAGGAGGGTGGAAAGAAGAGGTTACATACTGATTCCCTCAGTCTTGGTTGGTATGGAGAAACTGGTGTGTCACTCTGAAGCCTGCCTCTGCAGGTATTGCGTGTTGTCCATTAAGAGGGCACTGGTACAACAGAAAGCAGAGACCTGTGTAAAGCAAACAGCAGTGACCTGTTTTCCCATGGCACAGAGCAAAAGTACTGAAGTTCCTTTCAGCTCTTCCTGGTTCAACCATTTTTGCATTTCAGGGAGAAAAATCAAAGACAGCAGGTATTTCTGCTTCATTAGAAAAGAAAATGGAAGAAGCTTTTCAGTTGCTCCATCTGACCACTCTCTGGGAGGTCTTTGGCAGTTAAAATAGGATTAAGGCATATTTCTGTCCCTTTTGCACAGAAAAGTCTTCCAGACCTTCTTTGTCCTCATACCCATGTCAAAGGTAATAAATAAGCCAGAAAGTGAGAAAGGGTCAAGCTGAATATGGCTGTGCATACAGATAGACTTTTCAAGGGATTCTAGGAACCTTAATGTATATATCAGAGAGAAAAGCAAAATGCAACCCCAAAGACAAACAAAAATCGGATTTAAATGCATTCTTTTTTACTATACTAGCTTTCAGTGAAAGTAGCTATGTAAATAAAGCCCAGAAATAATTTACAGTAGCGCCTGAAAGTGCCAATATTACTTTATTTTTTCTTTTTATTTCTTCATGGCTCCCACACCAAACTTTTTGAATAACCTAGATGCAGGCTAAGTAGGCAGTTGCCTGGGGCAGCCACAGCTTTAGTACCTACTTTTCCTTTGAAAAGCTTTGCAGATCTCTCTGCTGAGGAGAGCAAGGAAATATTCAGGGCACCAGTCACTGAGCAGCAGCTGCTAATTCCACCTCCTCCCCCTGTACAGTCCCAGCAGGATAAGCAAATTAGGTCTTTAAGCCCTGTCTCCAGCTTCCCCTCCCCTTCCCTCTAAACATTATCATCTATTCAACCCAACATCAGGTATTCAACCCAATTCTCTCCCTAACTTTCCCATAGCAAGGAACAACCTTAACAAAACACTCCTGGAGTGGATAAATTTGATTTTTCTCATGCTTTTGAGAAGCACACAACCAACCCAAGATACAGGTAGATATTCAGCTTTCCTGAAGAACTTTAGAATCCTGGAAACAAAAAAATAAGAGAGGTTTTTATTTTTTGTTCAAACACTATTGAGGTTCTGCTGTGTGTTGAATCTTTTGTTCTGCAGTCAGACAGATGATTTCATTCTCCAAGGCTACACTCTACAAACGATCACAAACTGTAATATTAGGTTAAAAATACTTTTAATATCTCCTGCTAATCAGTCCCAAAACTGTTGGTGTATATTTATCACCATATATTTGTACCATATAATGCATTTGTGATGTTGATTTCATCTGTATTACTCCATACAGCTGCAGTTTTTATGGTATATTACATTTTTTAAGACCTTTATCCATAAACACTCATGTAACATACTGTCATTTCCCAAATATATTAATTTAGTTTTTCTGTTATTTTTCTTTGCGTGTATAAAAAGAAAATTGAAGAAATAAAATATAAGACCACTGAATCAGCTAATGAAGAAAGTGTTAATACGAACTTTTTTTTCAGTTTTCTGTGAAAAGTGGCAAATTACGGTCCTGGAAATTTTGACAGTTGTTTGTATTAAAAATTAATCATAATCAACTGAAAAATTAAGACAGTTTCATTGCATTATTTGGATGCTTTCCTAAACAGAAAGTTTGAACTTCAATTTTTATAACAGTACCGTGTATAGTGCAAATGGATTATCTTTACAACTCATTCATACCATGACCACCTGTCCAGTTCTATTGTGTTGCATCTAAATACCAGGAGTTAGTGTACTCCTAACTTCTGGAAGTGACTGAAATGTCATATTCCCATGGAAAATCAGAATACAATGATCACAGCTGGAGACAGTAGCTGTCCCAGCTGATGCTTTTGATATTTTCTATTTTCCTTTATTTTTAACTATTTTTCCATTATATTTTTCAAGAAATTAAAAAGGATGATTTGCGGTTATACACCGCATTTCCTTCCAATGTTACTCTCTTTCATTGTGATTAGAATTTTACATTAAGTGTTAATGCTTTTTACTAAGAAGCAGGTTAATTGTATCATCTAGTTTCAATTAAGTCTAATAGAGTGCACGTATAGCTTCAGAGTCTATTGTGCATATCCTCACATAGACAGTGAAATGGAGTAAAAGCTATTATTTTGACGTCCTGATAAATTATGTTCCATATTATGTTAGATTAACAAAATGCATGACTAATGTCCCATGTACACATGAGCTGTGACAGCATTTCTGAGTGTTAATAAATCTAAGCACTGGCTGATGTCCAGTTCTTTTTTTGTGGTAAATGCAAATTAAGTCCACGTCTTCTCATTATACTTAGTAATTTACTTCTAAATGCTCAAATCTAGTCATTATTGTTGGCAATCTTTATATGGTAACTCTCCAGACTGAATTAAAAATAATAATAAAAATAAAGTAATGATTATATCTAGATTGGGGCCTGAAGAAAGTTATTCTTTCTGAAAGCATGTTGCAGTCACAATAAACAAATTAATGGCTACAGGCAGCACTTGTTTGAAACACGGTGGACTTTGAGATACTGAATTTGTTTGCAAACTTCACCAGTATTGAAACCAACAAAAAGCTTTTCCTGTGCAATAGAATATAAGTATCAGAAAATTATATTACCCCTTTGCTATAAAAAAGAAAAATCTTTGTGCAGTTGTGAGATACTACTGAGACCCAGGACATGGAAGGGTGCTAGGGGCATTGATGTCTCAATAAAGGTATGGTTGGCTGCAACCCTGTAAGGCACATCAAACAGCAATTTTAAGAGTGGTTTAGAGCCCTTCCTGTGGTGCAGACTGATTTGTTGCTTACCACCAGTCCTAGGAGGGCCATGATGCTTTTCTTAGGCATAGTGCAACTGGAAACTTTGCTTCTTTCTCTGACAGATCTGAGTTGGAAGCATTCTTCCAAGCCTGGATGGTACTTGGTTTGCAGAAGCAGTTACACGTAGCGGCAAGTTCATAAAATGGATGTCACAGCCTGGGCTGCCCATGGTTAACTCTGGACCCAGAGTTGATGTAGATCCAAATATAGTTAGTACAAGGTAGAGAGCTTATATGGTACCTGGAATATTTGGTTTCTAGAATGGCTAGCTCTACAAGGAAAATGGTATTGGCCTTAGAACATGCTGTTGGGTTCAGAATCATGATTTAATGGCACTCTCTTGTGTTGCTGAGGTGACTACAATCCTAGAGTGATGTTCTTAAAATATTTACTGACTTCCAGAGTCTCTGTGCAGCAAATAAGTGTAACACTGTGTGAGCAGTGGGCAACATCATTTGTTTGAGTGGTGGACCAGTTCTTGCATTGACAGGGGACTGTAGTGAATATTCGCATGCAGAGAACAAGCACCTGGTGCAAATGAATATATGAAGCAAGGCATTTTACAAAAGTTAAGAACTGGGCTTTGAATCTATAGATGAAGCCGTCCTAAGTACAGCATAGATGAGAGGCAGATGAAGTGGGTACAGTACGACTGGAAAGCAGCACACCTATGATTGCGGCATGGGATACAGAAATTATTGCGCAAAGCATTTGACACTGTTCCACATGACATCCTGGTCTCTAAATTGGAAAGACATGTATTGGACCAATGGACCACTCAGTGGATAAGGAATTGGCTGGATCGCCATACTCAAAGAGTTGTGGTCAACGGTTCCAAGTCCAAGGGGAAACCAGTGATGAGTGGCATTCCTCAGGGGTCGGTACTGAGGCTGGTGATGTTCAACATCTTTGTTGGTGACATGGATGTTGGGACTGAGTGCACCCTCAGCAAGTTTGCCGACAACACCAAGCTCTGTGGAGCAGTGGACACACTTGAAGGAAGGGATGCCATCCATAGGGACCTGAATGGGCTTGAGAGGTGGGCCTGTGCAAACCTCATGAAGTTCAACAAGGCCAAGTGCAAGGTCCTGCACATGGGATGGGGCAATCCCATGCACAAATACAGGCTGGGCAGAGAACAGATTGAGAGCAGCCCTGAGGAGAAGGACTAGGGGATGAGAAACTCAACATGAGCCAGCAATGTGCACTTGCAGCCCAGAAGGCTAACTGTATCCTGGTCTGCATCAAAAGAAGTGTGGCCAGTGGGCCGAGGGAGGTGATTCTGCCCCTCTACTCTGCTCTCATGAGACCACACCTGGAATATTGCACCCAGTTATATAGCCCCCAACATGGAAAGGACATGAACCTGTTGGAGTGGGTCCAGAGGAGGGCCACAAGGATGATCCGAGGGCTGGAACACCTTTCCTATGAAGACAGGCTGAGAGAGTTGGGATTGTTCAGCCTGGAGACAAGACGACTCTGAAGGGGCCTACAAGAAGGCTGGAGAGGGACTTTTTAGAAGGGCATGTAGTGATAGGATGAGGAGTAATGGCTTCAAACTGGAAGAGGGGAGATTTAGAATAGATACCAGGAAAAAAAAAAAAATTCACTATGAGGGTGATGAAACAGTGGAACAGGTTGCGAGAAGTTGTGGATGCCCCACCTGTGGAAGTGTTCAAGGCCAGGCTGGATGGGGCTTTGAGCAACCTGGTCTCGTGGGAGGTGTCCCTGCTCATTGCAGGGAGGTTGGAACTAGATGGTCTTTAAGGTCCCTTCCAACCTAAACCATTCTATGATTCTATGATCCTGCACTGTATTTTCCAATCCAACCTTGGGTCACAAAAAAGGCTGCTTCCTTTATGGTGCAGTAGACATGCTCAGGCTGCTTCGAAGATGTGCCATATACAAAAGGCATAAAACTCATAGTGTTTCGCCTCAAGTATAATAGTTTCACAATGCTGAAAGAGACTATGTTTTATGGGAAGGCTAACGCTCTATACTCTCTCCTGGTAAATCTGTTCAACCCATGTCTGAATATTTGATGTCTGGACCATAACATACAGTGACTTATTATTTACTGTTATTTTGCACCTGTCTGACATTAGTGAATGTTACAAATGAGCGATGCTGCTGTTAATACAAAGTATTAGGTCCATTATACATATATATCCCCAAAAGGCTTGTTTTTGAAACATCTTCATAGTCTATTGGTAAATGATGACCAAATTAACAAATTGAACCCGACAGAATAATGCTTCAGTAGCCATTCTTAACCATTTTTTCATGCCAACATGATTCTAAAGAATATAAAATAGTTAGGGGAAAGAAGGATAGCAATGCAGTTTATTCTACAGGCAAGTATTCTCATCTACTTAAAGGACAATGTTGCGGTTTACCCCAGCTGGCAGCTGAGCACCACACAGCTGTTCACTCACTCCCCACTGGTGGGATGGGGGAAAGAATCGGGAGACTAAAAGTGAGAAAACTCATGGGTTGAGATAAAGACAGTTTAATAAATAAAGCAAAAGCAACGCACACAAGCAAACCAAACCAAAGGATTTGTTCACTACTTCCCATTGGCAGGTGTTCAGCCATCTCCAGGAAAGCAGGGCTCCACCACAACTAATGGTCACTTGGGAAGACAAACACCATAACTCCGCAAGTCCCTCACTTCTTTCTTTTTCCCCCAGCTTTATATATGCTGAGCATGATGTCATATGGTATGGAATATCCCTCTGGTCAGCTGGGGTCAGTTGTCCCAACTGTGTCCCCTTCCAGCTCCTTCTGCACCCCCAGCCTGCTCACGGGTGAGGTGGTGTGACAAGCAGAGAAGACCTTGATGCTGTGTAAGCACTGCTCAGCAATAACTAAAACATCCCTGTACTAGCAACACTCTTTCCAGCACAAATGCAAAACATAGCCCCATACAAGCTACTATGAAGAAAATTAACTCTACCCCAGCCAAAATCAGCACAGATAAGAAGTCAAACATAGAAATAACTTGCTATTTTAAATAGTAAATATATACTGCATGTTGTAGAGGCAACAGGCTCCTTAAAGGCAATGGTTCAAGTTATTTCGAAGAGAGCAGTGTGGTTGGAATTCAATTATTTGAAAGAGCTGGAACCTCTGAAGGGTTTCTTTGTGTGTATTGGTGAGAACTCTAATTGAAGCAGACAATGCACAGGTCAGAGCTTACTGAAACTGATTAACTGCATCACGGGCCCTGCAATTATTGTTACTGCTCTTAAGCCTTTTAAGTGTCACAGCTTTCCTCAAGAGGTACATAGGTATTTTTCCAAGAAGGCTTTTCTTCCTACTCTGCTTATGTGTCTAAACTTTATCTAAGTATAGACTCATCACCTTTATCTAGGGGAAAATACACCTCTGGAGTGGGTGTTTCATCTCCTCCTAAAATAGGTATCTAAGATGAACTGGTCTCTGAAGGTGTCATTTCTCAGCATTGGCTTTAGAAGAAACCTAGGGTGATTAATGACATATTTAGACATTTATTGAGATAAAACATCATTGGTATGTTTTTATTTAAGATTTCTTTGAATGTGAAGAGAAAAATAGGTTATGCATAATAGTAGTTTTGATTCTGGTTCTTTGAAATTATGCGATCAACTATTAGATACACAAACAGTCCCAAATAATAACAGAGGTAATGACTCTACTTGTGCGTTAGGAACTGGTCATTAAGATGAGAATGGACAGATCTACTCTATTTTGTTCTAGGGAGTTCTGTGAGAGAACATTTTCTTGTGATTAAGATCTGGTACATTTCTAAATAAAAAGGCTATTATGTTTCTATGACAGATCCATCCATGAGTAGAGAGACCACCAATTTTTTCATATGTTGAAAATTCTCTTAAACACACGGCAGAAACTTTAACATTCTAGTGATGAAAATCTCTGATTGGAAGAGCTGTGATAGATTCTGAGCATATAGTCTGGGATTATCTACAGTGGTGAAAAGGAGGGCTGCATTTTCTTCCTCACAGATTACAGATCTATGTCTATGTTGGATAAAGTTTTCAAAAGCAATCACTGTAATTAAATCAAGAAACCATACACAGATTTTAATTTAATTTTATGTGCCCTTAAACTATTCTATGCTGGAAACCCAAAGTTATTTGTCCCCATTGCAAATCTTATCTAAATAATTCAAATCCAGAGACATCTAGCTGAAATACACATCTCTGGTATCTAGTTCACCTGTAGCACAGGTTATCGTACATAACATATTATTTTAGAGATGCACATTAAAATGATTTCAAACCTATTTTACCCCTAAAATTCAATGTTTCTTCCTACCAGCTATCCACAAGGCTTAAGCTCTAATTAGTCAATGAGTTTGTTTATATGTGCATCCACATGCCATTCCTTGAAATAATTTTGAATACTTCTATTTTATTTCCATATTACATTTTTAAAATTCTCTAGGTCTATTAATTTTATGAATTTCCTCCCTTTTTTCAAAGCATTTTTTGCATATTTTATTACAGATCTTACTTTCCTAGTCAGGCATTAAAGATCTATCAAATCAAAATATTTAAACGCTTAATAATCCCATTCTAGAGCTACAAGTATTAATGAGCTCATTCCTTTGAATCCAAGCATTGCTTTCTTTTTATTCCCTTTTCTTTTCCTTGTCTAACCTAATCAGAGTCAGAACTTCCTAAATCCTGGCCTAAAATCCTATTTTTTACTGATTTAAAATTACATATTGCACTCTACGGTGCTAATACAATTTTACAGTTTTATGCTTTTTATAGGAGCAAGTGATTGTGATGTAGCTTAAAGTGCTTTAAAATTCTTGTTATGAAAGTTATGACAGATCAGGTAAAGAGATGAAAAAGGAATTCTTCAGGGCAGAAAGGACAGTCTTATCTGATGTGGTGAACCAGATACATAACAAATATTTCATGTTTTTTGAATAGAAAGATATCACAGTCATATAAAAACACTTCCACTGGAAGTCCTTCATTAAAAGGAGTCCCATATGACTTCTTACGTTTCAAAATTCTAGAGTATGTGAAGTGACATCTTCTCACGCCAGACAGAAATAAATGATATCCAAAGTAATTAACTCAAATCTTATTTAAATGTATAAAATGGAAAGAGAGGATTGCAAGTCAATTGGCAGCATGCTTTGTTCGGCACCAGGAGTTAAAAATAATCACCTGTAATATCACTGAGGAAACATAGTCACAGTGTTGCTCTCTCATTCATTGAAAGGTGGAAGGAAGACAAACCACCAGGAGTTAACCTGATCTGTAGCAAGAAGGACAAGAATGAAGGGGCCTTTAAAAAAAAATAAATTTAAAACTAGTAAATCAAGGAAAACTGTTACAAATTCTGTAATAGTAATGCCATTTGCTTTTGATCTGCCTTTTCTGTTTAGATGCATAGGTCTTCTGAGCAAAACCTGTCTGTTTCCTACATGTTTATATACTACCTAACCCAATGTGTCTTCTAAGTAATGCTTTTAACAAAAATAGTAAACTGTTCAAAAAACCTGTATTGAAGCCAAATTTTGGATTAATAATTTGTCCAGATTATATTATAGAGTAAATTTTGATTTCGGAAATTTCTGGGATAATCTTTTAGTAGATTGAGAAAGGTAAGGTTTCTACCTTGTGTTTGAGCAGCTGCAACGAGAAATGGGTGCAAACTCTTGTGCGGGTCTGAGATTGTTCCTTCTGCAATCATCGGATGAACATTACTGTTCAGTATTTTAATTGTCAGCACAATAATACTTTATTTTAGTCATACATACGCTCCATGAAAAGAAACATCCATCTTGTTAAGTCTGGGCACTCCTTGATATGACTTAGAAATACAATAAAATAATATCTTTTCCTCAGTTTTTGTCCTGAATCAAACCCCAATGGCCAAAGGCCTAATTCTGACCTTTTTGGTCTGCCTTTGGAATTCTTCCTGTTTCTGTCAGCTCAGGAAACACATTTCACCACTCATTCCCTCGAGATCAGTGACCTAGAGCCATTTTGCCCATGTCTGGGGAGAACTGAAGCTGCTAGATGCAACTGAGTGGGAGGTATTCTGATGCTGGACCAGAGTTTTTCCATATTTTCCTAGAGTTAGAAGCTCAATTTGCTCAGACAAGCCACAGGCAACAGTCACGGTTTTAAGCAGATTCATTTCCCCCCCCTTTTTTTTTTTGTAGTGTATTGACACTGCAAGCTCTCTTTGCCTGTTGTGGTACTAAGTAAATTGAAATCCTCATGCTAATTCTTTGAATGGTATAGAACACAGGTAATTTTGACCCAGCTTCTTTTCTAGGTTCCCACAAACAGATGCCCTTTATGCTTTATGAGTTTATTACTGGGAACTATGCTGATGAAATTAGTTAGGAGTGTATTGCACATTAGCATTGTCATCACGTACAAGTTCATTAGCGGGTGGTACCCACCGGGTGCATTGATCCAGGACCACCCTGCAGTACCACAGTTGTTTCACTCCTATTCAGATCCCAGATTCTCCAGCAAGACCAAGACCAAATAGCTGAGAGTCACAGTAACATTCTGTGTGTGTGACCCTCTGTTTTGCAAGTGATCCTGTAGCATTCTGAGTGGTCACTTTTTAAAAAAATAAATTAATTCACACTCTGTATAAGGGAACAGGGCAAAGGCTGTGACAATGTGGACAGTTCGAAAGGGCCGGCAAGTAACAGAGAATGTAATAGGGAAATAACCCTGGCAATTCAGAAGACAGAAATAAGTCAGAAAGGTAATTTCTGTCTGTGCCTGCAAAACTTTTGAATTCCTGTTCAAAACGGAAATGAAATTGAAGAGTTTCTGAAGCATTTTGGTGGTTTGCTTTTGTAGTGCAAAAAATCTAAGTCACCAAAAATTATCTTCCTGCAAGACCAAAGTCCATGATCAGGAGCCTAACCAACTGTGGAAGAATGAAAATATACCCTACATCTCATATTTATGCCCTACTTAGTCTCTTATTTGAAGAAAAAGTCAGAAGTATCTCCTGAACTCAAGAAACAAGTCTAAAGAGCAAAATTTGCTGCCCATCAAGTTTGTGAGTACAAAGCATTTGAATTTTGACAAAACTGTATTTCTGCAATGAAAAACATTTTGTTGAAAATTCTTTAAATATCATAAAGTCATTACTTCAGAGCTACATGAAAAAAAAAAATTAAACCTGACATTGGAGAATGTTGTACTGAAGGGATTAAGCAAATTAAACTAAATATATACATACTGTTGCATTCACTTTATGAGAATCCAAGTCTGAGTGTCAAAGCAGTAGAATATTCACATTTTATAAGTTAAATAAAATGGAAACTATGTTGTATATGAACAGTTTACATCAAAAGAGCCAGCAAGGTAACTGTGTGTTAGCTGGTACTTGAACTGTCTTGTCCTAATTACTTGCACTTTGGAACACTTCACCTTCATATTTGTAGTAACAGTTTATCCTCCAGTATAGATCATTACAGTGTCAGTCTTGGGTGTGAACTGGAGACTTTTTTGTTTTAACTTCTATTGACTACACATAGTATGGTACTTACTGAAGCAGATTCATTCATTTGAAAACAGTTATATTACATTTTAAAGGTGGATGAAAGTTTTTATATTAAAAACAAATCAGTAGTTAACAACAATTAAAGGTAAGTGAATGTAACCTCAGAGTTTTTGCCTTTTGTTATAAAGCCTTGGTATGCTTGTGCCCCAGGACGTGACACAACCATGTCTAAGAATTTATTGCTTTTAAACAAGAATTGTGTCAAGGACACCCACAAGTTCTTATTAGCACAGACTGTTCAGTAGTTGATTGATTATTGTTACACAATAAGTCGATTCTTTGCATGTTCTTGGGTTTTGGAGTTATATAATGTTTATTGTAATGATTGATTCTCACTATTAAATTCTGCAGAAGAAAATGTGGAAACTGTTCTTTGAAAAGGCATTCCATTTGTTGCATTATGCAGACACACATTGCACAAATGTTGATCACATAACTTAAACATTGAATAAGCAGTCTTCTGCTGTGCTCTTCATCTACGAAGGAATCCTGAGAACATGTGGTTCCACCCCCTCTATGAGAGAGTCTAACCTCAGAACTAGAAAGAATTTATTTTTCCTCTTCAGCACAGTTCTTTTCCTTGAGAGACCTTTCCTATACCATTCACAGTAAGCTTTGTGTCCATGTATGTGCAGTTAGGCAAAATCTGTGAAGGTTTAGTTAGATGTTGAAAGCTTGGGAAGCTCTCACATATTTAATTATTGTGCTCTAGGCACTAATGGAAAAGTAAAACTAAAAAACATTTTGGTCATGTGTAACACTAAATAATTTAAAGATGCTCACTTAAAGTTGTGAGTGTATCAGTTAACACTTAATATGAGTGAAACGATTCTTATAAAGGGATCGGTTGGACCACACCTTGATATTAAATTCCCTTTTTTTTGTCATCTTACTGAAATCCTAAGAATTAAAAAAGAAGAATCTGGTCCATGGCTTTGATACCAAAATTATCCCAATTACTTGGAAAATGTATGTCTTCTAAAACCTTGTTCCTTTTTTTAATGCAAAAATAAAATGTTTTGGGGTTTGGTTTTTCTTACATACGAAGAAATGCATTAGCATTAGTACCGAACAGTCTTCTAAGTAGTCAACGCATTTTCATGAATCACACATAGAATCTTCATGAAATTCTTTATAATGATATTACATTTATGAAGGTTTTTCCTAAAAGACTTGCATATATGAGCAAAAGCCACTGGGAGTAGAGAATAAAGAATGTCTTGTAAAATTATATTTGGTGTTCAATTATTAGATAAAGTGGAATTAATTTCCTGGGATGCTCATTACTGAGGTAATGTATGACAACCCAATGACAACTTTGCATTTATGCTGTCTTACTTATAAATTATCACACTATAATTCAAAAGTACTAAATATTTATATAAACTAGTTTAAAGTAAATTCAGTCATGGAGACTAGGAAACCAAAACCAGTTTTTGTCTTTGTTAGGAAATTTAATGACAGAAGCTATAACTCACAGGAAAATAATTCTTTCATTCAAGGATTCCTGTAATATCAAAGAGCACTTGAGCCATCAAAAATTATAGATGTTAAAACTCAGTCACTGCTTAAGTTTTTGCAATGCAAATTCACTTCTGGGCACGTTTTAAGTGGCACACAGTATTTCCTCCAAATTGTATTAGATAAATTCATGGAATATTACACTGTTGTCATTCAGCTCATTTTGATGAAAAAGCAATTACTTATGGCAGATTAATGCAAAGAGTGGCCATAATCACAGTAGGTTAGGTTAAGAGTTTATTAGAAAAACACAAGCCATTTAAATTAACCCAAATGACCAGCATGTCAGTTCAAAAGAAACATGTGCTTTAATTTGTTAAACTGTAACCTTTGCTATATTAGAAAAATACTTTGACACAAACACTTTACAAATGTCAGCAGAAAATCCATACTCCATTTCTTCACATTGGTTTTGTGACACAGTGTTTGCTGATATTCGTCAAGGGATAAGTTACGATTGATTTCCTTCCACCCTTACTCTTTTCTCTCGTATTACGGGGAATTAAAGGGCAAAAATCACCTGTTTTTTTTTTCCCAGACCATTCATATGGATATGCTACAGTAGGTAAACTTAACTGCTGCCTGGAACTTAAAGGTCAACAGAATCTCTAAAAAAACCTTTGTACGGTAACAGTTAGAGAAGGCCAGAGTATCCTAAGGCTGAGAAGCAAAAGTAATGCAGAAAGGGGAAGAGCTGGTGTGGAAAGATATTCTGAGGCATTTGCTTCTGTCTTTTCTCTAGGTGTTGCTTCTGTGTATTACACACCAAAATGGAATTGCTGAAAACAGTTTGATTTAAAGAATCAGTAATATTTGTTGCTTTAGGATAAAATCTCTTAATTTTCCTAACTCTATTTCTATCTGTCCCTTTCAAATCTCTAAAATTTAGAGATTATGTTTATACACTGGAGGTGTGTTTCCCTATTGGTAGAACATTGCTCTTTTGTTAACGCATTTTGAATTGGATGGGAAGGTGTGATAGAGAGACTTTGAAAATAACATTAAAGACATATCCTGCAAAAGATCCAAGCAGACGAGTTGCTTCATTTCCATGCCTATAATTTCAAATATCTGACCATGAGCTGTATAAATACATGTATGCGCACACATATATATGTGTACAGCTCAGGTGGTTTTTTGTGCTGTTTAAGAGATGCTTTTATTTGAGAAAGATTTTAAGAAGCAATAAATGGTTTTGTTGATGCTATATCAGGAAAATGCGATAAGGAAGATGTCTGTCTTTCACTGCATAGAAGACACAAACCAATAAAACTATTTATTTCATGTGAATGTGAGTCTTACATGTTTACTTCTTCATTGCCCTTTATTCCCTAAGAATCAACGTAGTCAAAATGAATACTCAGAGAAGGTATCTCAACCCAGACCCTCACAGATTTAGCAAAACTTCAGAGATATAAATTAAATTATGCCTTATTACTCCAGGAGATTGTCTGAGATGGTTCAATAGGTATTCTGTCTCAAGGATATTCATCTTTTGTCTATTGACAAAGATGGGCATTAAGAGCATTCTGAACAAGAGATGTGGTAGATGGAGGAATAAAGTGGTCAGAGGAACACCTTTCATAGAGACATAGGAAGGATATATACTTTAAAAAAATAGGCTAACAAAATAATACTGTATATATACCTAAAATTACTAATCAAAATGAGAAGAACATTTAGACGGCAGATATGCTGAGATGTTATGTCCTGCAACACTTGAGGGTGTGTTTGGGATGATTACTTGTTTCTAAAAATCGGTAGCCCAGGATCTGTATTAGTCTTTCCTGACATATGAATCTTGTGGTACTAGATATATTCCTCACTGATTATAGAGAAAGCTGTCACAGACTTGCATTTTTATACGTGATGTAACAAAAAAATTGACTGTGTTAAACATGGATCACAATTAGGAAAAAAAAAAACAACAAACTTCATACTGCTGATGTATACATATTCAAAGAAATGTAGCCTCTTAAGTCATCTATGACAGGATAAACAAAAGGGGTTCCCGCTCCTTGCATGGCATACTTTTTCTATGCAGGAACAACAGCAAGAAAACATAATGTAAGTAATACAGTTTGCAAGGATTTTGGAGGTTATCACAGACAGTACACTGATCCAGGTGGCTACTGCACAATTGAATTCACATGGTTCTAGTTCAAAGAAGTGTGATCCATTGGCTTTCAAAACAATAAAGATAATAACAACAAGTCTTAATAAGAGACACCATTCTGCACTTTGTCTTTTTGAATGTCATTATTCTCAGTGAAAAATGACAAGGACCTTAACAAAACGAAGAAATCCTCACTGAAAAGAAAGAAAAATTTGTTTTGTTCCTTACAACAAAAAGTGACACAAGAAGTTCCACTGCTCTTTTCAAGAGGGCAATGGACCTTGTAAAAAGTTTACTTTGGTTGAAAGACCAAGTAGCTTAAGTATTTATTTTCCAAGATGTATATTACCATATTGCTTAATAGATGTCAGTGATGTGATACTTGAACCTTTTTGATTAAGCTCCTGTTGAACTTTAGATTGCAATAATCAACAGTCTGTACAATTTAAATTTTAGATTATTTAAGAAGTCTTCAGAAGCACAGACATTATAATATGAGATGATTATTGTCGTTGTTATGAAAGAGGCTGCTAAATCCAGTGGGAACGTTCATCAGCATACTGTAATCAGCAGCTATGGAGAATGCTTAATTACAGTTATTTAGGTGACATGTTGATGCAGTAGTAGTGGTGTTGAAAGCAGAAAAGTTGCATGAATTAGCACTTGGAGCCATGTGAGAGGATATTAAAAGGCATCGATATCAATGCAGAATGTCTGATTATGTGGCTGTTTATACTAATTTGCCTTACTATTAAACTACAGTGCTCAGCATAAAAGACCCTTGAGTTTGCATTTTCTCTTATCTTTTATAGTTATTTAAAAGGGAAATTAATACATTGTGTTTGAATGTCCAGAATTAAATGTTCATGGTAAATTTAAATAGTTTTAATAGATAAATTATACAAAAGAAAATGGGGTACGTGTGTGGGTAGTTCTTGTAACTCTAAGATTCATTTTTAACATAATTTTCTTGATTAGATTAGGTCTGTGAGAAATTATGAATGCACATTTTTGTATATTCATGAATGTTACGTAGCTGAATTCATATCACTTAGTAACAATCATTGTTTTTCATGCTACTTAATAGCTTCTGGACTTGTGGTCTTTTAAGAATTAGGCTCATCATCCAATAGTAAGTTTTGCTTTGACTTAGGAAATTCTTATGACTTACATATTTCATCCCTAAATGAACAAAGTAGTTTATATTCCACTTCCCATGCAATCAGAAAATATTTTCTAGTCTGATAAATACCTTACTATAAAACTCTCACTGATAGATCTCTTACTATTAAATTTGGGCTCCATCTGAAACCAGTGTTAAATATACTATAGTCTAAGAATTTGAAGAATTGATTCTAGACGAAAGTAAGTTGAACCACTGTAAATGTCATGATCCTCTAGTGCTTTCCTTTACATTAAGCAAAGTATAGATAACTTGTGAGATACTTGCTGAAATCTTAATGTTTTTCTGGGAGTTTTCTTTAAAGCAGAAAGTTTTACATTTCATGCAAAGCAAATGATGTTTTTCTATATTTTTGTATTCAACTCAGTCTCTAGGATGATCTTTCCTCCTTCATCATATGATTAGCTATACAAAAGTCCTAATCTGCCATCTGCATGCAGACTACCTGAGCATTTGGAACTAAGAACGCAAACTAAGTGACATTTTCTGAAAACATTGTAGGAGAAACAGGGGAAGCTGCAACCTCTCCCTGTGATTTTGAATATGTGTCTACTCAGGGATTATAATTAGAAAAAGTACCTGAGTAGGTTAATAATGTTGAATGTTTAGAACCTTTAACCATAGTCCTGAAGTAGGCTTTTTTTTTTTTTCCATCAAAATACAATTACATAGTAGTGTATTGATTTTACATTGCAGTACAAGTTTAAAGTTGGCTTGACTAAAATCAAAATAAAAATGTTTCTTCATATGGCATTTAATCACACATAAAAGGCTGGGAAAGGTGGAGACAGCAGCGGTTTTCTTTCTTTGCTCTATGGTTTCATTCCTCACATGATCTCTGTTGGAGAAAGAACTAGTGGAAAAACTTTAGGACAAGGAAGGTAGAGTTCATGTTTGTAGTGATAGATATGAAGTGATTCGTTTCTCTGCCTGTTCAAAGCTGTTCCATACATCACAGAATCACAGAATGTGTGAGATTGGAAGGTACATCTGGAGGTCATCTGGCCCAACCACTTGCTAAAGCAAGGCCACTTAGAGCCAGTTGCCCAGGATCTTGCCCAGATGGCTTTTGAATAACTCCAAGGATGGAGACTCCACAACCCTTCTGAGCGACCTGTGCCAGTACTCAGTCACCTTCACAGTAAAAAAAAAAGAGTGTTTCCTGATGTTAGAGAATCATAGAATCATAGAATTGTCTAGGTTGGAAGAGACCCTTGGGATCACCGAGTCCAACCATCTACCCTACTCTACAAAGTTCTCCCCTGGTAGAACCTTCCGTATTTCAGTGTGTGCCCTTTGCTTCTTGTCTTGTTACTGGGCACCACTGAAAAGAGCCTGGCTCCATCATTTTTGCAGTCTCCCTTCAGGTATTTATATACATTGATGAGATTTCCCCGAGCCTTCTCTTCTCCAGGCTGAACGTTCCCAGCTCTCTCAGATTTTCATCACAGGAGAGATGCTCCAGTCCCTTAATTATCTTTGTGTCCCTTTGTTGAATTCTCTCTAGTATGTCCATGTCTCTCTTGTATGTGGTGAGCCCACATCTGGACACTTTACTGCAGTTGTGGCCTCAGCATTGTGAGTGGAGGGGAAGGACCACCTCCCTTGACCTGCTGGCAACATTCCTTTTAATGCAGCCCACAACACTAGTAGCCTTCTTTGCTGCAAGGGCACATTGCTGGCTCATGTTCAACTAGGTGTCTACCAGGACCCCCAAGTCCTTTACTGCCAAGCTACTTTCAAGCTGTGTGGCACCAATGGGAAGGAAACCATTGGTGCATGGGGTTTTTCCTCCCAGGTGCAGGTCTTTGTCCTTCTCCTTGTTGAACTTCATGAGTTTCCTTTCTGTCAGGCCGTTTCTCCAGCCTGTCCAGGATGGCAGCACGACACTCAGGCATATCAGCCACTCCACCCAGTTTTGTGTCATCAGCAAACTTGCTGAGGGTATACTCTTCCCTATCACCCAACCATTAATGAAAATGTTAAACAGGAATGGATCCACTATTTACCTCTGGGGTACACCACTAGTTACTGCCCTCCAACTAGACTTCATGCCACTGATCACCACCCTCCCCAGTCATGGGAGCCATCCCACTACATCTCCATGAACCCAACAAGATCATAGACCTGTGACTGCACACAGATGTCTAACTCATGTTTATTCCCCATACTACATGCATTAATGTAAAGGCACTTTAAAGAAACACCCCATCAATTGAATTCTGGGAGAGGGTTTGGGGGATTACTCCATAGTAGTGCCTTGTAAGCACTTCCTTGCTTACATGCAAATGCTGGAGTTGACTCTGCTTAAATCCCATTCCATTGATTTTGTTATCCCCCTGTTGTTGCCACAACAACCCATGCCCTTTGCTCAGGGACCCTGCCTGTTACTCCCTCAAAGGACTGCTGGTTACTGTCTCCCTCCCACATCGTTCTTAGTTTAAAGCCCTCTTGGTGCTGTCAGCCATCCTGATGGTGAAAATAGCTTTTACCTTCTTTCTGAGGTGGATCCCATCTCTCCTGAACAGACACTGATCTGCAAACAGGGTCCTATGGTCATAGAACCCAAAACCTGGTTGCCAACACCAGTTCTACAGCAAGTTATTGACTTGACCTGCTAGTGCCCTTCTCCTCTGTCATTGTTTAACCCCAGTCTGCAACTAGGACCACACAACTGCTTGCTCACTCCCCGCCGGTGGGATGGGGGAGAGAGTTGGAAGACTAAAAGTGAGAAATTTGTGGGTTGAGATAAAGACAGTTAAAGTGAAGCAAAGCAAAATGAGGAATTCATTCACCACTTCTCAACAGCTGGCAGGTGCCCAGACATCTCCAGGAAAGAAGGTCTCCATCATGCACATTGGTCATTTAGGAAGACAAAATGCCATAACTTCGAATGTCCTCCCCCTTTTATCTTCCCCCAGCTTTATATGCTGAGCATGACGTCACATGGCATGGAATATTCTTTTGGTCAGTTGGGGTCAGCTGTCCTGGCTGTGTCTCCTCCCAACTTTTTGTGCACTCACAACCTTCTTGCTGGCGGGGTGGTATGTGGAGCAGAAAAGGCCTTGAATGCTTAACAGCAACCAAAAACATTAGTGCGCTATCAGCAGTATTCTCATTTGGGTTTGGAATGAGAATACTGTTGATAGTGCACTGCAGACCTTTCAGATTGCATTCTCAGATGGAAATATATAAATCTCAGGGTTCAAGGAAATTTTGAAAGGCTCACGCTATTAAAACACAGAGTAGATCATAAGAGTACAGGAAACTCAGCTACAGCAGGAAGCTGCACTGTTAATCTAGGTTTTAATTAACTGACGACTATTCCTTTTACTGTAGCCAGTGGTGATACTCAGCCTACATTGGTAAATGTAGGTCTTTCAGGAGTACTTGCTTTTATAATAATGTTCTAAGTTCCTTACAACCCCCTCCCACTGCTTTGCTTTTATTCCACACTGTGGTTAAAAAAAGTTGTTTCTCTTTATGGTTATGAAATCATTATTTCATAAATACAGGGCCAATGGAGACCACTGGAGCACTTAAGCTGAATGATGTTTTTATTCCAAGACATCCAGAAAAAATATGAAGACTTAAGGAAATGACAGACCACTGCTTGCTTTGGTAGTCTTTTGCACTGGTTAACTGGAAATCCTATGTTGTACTTTCTGTCTTCACGATAGCTGAATGCTTGGAGACTTTTGAGCCTTCTTTCTAGCAGCTTCGGAATGACTTTGCTGTTTATTATGTTTCTGCAGATTTTCTCTCACCAAATAACAGAAAATGTGATCATAATATTAAATTGAGTCTCTGGGACTTTTGATCACCAATTTTACCCTCTTTCTCTACTGGTATTATTTAGTTGGGTCTGAAAATGTAAAGAGCAAAAACTAAAATGATCAACGCAGAATAAATAAGAGATAGTGATCTCTCAGGCACATTTGTTAAGGGGAAGCATCAGTTGTATAAAACATAGTTAAAATATAATGGAATCCAGATGCTACACAATCATAATGTATTTACTTTCAAAGCAGAAGGCAATCACACTGAGGAAAAGCCTTACTGAAATGTCTTTATATCTCCTTTGTAAAATGACTTTGGTAGATATAATAATCTTGTTTAAGGATGTTAGTCATGGTTGCTCATTCTACTATTATTGACTCAATGTGTTCAGCGGTTTCTATATCAAATACATTGTGTATCTGCGCTAAACAAATATCTGATCATATGTAAAATATAAATTGATACTTGATTATGATTTCTGATGACCCAATGTCTATAATGTGTTAAATTCACATTTTTCAGTACTGAGGCTGGATATTTAAATCTGTACTAAAGCACAAGTATTCCCATGAATTCTTCAAAGCAGGCCATTTTTTAGATTTGTGTTTGTGTTTAGGTTCAGATATATTGCTTCTTCTCCAGAGTCATAAATAATGACTGTTGCCAAACCATATAAGTTGTTGCCATAGTTCCTGTTAGATGTTGTACATGGTAGTCAAATGTTCTGAGACAGCATGGTTTTCATAATTTACTAGAGATTCCATTTCATATACACACTCTGCAGTCATACAACTATTTTGTAAGTATTTGTTCTTAAATTCATTCTCTGTGGCCATGATCCAGTAGAGAAGAAAGAAGAAATGTATACACACAAAAGCTGTGGAATTTCAATAACGTTAACTACATGGAACTGACAGGCTTCATCAAATCAAACAAAGTGTTAAAGATAAATTATTTTTCTATAGTAGTTAATTCTATTTTCATTCATCTGCTTTACAGATATGGTCAGGATGATTCAGTGATTACAATGGTGTTTGTTGCATTACGGGTTTTTTTGGCTCTTTTTCATTATATTTTCCAGCCCGAGGGAGACTTTTTATATGTCTGTCAAACATGAGGCAGAATTTGATGCTCATCTTATTACTCTGAAGGGAGAGTTTTTAAGGGAGAACTAACAAACAAAATACCTCAAAACCTACGCTGAGCCCCTTCTGAGCTTCGGCTGAACCTAGTCACTAGCACATTTCCACCCCCAAGCTCTTTGACCAGCTCTCTAAGGATATCATTAAAAGTACTGTATACTGTGTATAGAAAAGTGAAGAAGTGTAAGATGTAATCTGCAGTAGGCTGTATGCCCTACTTATATAATAAACCAAGTCCAATTACATGTGATGTGACATGTGCTTGGGAGAAAGCATCTGCCGTTACACAAAGAATAAAACTTATTTACAAAGCCAGTGTTTTAAAAGTAGATGGAAAGTAGGTGGCAACATTTTCTAACAGTTTTCTGTACTGTACAGCCTATTAAAAGTTTTCAGAAAACTCTTTGACTTTTTTCATTAAGATATATTCTGTAGAAGGTAATGAAGCCAAAGACTGTCGTGGCTTTAGCTAATGGACCACACTGATTGCTGAAGGCAAGGCAACAAGTGCTGATACCACAGAGGAAATTGTCAGAATGCAGATGTCAAAAGCTTGTTAGAGAATAGTGTGTTTGATCCTTTCAGATAATACAGGTCTATATCGGAATTGTAAGACTCCAAAGTTAAAGAAAGACTTTCTGTTACCTTACATTAGCTCTAGCTATTAAAGACATTTTGGAGAAACATGCTAGCTCTGTTGAAATCAATGATTCAGCTCCCTCCTTTAAATTCCTAGTTCACCAGATGATCTGTTTTTGTAATAAAGAGGAACCCCTTCTTTTTGAATTAGAACTTTGACAAATTTATTTTTGTTTACCTTTGTATAGCTGTATCACAATCAAATATTGAATAATACAGTTTATGCATTTCAAAAAAGTTAAAATCAGGTCAGTAGTTATATAAAAAATGTGTACCAATTTTACTTGGAATGGGGAGAGTTAAGTAGTGGCATAACTGTTGGTATAATCTTCTAAAACTTATAAATGGTATTTTCTCCAGAAGAAAAAACAGCAGTTCTAAGGTCAATGATCCTGTTAGATAAAAATTTAATTTGTAATAGCACTTGATGAATATGTTGATTTTCATGCCAAACTTGTCAAATAGACTGAGATTAATCCAGTATTACTTTAGGCTTCTAGAATGTAAATATCTAAAACCTAAATTAGTTGTTTAGCCTGTCTCTGAAATCAACACAGAAAGATCCCAAGGGACAATTCAACTCATCCTATGATAAATATCTAAAAGAAAGATAGGTGGTATTGTCTCGAGGAGCCTTTTTGCCCAGGTTAGACCAAATGCCTAAAGACAAACTGACTACAGTTATCACAATTTCATTAAAATGACTTTAAAAAAGCGCCTATCTCTAGCTATATAACCTATTTTTTCTCCTTCACAGAGTCTTTAAAAATATTGACATTTTCCATACTGTTACATGGAACTGTCAAGTGTGCATATATATTTTAACTTTGAGCATGAAATGTGCTCATATGTTGGAACATATGATTTTATAGATCAGTGAGCTTTTTGTGACAAGCTATTAATCTCTGAAAGACTTGCTCCAAATGGAGAGAGATACTTTCAGCGAGCAATTGTTACTTGTAGTTCAAAATCTCACTCAGACAGAAAATAGGACATTGTTAGACATTTAACAGATTTTGCCTATTTCCACAAACAACATTGCAATAAATGTCCTGGACTCAGGCATAAGGTTGTACTACTGGAATTAAAAGCATTCATATAGTATTCATAAGAATCAAACCAGTTTGAGAATTATTCATTCAAATTCTTTGATATTTATTTCTCTCATGCTCAGTAGGACAATGGAGAAGATAAGGCTCCACCAAGACATCATTGCAGCCTTTCAATAGTTAAAGGAGGCTTAATAGTTAAGGAGGCTTACAAGAAAGATGGGGACAGACTTTTTAGTAGGGCCTGTAGTGATAGGAAAAGGGGTAATGGTTCTAAACTAAAAAAGGATAGATACAGACTAGATATAAGGAAGAAATCTTTTTTGATGAGTGTGGTGAAACACTGGAACAGGTTGCCCAGAGAGGTAAATGCGCCATCACTGGAAACATTCAAGGTCAGGTTGGATGGGGCTCCGGGCAACCTGATCTAGTTGATGTCCCTGCTCATTGCAGGGGAGGTTGGACCAGATGACCTTTAAATGTCCCTTCAAACTCAAACCATTCTGTGTTCTATGATTCATTCAATGATTTATGAAATTTAGCCCTTTCAATACCTAATTCAAACTTCAAATCTGTGAAATTTTAGGAAAAGACTCATGTTTGTAGCATAATTATATATTACTATTACTGAAAGCTCAATGCATCTCCCTTGGTTTAGCTGGAAAAATAATAAGACCTGAATCCGTATTTTAGCTGGCTAACAGTTAAGCATATTCTAAGCCAGTTCTTTCTGTTATCAAGAGAGAGGTACCCCTCCAGAAGGTGATTCATCTTGCCTATGCTAGACTTTTAGTTCACTTCTAAATCTCTATCCATTGTGTGAAATATGAGGCCCATTATCTGCTGAACAGGGCAGAGCGATTAGAATAGGCAATAAAAAACTGGTTTAAAAATATAGCATTAGTATGTGGAGAGTTATCAATATTTTCTTAAAATTTCAAAGAAAGAAGCTTTGGAATGGAACAGTTATTAATTTTTCTGTTGTCTTTCCTGAGATTTGGAATACTTTTAGTCAGAATAGAAATATCACAGAACAGTCATCTTTGAAGTATGCTTGCTCAAAACATAGTATTTGGTTTATCCTGTCAAATCCTGGGAATACTTGTGTCTAAGAAAAAATAAATAAGTTTTTAATATATCAGTTAAAATTTTTCATTCCTCAAGGGTAGTTTTTGTTGTGGAATATACCATGATTCAGATAACTCTTTTACTTCTCTGAATATGTTCACTTAGCTCTAGTTACAATACTGAGTTACAAGAAATATGGTATGAAATACTGCTTTGATCCAGAATCTTTTCAAAGGGGTATTCACCAGGCATATTATTCTTTGTTTACAAGCCCCATTTTAGATGATTAATTACATCCAAATATATTCTTTTATTTCTAGGTCCTCCTCTAAAAAGACTGAAATGGAAAATGAATATAGTTGCTGATATAAGGGTTTAAAACCTTACAGTCTAAATAATAGTTTAGAATTATGTATATCACATAAATATATAGCATACAGTATACTGAATAATGGCTCTGTTCGGAATTATCCACTTACCAAGTAAAACAAAATGCACCTAACTAGTAGTTTCAAGAACGAGAGAAAGTCTGAAATTTTGCCGAAGAGTTTTGGAGAAAGGAAACAAAGGCTTTCATGCCTTTGTCCAAAATTGTTCCTCAGTCTCATGAATTACGACTAGACACTTATTTTCAGAATATTCAGGTATAATTGTATTCCACAGGAGAGGGAGTCTTGAACTAGACTTGGAATTAAACCAAGCAATCAGAACAATTTTAAATAGTATTTCTAGTCCAGCTAGAATCAGAACCATCAAAATAAACTGAAATGTCTTGTTGGAGCGAATGCTTGGCTATTGGACTCTTCCTTTTTTTGTTTTCTGTGGAAAAGAGGAGGTTAGGTATACTCTGTCACAATGTAGTTAACTCTGGTCATAGACTTACATTGACAGGTTTAGGATGGACTTGTTTAAATTACAAGATGTATTGTATTTTGTCCAGTGACAGAGAACTACAGTACACATCCTTTGCACCCCCTGCAAACGCGCTTATTTAATTCCTGTAAATGGTAGTTGCTTCATAC
This sequence comes from Vanellus vanellus, assembly GCF_965231255.1. Lineage (NCBI taxonomy): Eukaryota > Metazoa > Chordata > Aves > Charadriiformes > Charadriidae > Vanellus > Vanellus vanellus. The sequence continues at coordinate 80,716,588 of NC_138907.1, forward strand.
ATAGAAGAATTAAAACATAATTTCCGTTGAACTACAGAGTAAAGTTTGAGCCTGTATAGCTAGAGTGAAATTGCACAGACTAACATTAGCATTATAAAGGACATAATTAACGGAACTGCACGATTTAAACTCCATTGAAATACTGCTTGATTTTAAAGTTTAAGAAAGGGATATGCTTATCTACATAATGGTTTACAGCAAGATGACCATGTATTACCACTAATGTCCGCTTGCTACTTTTACAACAGTAATTTCAATAATATATGATCTTTAAAATTGCAAGAAAAGAAATTGTAAACATTAAATGACAAACTATAATTCCACTGAGTTCATTAATATGTAATTGAATGACAAGTTAAGACTTAAAGAATGCCCAATATTTTTGGTAGCTTAAAAACAAAGTGCAATATTCATCTGTGGTTTAAGATAAGGTTTGAAAGCCTTATGCTATTTTAAGGGGAAGGTTTCTCTTTAATTAGCTGATAAGTTCTATAATATAGCACTAACTTGAGAAGATAGTTTAAAGTCTGCATTTTCATTTAAATAACCAATTACCTTCAATTCAGAAGATTTATTTAACCATGTATGTTTTTTAATTATGTTTAAAATCATATTTAAAACAAGATTATAATTTCTTTGCCACGGAAGAAAAGTTGTGACAGTGAATTAAGAGGACAGTTTATTTTTATGTTTATAAACAGGAGCATTTATTCTTATTTCACACTGTTTTTCCACAAAGTGTTATTTCATTAATTTTTAACCTTCAGTTACACCAGAGTGAATGAGTGCAACACAGGAGCAGAAACACAACATTTACTTACATCAGAGTGTGGTGTACTGTATTCCATTAGTTCTCAAAATTTAAAAGGGATAAATATGTGAACAGTTTTAAGCACACAAGATAGTTAATGAATAGATAAATAAATATGTATCGATATTTAAAACAATGTAAGACATAAATTGTCAATTATGGCTTCATTTTTGTTACTCTATGTCCTAGAAGATGAGAATGGAAATCTTATGTGTAGGATTGCGTTGCGTAACTTATATCATATCATGCTCATATCATATAATATTTATTTCACATCATATAAATAAAATATGATGCACAAAATTTTGCCTGGACAGTAAAAAGACTACTCAAACCTTATATGTTCCGTGTATCCTGAAAATCCTGGACAAAGGATGAAACACGCAAATTAAATATAGAGCAAATGTCCACTGAGGCAATGTATCTGGGACATGCAAAGTCCACTATGCAGGTGAAGATCCTCTGTGCAGGATGTGTCCTGTAGGTATGATGCATATACACCATTTACACACATAGTTGACACAGGGAAATCCTGTGAAAAATTATGCCAAGCCACTCCTAGCATGATTTAGGGAGTTCTAGAACTCAGCAAGTACTGAAAACTCTTTCTATTAATTAAAATCCTGATAAAGGTGATTAACTCAGGTGTTGTGAAGAGGGCCCAAGTCACCTTGATTGATCCAGCAGTTCTGGCCCAACATTTTCTTTGCTGTCTGTTACCAGCCAAAGGGCTCTGCAGTTGTGACGGAGGTGATACCAGGGTGCAGGTCTTCAGTGCCATTCGCAATGACACACGGCTTCCTTATATGTCACTTGTCTGACTGCCTCCTAACTTCTCTTTCTTATCCCCAATTTTCAACAAACTATTTTATGACGCTTTACAGTGATCAGTTTCGAGCTTTATTTTAGTGTTTCTGCTTATGCTGGAGGCACAAGAGAAAAGAAACGCTCTCATTGAACCACTGCTTTTGTGCTATGTGTTTAACATAGGAGCAGACTACTGTGACTTCAGCACAAAATCTGTTCAAAACCGAGAAATCCTGCTGAAAACAGCAATTGGAATATTCAGAATCTCAGTATTATATTTCTAAACAATGACAAGTATCTGTTGCTTGAAAAGAATATGAAAGAACTTCAGAACTAGAAAATATGAGGTAACCGATTTTCTTGTAGGTCTCCTCTTAATTTCATAGTCAGTGGCTTTAATCTGAAACAGGAGGTATACTATTTTTCATGACTGCTACTTTCTGATCTTAGAGAAAGTGAGCCTTTCTTCTTAAGATATTTTAAATGTGTATTTTTTGAGCTTTTGGTAGACTTTCACTGGGGACTTGTGGAAAATAACAATGAAATGAGTCTTTAAATCACGGTGAAAGTGTTTTAAGGAAATATGAATGATAGTTTAATGAAAATTATATGTTTACAGATCCAATTCTTGCTTATAGTCTGGACTTCAAATTTAATTATACCCCTTTATAAACCAGGAAACCAGAAGTTTTATAACAAATATTAATCTTCTATCAATTACCCATTTAGTACAAACATTCAATTACTTTATTTTTTTCTGGAAGAATAAGGTTAAATCGTTTTCTTAATTAGTTATTCATCAGCATTATTGACTAGGTCAATAGAAACGTGCAGAGCTTTACATAACATATTTAAATATGAATGCCAAGTCTTATGCAGAGCTTTCAGTGACTAATGCAGAGATGTAATCCAAAATTTCTTTTTAGCATAATAATAATAATAATAATAATAGTTGATTCTAGTCTTTGCACTTTCATAATACTAGGCTTTGTGAGATGACAGATTTCTAAATATCTTAGAATTAGATCTGAGCATGATCTAGAGCTTCCGGCCTCGGCCTGCAGAAAAATTGTGTTAAAAAGAAATGTATTTTTGTTTTTACATGCAAGGTTACTGTATTTAAATAAACGTAATGATAGATTTTACAGAAAAACATTGATTCAAAAATATCAGAAGTTATTCACTTGAAAATGTTAAAATATTTTTCATTCCCAAAATGTAATCCCATTTTGCTTTCTTGTTAATGCTACCTAATTGTCACAATATTAAGCTTCACTTCCTCATGAGAGGTGTTAAGATTAAGGCTCCTTTTCTCTGCGTAGATAGATTTCTGCATGGCGGCTCATTTGCAGTGAACCAAATAGCATCATCTTCAGAAATCAACAAAGGAGAGCTGGTTCTCTGGGGTTCCACCCCACACCTTCCACTGATTTTATGGTCAGGGGTAGAGGAAATGCTGCTCGATACTGAACTGATACAGAAGGAAATTTCTAGATCAGTTGCGCTGTGATTAGACTTTAACAAATCAGAAGTAAAAGCTTAGGGGTTTTGGTGGGTTGTTTTTTTTCTTTCTTTAGAAGAGCAATACAGAAATATTTACTAGCAAAATAAAATCCTTGCAAAACCTAACTGTCTTTACAAAAAACACTTGGACCATAAATTCTGTACTTTGACACAGATTCAGGTTTTTAATGCCTCCCTAACAGGCTTCTGAAACAGCAGTTTGCCTATTTTCTGTCCATTACTTAGGTACTAGGAAGGAATCAGGCACATTGACTTTAATGGGACTTCATTCACTTTATTGGCTACGCTCCAGCCAGTCAAACCTGTAGCCCAGGAAAATTGTCCAGCTGCTCTGTTTTGCCTTTAAGATAGTAGGTAGTTAATAGTGTTTCTTCCAATATCTGATTTTATTTTACTTTTCTTGAAATATCATAGGCATTTTGAAGAAAATTAGAAAGAGAAATCAGAGGAAATGCTCCAGCATAATATTGCTACCTTTACGTGGCGGTTTATATAGCATTTGACAGGATTTATTGCATATAAAATTTTGCAGCTGAGCATTTCCTACACTGCAGGTATGCATTTCCTACACTGAGCTGAGATTCTACTGTTGGCTGCTGTGAATTTGTACTGAGTGTAATAAAAGTAACATAGATTTCTGTTTACATGTGTTGTTATACAATATTTAAAGTGTAAAGAATTTGAAAGGTTGTTAATAGATGGAAGTGTTTATGCTAGAGGAGATGGAAAAAAATGGAATAAGGAGTAGGAGGCATATGGTAACTCAGATGAGAAACATTTCATGCTGGAAGAGACATTACTCATATAGTGTGTTGAATGTGGGTGTTTTTCTTTGTTTTTATGATGTCTTAAGAGTGACACAGTTCCTGTGAGGAAATTAGTATTTTAATGAATTTTAGACAGTCTTCTCTGAGAGAAATATGTATCTAGCTATAAAATATGTACAGACAGCCACAAATGATGATGGCTTCATTTTTAATGTTCTGTGTTTATTCTATTAATATTTTAAATAACTCAGTCAAGATGAGGAGATTCCACTTAAATGTGTATAGCTATATATTTTTAACTGACTTATAGTTTCCCTAGAACAGGAATTCAGCTGACAAAAAGCCTTTAAAAAAGATTGTGAAATGAGTTTTCTGCCTCCCTCCTGAAGTTGTGTGTGTGAGTTTGGGGAAAACGGTGAATATAAGAAGAGTACAATTTAAATATTGTTCAAACAAAAGGACTTAGATGTTGTGACATGTGGTATACAACACCCCCAACCTCAGAGCCTGTCTCGAAGAGCAGAATTTGCAAAGCTAATTTCAGTTTGGAACAAGGTGAGATTGACAGCTGCCAGTACACTAAGTGCTGGGATGCCCAAACCAATCAATAGGAAATGTGGAAGAGCAGAGCATTTCTGAAATGCTGTCTCCTGCAGGGACTGCACTCCCCAAAGCTGGAAGCCAGAGTTCTGTTTTTTGCATATTCACCTCAAAAAAGCACTTGCTCAGTAAACGGTGTTCTGCTTCCCGGGATGCTGATGGAGTTTGTATTTGCTACTTGTTGGATAAAGGAACAAAACCAAATCAAAAATAATTCTGAAAGCAGCCACTCAAGACAGCATCTTTCCCATCGGACCAGCTGAACTGCTAACATCTGCTCTCCTTTGGCCCGTGTGGCTTTGGCACTTCTTGCTCACAGTAGCACAGTTATCCACAAAAAGGATAAAAGGCAGTTGCCTCCCATAGCTCTGTGATTAGCACAGTCTGTTAGGATGCACCAGCTCCAATCATAACCTTCCTCATCCTTTGCTGGGGGGGCGTCTCAAAATTGGTCTCCTGGAGCAGATGTTCCAACAAACAAGCCATTACATGTAACAGTTTAAGTAAACCGTCTATGTTCTGTGAACCCTGAGCAAACCGGCTCAGTAGAGATTGGTGGAGGAATGCCTTTTATTTGGAAGAGGACAGACCTTGAGGAGACAGATACACAGTAATTGGCTCAGCAAAGCCCATGCACAATATAGTCCTTGTTCAGACATTTTGAGAACTTACTGTTCAAAACACTAGTGTGTCTCAGACATCAGTGGATATTAGTTTTCTTTCCCTCCTATGTCTCCTTTCTTTTTTTTTTTTTTTTTTTTTTCTGTTGGCTGTCCGAACTTCAGCATCTCCTCTTGTTTGAGGGAGACTCAGAAAGTTCTTCGTTGTGGTGTTTATAATAAGTGTAGATGCTCCAGTTAACCAGAAAATGGACTTATAATGTCATTTACTATTGATGCAGCCACGTGCAAAATGTAAACATTTTTTGCTCAAAAGTGACTACAAGGATTTATTTCAGGTAAGTTCATATATACTGGTGATATTGAGATAAGTTTTTCAATCCTGTTGCTGTATTATGCCACACTCCAAAAGGTCCCCATGAAACATGTCAACAGGAGTCTTTTACTTGCTTAGAGCATTCAGGGAGACATAATAGAAGCTTCAAAATACATTACTTTCCATAATAAATCCTTCTTTTAGACTTAGAACAATGTTAAAATAAAACTCAGTAGATAAGTGACAAGTCAAGAGATAATACCGCCCCCAGCAGAGGACCAGTGATTGATTGATGTGTTATGTTAGCTAAAAATAATGATGGTCTTCAGATTTTTCCTCCTACAGCATAGTTGTTAATCTTAGCCGCATTCCAACCTAACCCCCCTCTCACAGAAATATTCCAGAATAATTTGAAAATTAGGAAGCAATCTTCTGTTCTATTCTTATTAGTAGCAGAATGTCACCTTTCCCCAGTTAACTGCAAAATACGTATTTCTTTCATACAGACAATTTTTTTTTTTCAAGAAAAGAAGGCACATTCAAAATAAGGCAAAAGTATTATATTTAGTTGGTAAGAAAACCTATGTAATTTTCAACTTGAGTTATGTAAGCAACAGCACACTGAAGATTTTTAAATTATTATTGGTATTATTATTATTTATTTATTTGCTCTTTGCCTGAGAGTATTTAAATGAAAACTTCAGTTCGAAATTTTCTTTAAAATTACAATGTTCAGGTAAGTAACTTTGTTTATCTGAAACTGTACAGTGTTCATATTTCTTTTTTCTGTCTCTGCTTAAAGTTTGAATCCCCAGTGAGTGGCTTTCTGGCTCTGTAGTGAATATTCTGTGACTGTATGGAATAACACCAGGACACCACTGACATTTCGTTGATAAGATTTGCATTAAAATATATTCACAGACAGCCTGTCTTGCAAATATACATCACTGTAGAACCTTTATCAATTTCAGACACGCTCAGCCTTTATCATGCATAAAACTTGCAGAAACATTTGCCAAGAACAGTTATCCAAAAAGATGGAGAGAAAGAAGGTAAAGCATTTTATAACAGTTCAGTTCCCTGTTGTGTCAAGATGGAGAAAAGAATCAAAAACACAGTAATAAATTCTTGTTTTATTCATCTACATTTATTTCTCTGCAAATGTCTTATGCAAATGTATGCCATTAACATGCTCTTTCTAGGCAGCCTGGCTCATATATCTAGGTGTCTTCTCCTCGTCTTTCTATTACGTCTCTTCTGAGAAACTAACTACAAAAATGTCTTTTCAGGTTTTTTGTTGTTGTTTCTATTCCCTTCAGAGTCAATTATCTTGTTTTCTGGATTATGCAAAATACACCGAAAGCTACAGTTTACCATTTTTATTTATCAGTTCTGGGATGTCACTTAGTTTCACAGAGGAGATACATAACCATGGGCAAACAAACTCACACAAAGGCAGTCAAAGAATAGTTTGATATTGTCCAAATGATTACATTGAGGAATCCCAACCTCCTATGATTCAACAGTAAAACTGTCATTTGCCTCCACTGAAATGAGATCTGTATTAATAAGAAGTAATATTTAGGTCACTAATTAAATTAAATTTAGCCATTGGTGGTTGCTAGATCCTCGTGTAGCATGCTTCAGCTGATGGCATGAAGTCTAGGAGCAGACTGTGTATCATTTCAGTCTGTCCTGTGCTTCCTCTTTAGTCCAAGGAGCAAATAAAGGACTGACAACTTAACTCCCAAACCCTACAGGAATTAGAAGTCTGTTGCCATGGGTCTTGTTGCCATGATTCAGTTTCCCTGTGAGCCAATAGAATCTCATATAACTATTATTTCCTTTGTAGTTTTCAACTCCATAGTTTTCCATTTGCACGAGAAAGAACACGTGCCTGATAGTTTTTTGGTAAGTGGCGAGATGGAGTCACTACTTGTAGAAGTGCTGCCTGTACACTGGCACTCATTTAAGGGGTCCATATTTTTGAGTCCAATATTTATGATTCCAAGATATGATATTTTCTGTTGCTTCTGTAGATTCAGCTGAACCACCTAGCTCTGGACCTCCAGTGCCCAAATCTGTTGTAGATCTGCATTTTACCGTCTCTCCTCTTGAGCCAGCTCAAGTCCTGAAGTAATACAATGGTGTTGATGCATTCCTGGGCTGAGGTGAAGGTCCAAGAGGAATCATTAACTAGCTCAGGTGTAGCACCAAATAGGGCAACTCTCTTTTCATCTTTTGCATTTGTTTGTTACTTAGATGTATTGCATTGGCTTTTTGGATCAGGTCAGCATTGTTTTGGAGACCTCTTCAGAGTACACTGAGACACAGTGTAGGTGTTGCACAGTGTTATTATTGCTGCACAGCTGCTATGCTCAGCACTAGGGCTGTCTCTGTCCTGGGAAATGGAGTGTTCCTGAGACCATTGGCTGACACCGAGGACAGCTACAACAGAACTGTTTGTATGGGTATGAAAGGACTCTCGCCTTACAAAACAGGGCTGCTGCAGGCAAGTTTCCTATGGGGAACTGGCCCTGACCTGTGCTAACTGCTGAACTGTACTCATGAGTTGTTGGGGACTGCTATTTGTCACTGCCCAAAAGCATGCTAGGGGCAATTCTAATCAGCTACTCACATAGAGAGCTGTGGCCAGAAGTGTTTCCTCTCCCTACTATATTTGTACCCCTGGAGCACAGACTGCACTCTAGCCTGGCCTCCTTTTACCCTCAACCTCCTGCCACTCCTAAGCTCCTTGCTGGGGGAGAAAAGGGATATTTCTTTTTTCTTTCTATCTTCATTGATTTCAGGACAAGGCATCACACAAAGGTTTAACCAACCTTTTCAGTTTCTCTCTTTTTTTATTTTTTTTTTTTACCCTGGGCAAGATCTTCCTTTCGTGCATGTATGTACTGCATTTTGATGCTAAAACCCACAATATCATTGCCCATTTTCAATGTAAAGAAGTTGATGGCCCCAAAGTCCTGTTTTTGTGTCTCTCAACTGTACTCCAGGGGCTTTTAAGCCCTAAATTTCTTGGGTTTTGTGGGTTTAATTCTTTTATTTGAACATTAAAGTTTTCCACTTATTAAAAATATAAATGCTATGTCTACAAATTCCAAAAGCTTTGCTAATCATGGAAGAGTCTAAGAAAGCTCCAAAGCAATTATATCTTGTAATTATAAGAAAAAAAATTCCTAACTAATTCTTAGTGAATCACAACATTTACCAGTTTGGAGCCTGCAGCTATATGGATGAGATTAGCTGCTAATTGGAGGGAGGAAAAAAAGAATGAATAGAAAATGAATTTTATATTTTAAAATAGCTTGGATTTGTATTTGATTTACAATAAGAGAGTCTCTTTTGTGTGGGTTGGTTTTTTTTTTTCTTCTTCTTCTTCTCCAGAAGCCAGGAAAGGAGCTGAAATGTGCCGTTACATGTACAATACAGTGTTTGCAAATCACAGATATCTTTTGAAAAGGAAAAGTGGGGAAGGTTGGCTAAGGCCTGTCTGCTTCTTGCAGGGACTCTGGCATAATAATTCATCTTTATACATGCTGTGTCCTTGCCACTCTCATAAAAGTGAGGCATCGTGGAGACTAGAGCACAGCACAAGAAGGAAGAGGCGTAACAAGGCTGAGCGGGGTTGCAGTCTTTCACCAGTACAAAGTCCCTTGAAATTCTTTCCTCAGCTATGCAATCTGCTCTTGGGCTCCTCCAAAGGTCGCATTTACAAGACAGACTAATATTTAGTTTCAGGGGTGAGAGTATATCCCTTAGATGTTATACAGTTCCAGATCTTGATCCCAACCAAAATTCTCTTATAATGTGTGGTGTCAATACAAAAACCCCATGTAGCTTGTACGGGCTGCCAATGGTACATTCCAGAGCTGTGCAGTAACAGGAAATCTCAGTTCAGAGGGTGAAAGTGATTGAGGCACAATAGCACAGTGCCAGCCCGAGGTAAAATGGTGTACTTCTGAAACAGGCTAATTAGCTTCAGTGCAGAACCGTGCAGCTGATTGCTTCTGCTCTGGTACCAGTGAAATCTTTACTGATTTGGGGTGCTGAGATGGGTGGAAGGTGTCTCCGTACTGATTTATATTGAACTGCATAGGTGCACTTAAAAGTGTAATTAAGAACTTCCATGCTGCTTTGCATATGTAAAAAATTAGGGACACAAGATTAAAGGCTTCTTAGAAGGATCTGTCCCTTGCTGTTAATTTGTTTCTTCGTAATATTTTGCAATATTAATTCATTTAACAGATTTTGTGTGTTTAGATGTTGATAGCTTGAGGTTTGATTCATTAGCCCCTCTTCCTTACAGCAAAAGTAATGTCTAATTAACATTCAGCTGCCTTGCTGTAAAATTGATTGAGATGGCGGATGATATTTTAGCTGATTGTCACACAGTGGAAATGACAGAAATAGCAACGATCTGGGGCTAACTGGAATTTGAAAGTGGGGCTTCTTCCAAGGCTGGCAAATCTTATCTGTATCATGCCTAAAGGGAAGTGTAGTAACATATTTCACAGAAGATAAGATTACGCTACAGGAGAGGAGTTATAAACAGGTGCTTTTGGCAATTGCTAGATTTTAAAGCTAAGCCTGTGGAGCTTTCAAAGACCGAGTTAACTATTTCTTAACAAATAAAAGTAATTGCTTCAATGACTTCATGCATCTACAGGTCATTTTCTTACCAAAGCTGGTAAAGTAACACAAATATAGGTGGATATTACTTTTTAAAATGGATTTGGTCACTGAGTAATATGATTAAAGTATTACACCGTCAGCATCCACAAATTGTGCGCTGTTTCCAGCTGGGAAGCTCATACATACTGGCATACAAGTATCTAAAGGGTGGGTTGAAGAAGGATGGAGCCAGGCTCTTTTCATTGGTTCCAAGTGACAGGACGAGGGGCAATGGGCACAAGTTAGAACACAGGAAGTTCCGTTCAAATACATGGAAACAGTTCTTTACGGTGAGGGTGACAGAGCACTGGCACAGGCTGCCCCGGGAGGTTGTGGAGTCCCCTTCCCTGGAGATTTTCAAGACCTGCCTGGATGCAGTCCTGAGTAATGTGCTCTAGGCAATCCTGCTTTAGCAGGAGAGTTGGACTAGATGATCTCTAGAGGTCCCTTCCAACTCTGAAAATTCTGTGATTCTGTGATTCTGTGATACATGCAAGCAATAAGGAATATTTCTTAATGAAAAATATTTAGATTAAAACCTATTTATGTGCCAAGCCATAAGACTTTAATGTATTTTAGAAATGTTTTTTTTTTTTATAAATTCTACAGCTTGGCACTATATGTGTCTCTATTCCGTGCTCCACAGGCTGTTTGGAATTGGGCTTGTACTGAGCCTGACCTGTCTGGTCCAGTGCTCTTAGATTACGTATGCTTCTTGTTATCCTTGAACATTTCACTACAATTTGCACTGGAATCTAACCACACGACTGCATGGCTTTACCATTAAAGATTTCTCCAGAATATTGTGAGTCCTCCAAGCTGTTTGTGTTATGAGGTATTTTACATATCCTTTGGTCCAAAGAACAGGGGAAGACACGGAACAGTCAAGGTGTTTATTTTGACATAAGACTGTCTCTTCTAAAGTGTATGTGTGTAGAGTTGTAGACAGTTCAAATGTAAAGAAATCTTGATCAGAGTAGACATTTCCCACTAGTTTGGCTACACTGCTAGTTGAGTCATTTTCAGATAGCCTGTGTCTTCCATATACTAAAATGATGTTGATAGTAAATATGCTGAAATTAGAGTCTACTTTAAAAAGCACCAGAAACACAGCTGAACTTGTCTGACTTCTCTGTCACATAAATGGAGCCTTATAAATGTCTGCAGAAGGACAAATATTTTTTTGCCTCTAATATAAATATCAAGATGTCTGGAAATGTAGAAAGTTTTCCATCAATACTTGTGTCATCACCCTTATTATTAAATCCTGTGTGAAATCTGGTCTTGCTTAGGCAAAGGGAGATCATCTGTTTTAGGATATGACAGAAAGTTTTGTGAGAGAGAGAAGACAAAATTTAGGTATCTCATTTCCCTATATCCTTTGAAACTCTCAGACCAAATATCTAAACCAGCAGTACCCTCTTGGAATAGGACTCGTTTATCACAACACAGTTACTGAATTATAATAAATGAATCTAGAAAAATTGTTAATTATCAAAATCAGAATATTGTGACATTGGATTTTTCTAGTAAAATATAATCTATAGCTCATACAGCTTTCAAAATCTCTGAGTCATGACTTCTATTACTGAAAAGTTCGGACACCTTGCTTTCTAGTAGGTCTATCAGTGTCTGTTTTCAATGTAGATTGTTCTTATTTTGTTCTTAGTCAGTACAAAAGTAGGTGGTTAGCTCTGTGTATTTATCTGGACATCAGCAGAGCTACTCTCAAGATCATTCTCTGTTGCTCAGGTTTTTTTGGCAAATTTCAGATGCGTTCGCATCGCATAGTGATGATCTTAGTGTTGCGTGTATCACTGTGGCTTAGACCCTATTGCATCATTTTAGATATGAACAAGGAGGCAGAAGCTCGAAACATTATTCTGAAGCATTCTCTATGTTATTAAGCTCATGAAAGTATTCTCCTTTGTTGGATTCTGGAATATGTTTGTGTATTTTATGTATGGATATGCATTATGACAAACTGTGCTTGGAAATGCCAAGCAATGTCACTAGCGTTAGCTTGTTACCCATGGTATGTTAACCTTCTGTCCAAAACCAAACTGACAAATCAAGAGCTTCTCTAAGTCAGGATATGCCAGCTAGATGGATTTTTGCCTGTTACCTTTCTTAGTGGGAAGTCTGGAGGGACATGGGGGGAAATAAATGCCAAGGCATGTGGTATTTAAAAGCAACATAGTTCTATCACCACATCAACTGACAGTGAAATCTATGAATTATTTACGGCCTTTATGAATAGCCACTTGAAATATCTCTAGAGGTTTCTACCATAAGGCTGCCTATTACTCTTATTTAGTTCCTAAGACATCAATTAAGCTTGATAAAGCAGAAAAAATGAATGTCACATTTGGTATACTTCTGGCTGACTGCATTGATTTTTGGTTTCTGAATAGATTCAATTACATGGTGTAATTCAAGCTTGTCGTGATTGTAATTTTGTTGGATCTCCTCCTCTGATAACTTCTCCGTTTTCTCATTTCCCATGGGAGGTCAAAGGTCACTCTAAGAGCTACATTTTAAAAATAGATGGACATTAAATTTGTTAAAAACACTTAGTAAAAATAATGAGGTTAGTAAATGCTCTTACACACAGTTGACAGAAACCTGAAAATGTTAGAAACGGCGGGTGTCAGAGACATGTTTGGTGCTGAAGAACATTGTGAATTTAAACACCAATCTCTCATCATTTTATGGAAATCCAGGCATGGGATCATGACGTTCAAGGTTTTATTCTACTTTCAGATTCTTGATGTGTGGGTCTGGCTTCATGTGTATTCTGCTGAGATTCAAGAGTTTTCTTTCATGACCATTTTCAACCTGTCTCTTACATTCCAAATGACTCCAGATATTGCATATGAAAGATGAAGCAACAAATGAAGCATAATTATTTACCTTAAGGTACTCTTGCTCAATTCACTTTATTACTTCAGTCATGATATTTTTGATATGGAAACACTGACATGATTCCAAGTTTTAACGAGTAATTTCTTGGGTCTGCGGTGCTCCTGATACAGTTCCTATATCTTCAACAGCTTTACAGGCAGCATGCTTCAAAACAGCCTTTTTCTGTGCTTCTGTTAAAATAGGCAAATGCAGTTTTCTGTCAAATCAGCAACATCACAAATAGGCAGTGAAATAAGGATAAAATTTCTTCTTCAAAGAAAAAAAGAATTAAAAGTTTCATTTATTGTTAAAAACGTGATTTTTTTTTTTTTTTTCATTTATACTAATGCTGGTCATCACGATCCTGAGATGACAAGTATAGGCAAGGAGTCAGTGATATTTTTTTTCCAGTGAGAGTAATTGACATAATAAAATTGCATGCTTTACAAACAGTTCCTTATTCATAATTCTGTTGGGTTTTACCCTGTTTAACAGGTCTTTTGGGGAATATAAATTTCAGTGACCCGTTGTACTGAACATTCTATAACAGTTTTTTGTTTTATCTTTTTATTTTTCTTTCGAAAAGCAGCGTTTTTGCTGAAAGCAAAGGGCAAGAAGTGAGTATGACCAAAAAACCAGAAAGAAACAGAAAAAAAGAGAAGAAAATCAATCTCATTCAGTTGGACTATTTTTTTTATTCCTTAGTAGCCTTATGTCATGTTAATTATTAAATAAATGTGCAAACGAACATATTTCACTACACAATAGACTCCCAGTTTGGTTTACTAAGGCATAACAAACCGTGAGGTAAATCGTGTTGAAACTAAAAAGGGCATTTAAAGAAATACAGCTTATTTCAGGGGGAACAAAACCCACAACAAAAATCGTGGTAGGGAAGTATAGTTGTCTGAACCTGGAAAATGTGGGTTCAATGCCAATTCAATGCCAAAATTCATATTAACATATCGCTTAAGCCCACATCGTCAGCTGGCCTTTGGCTGCAATGAAGTGGAATCCCCTGCTCCAAGGCTCATCCATTGCTTCTTCATCTTCATGTAAGGAAAGATATCCAAGTTACCCATGACTGAAGATTTATGTTGGTCAGGAGTGAAAAGGGTAGCATGAAGTTTTTAAGGAGCCAGCTGGCTGGAGAGGGATAAGTTTCTGCTTTGCCAGAGAATTCCCTCTTCTGTTAGAAAACAGAGCTGTGAGCTTTCTCTGAGAGTTGAACAGCTTAATCTCATCATCCGGTGAAAGACCTGGATGCCAAACCTTGTCTGAAAGGCAGCAACAGGTAGAGAAGGTGACAGCAGGAGGAAATACTTCCACCAGAGGGGGGCTGTGCTGGTTAGGACTCTGCATTCCAGAAAAGATGTTTCAAGGGGGTATGAAAACTGTGAGTGGCATGAAAGAGGTGAATGTGGATCGGTTCTTCACTGCCTTTTCCATAGATGGGCAGTTCAAAAGAGTCAAAAGATAATTATTATTTATGCAGCGGAATTTGGTGTTGCAGACCACAGGGACATGAGGTATTCACTGTCAGCCACTGTCAAAGGGAGAAAACCATATTGGATCATTAGATGCATTTCCAGTATAACTCATTACTGGGGTTCTTATGATCATATGAGCAGGTTTGTCACTTCCAAAATACAATGAAACTGTGGGCACCTCAGATACAGTCTGCTGAATACACCCATATTGCTTTTTGCATGGGCTGCAAAAGGGGAAATCCACGGCCAGGTCCATGAAGCTGACCAGGTGACATTGCTTAACTACCATATTGACTGGCTTTACTGCCATATTGACCTAGACACCAGCGTAGCCACTGTGAGAAGGCTTTGCACAACACCGTGCCCGCTTGGGTATGTTTCCCACCTCAGATCCTATAACGCCTTGCAGTAATATTAAACGTTGACATCAGTTAACGGGGCTATTTCTTAGGAAGGCCTCCACAGCCCATTCTGCAAGACTAAACGAGTCAGGACAGCTTCTGTGTTCATTTGTAGTACAGTCCTTGGGGTTGTCCCTTCAGCCACAGCTGACTCACAGCAGACTGTGGAGTGTAGCAGGTTATATAACAGCAAATCACCCATGTTCTTTGGTTGTGTGGTCTGCCCTTGTTTCATTAAAATAAATCTTGATTAATAGGGCTATTTTCATGAAAAGTATTTAGATAGCACGGAAGCCATTTAGTTAAGAGACTTTAATGCTGTAGGCTGCGGCTAATGAAAACCATATTAGTAATAGCAGAGCAACGCAGGCAACACATTAACACAGGATTTTTGTTTCATATTATGGTTTTGTGGGGAATACCTTATGGGATTAGCTGGCAGAGAAAAAGGTTAATCTTTTAATTTTAAGGTGTAACAATTAATTGGTTTAAATGAAAATAAATTAACATTGTTGAAGCTAACTTTCCTTACCCAGGGACACTAATTTAATCCAAGAATGGCATAGAGACTGGGAAGTGGGAATGATTATTCGCTATTTCTGATAACATAAGAACTAAGGCAAGCAATTAAATCAGCCTGCTGTGGGTTTTAAAGAAGCGAAGGAATGGTTTTTCATACAAGACACAATTGTATAATGGAACTCTTTGGTACAATATATTTTGGATATCAAACTACAAATTGGATTAAAAAAGAGAATTTAAAGAGAAATTCATGGGTTTGTCTGTTTGAGACTATTAAACATTGTGATCCAGCTGCAATCACAAATTGGAGAAAGTAAAACTGTGTTGCAGGGGAGGGTCACTTTATCCTTTTCCTGTTTCTTCTTACCTTCCTTTAAGCATTGCTACTGATTTGCACCATAGACACAATACCAGGCAAAATTAACTGTAGGGCCGACTCAGATACAACATTTTCACCTTTTTATCCAAGTGCGAATCCCTTATTATCATAATACCAATGTACCACATGGTCCTACTGTATTTCCCCCATTCACTGACACACAGCTCTGGGAAGGAATTCAAGGAGTCCTTTCACGATTGATGGTGCCGCTACCGTTGGATGATTGACTCTGCTCTCCCTTTCCCACTCCCCGCTCCTGTATGATTCTGTAGGCTCCCCTGAACTAGCTCCCTGGATCTTGCATAGCCACATTATCATCAGGTCAACTCAACTATTTGACTCAAAAAAAAAAAAAATTTCTTCCCTCCCCACGTTAATTTTCAGAAAAACTAATGAGCAGATCTGATTTGCAGTACAGTGACACAAACTTCAGGCCTGATGAAAAAGGTAATAGGGGCAGAGGTTAATCTTTCCACAGACTGTCAATCCTTAAATCTTTTTTGTGCTTTCCTTTAAAAAAAATATTTTACTGCAACAAATTGTTATTCTTGTCCCTGTTCTTTTAAATCTCATCTAAGAAAGAAATACCTCTTAAATTAAAACTATTACTTGGGTGTACTCTGACTGGAATCTTATCTTCAGAAGTAGATTTTACAGTTCTGTCAACAGTTTTTTTAACACCAGAGTTTTTCATTTATTGTGACTAAATTTTTTATACACAAGACAATGTCTTCAGTCAGCACATCTCTCAAGTTAGTATTCAGTTTGTGAATCTGATATGATAGCATTGACTATAAATGGCAAAATGTTACAGTTAATCATGTTTGATAGGATTCTCTGAATAAAATTGAGATTCCCTTTTTTATTAAAGATATTTTAATTTACTTTTCTTTTAATGCTCCCAATACATAATCTACTCACCAACTGTTTTGATCATTGGTTCTTAGCCACAATTTAACAGCTCTTTCTTGGAATCACTGATGTACAGTTTACCTTGTGAATTTCCTGTCAAAATAATTCAGGATTAGGGTTGTACAGCCAAACTGGTTTAGGTTGCTCAAATTATTTATTGATGCTGGCATCCCATATCCAGTAGACATCCTTTTGTAGTAGCATTCTTGAATTGCTGATTTGGGTGTCTAGACTGCTTGCATATTTCCCTAGAAATGTTTGCATTTTAAGGATTGGTTGTCCTTATTTCTAACATGCAGATAGCTTCAGATGTGTATATAGCTTCTACCAGATATATTATTTGTGTTGTTTATTTAACTTCAAGACAGAAGATGTGACTCTTTTTTGCAAATTCTTCTAAAATGAAAATATGAACGATGCAATTTTAGTACTTTTTGTATATTATCAAATATCTGATATGTTTTCCTGTGAAACACCATGTCTTTGTGTTCTTAAGTTGTGAATTCCCAGTTGGTTTTTATAACTTTGATGAATCTTTAATGTAAAACAGATTAATCAACAAGCCTTAGGGGAAATTACATCTGTAAGAGATGGAAAGAGTCTGTGTGTCTTCTTCTCAGTCAGTCTGCTGACACTAACTCTCTGCTACAATAACTGGTCTGTACTAGCTTTGTGATGTTAAATTTCAGCCATATGTCTCTAAATGGCAAGGTAAAGCTACTGCTCTAGCCCCAAAGGCAGTTGTGTAGGCTCTTTTATGGTCAGTCAAGAGAAAAGGGTACCTTCTGAGTGACTCATTTGACTCGCTTTAAATGTCTACCTTAAGATGAGGTGAATTACTTTGCTGTGTTCCACTGAGCATAAAGGAGTCCAGATGACTACTAGTTCAGGTGCAGACATCAAAGTTAAGTAAGACAAATCCCATCTCAAACTTCTATCGGGATGTTAATTATTTCAGATTGTAAAATTGTAAGACTTTTTACTTAATTATTTTTGTTCTGTACATTAGGTAAAATTTCTCCCTCTTTAGGTAGGGTGGCATGTTCTTTTTTCTCTCCAGCATGATGATTAGAAAGCATATGCAATGTGAATCTCCTATTTGTTCTGTGATTCCCACAGCAATAGATACATCTATTTAGCTTTTTAATTTGATTATAGCTTCCATTGTCTCTGTCTGTACTCATCTGAGGGTTCTCTGACGCTTGGGAAATATTCTCAAATACTATGTTCAATTGTTTTTTCCTCTAATGGCTTGACAATACTCACAGGACATTATGAGTACTATTTCCAAAGTAATATTAGAAACTGCATTTTTTTCTAAAATCTTCATATAATTCACTTGCTCTTTAGTGTAGATAAGAGCTGTGAAAGGTGGGGTTCAGTGCATTAACTTCTGCCTGGAAGTTTCTCTAATATCATCTTTTCTGTCATTGCTTTGGATCATGTACTTTTGTCCATTTTGAAAAAGATAACCATTTCCCTTGCTTTCAGGTTGGTAGTTTGTTTCTTTGCTGACAAAATTCAGTACAGTTCTGCTATGGAGTAGTCCATTGTACTGTCACCATTCTCCTGTAGGGTGTGTGTACAGAGTTGGTATTTCCAAACTCTGTGAAGTAACATAAGTCATTTTTTTCACCTTGAGTCCCTACCTTGGCTTACTGGTAACAGCCTGCACAACTGCCTGTGCATCCTTAGTGACTCAGTCAGGCTGTTCTCTGGGCTTCAGTCACGACATTGGCATGTGAAGCAACTGCTTGAGCGCATGATGAATGTCATAGGTTAGACAGGAGACCTGTCATCCTGCAAAAGCCTCTGAAGTCCAAGTGGGATATCCTAGATGATCACAAAGGACAATATACACCTATTTGTAGAATATTATATTCCACTTCAGATCTCTACTAACTAATGAGGTTAGATTGGTAGCCAATTAATCTTTAATTAAATTCTCAGTTACGTCTTTGGGATAATGTCATTAAACTTTTCTCAAACTCTTAAGACTTTTTTTTTTCTGGAATACTTTGAGTTCTTGATCAAGCCCTTGTTTCTTTCTGTGACATCCTCCCTTTATCCACAAATCATATACCTTCAGGTTTGCTTGTGTCTTATCCAGTTAACTCAGTAATTGTTAAATTTTTCAAATGATTGCCAGAAAGAACATTTACAGATGGGAGCGAGCAGGTGAAAGCACCAGGAAAGAAGGGAGGGACAGAAGTCAGACGTGTTTTCTTTGCGTATCCTGCTTTCCCTCAGAGTGTGTTCTGTCCTACCTTTGAGGGGTGCTTGCTAGAAGGACTGGAGTTTTAATGCTCTGATTTTCCAGCAGCTGGGTAGGTACCCAGGACACATGGGAAACTAAAATGACTTGTGCATCTAGCCATAAGTGATTTGCCTAAGGTTATTTGAGAACACTGTGAATGGGAGCTGAAGCATGCATGACCTAATGTAGTGCTCTAACCACTTGTTTGCTCTTTCTCTGCGCATATGTGCTGAAATTATGTTTATTAAAAATGTTCATTAATGTCATAGAACTGCCCAGCACTTGGATCCAAGTGATATCTCTGTGGGGTAACTTGAAGTTTAACCTCCTTCCTTTATAAATTCAGGTATAAATTCATGTTGTTTAATCAACATTTTCCAAGACTACATGAATACCAAATGTACAGGCTGTGCACCTTCTTCTTGATTGCAGTGATATTTTTAAAATTCATATCAATAATTATGTTAATTAAATCCTTCAATGCCAGCCTCTTATCGGAAAGCCTGAACATAACTGAATAATTGCCTGGCAGGCATTCATATAACAGCTCAGGGTGACCAAACTGCTTTGACATTATTTGTAATGTCCATGTGTCATTCACTGCCCAGTGTGTGTAGTACATGATTACAGTCTCCGATAATGTTAAGTCTGTGTACCTTTCCATGGGGGTTTAAGAATTAAGAACAATGCCTCTGAAACGTGTAGTACAAAGAGAAGCATGTTCAGTTTTGTTCCACAGTTGGTCAGAAAATTTACCACTTATAAGGCAAAAACAAAACCAAAAACATATTAGTCTGCTTATTCCATTATGCATTATCCATTATCCAGTGCCATTCTGATAATGGCATACAACTGACAGGAGACACAGTAGAGTATTTCCTCCATCTGTTCATCTATCAATCCTTCCTCGGCATAAAACATGAAGAATTTTTTCCTTACATAGCACCACAAAGACAAATATATATGAGTTATCTTTATATTTATCTTAATTTATGGTACCAATTTGATCTTGGATATTAGAAAACAATATTACGCATATTAACTGTTAGTTACCCTAGGTATGCAGACAGTGATTAACACCTCTCTGTGACTCTTTCTCTGTTCTCATCTGCTTTAGAAATACAGGCTTTAACACTGTTTCTGGTTTTGAGTGCAGAGAAATTGATAACAAAGGAAAACCAGCAACCTGCTCTCCACGTCAGTAGGGGTTTGTGTGGTTGAGTCCGCTGTAATTTTTCGTGAAGGATGAATAATTCTGGTTGAGAAGCAGAGTAGAGGGAGTTGTTATTTTCTACTTGCCAGCAGGTGAAAAATGTGATGGATGATCGCATCCAAGAACATAACGAGAACTCTGGAGATAGGGGTTCAAGTCACTTACTTTCTCTCCCTATCATTCTCCATTTGTATAAAAGGAAAAAGCAATATTTTCCTTTCTCATAGAAATGTTGCAAGGGTAAATGTGATGCTATGTATGAGTCACTCAACGGCAGCAATGAGCACTGTATCAGGGTAGAGATCATTAAATGCAGCTGACCTGAGAGAATCTTAGAAAAAATTATTTTCTTGTCCCTCTTTTCTTTTATTCCAAGTCTTTGAGGGTGTGTGAGTAGGGGGCACTGAATAATTGAAAACATGAATCAAGTGCACCCATGACAGTAAGAGCTGCTGGTGCTTAACATCCTGAAACTACTCTTCTAGGAGGGGTGCAAGAAGCCCTATCCGACTTAATGGCCTTCTTAAACCTGAAGTCAGGCACTGTAGAAGGGGAGTGAAGAGGAACAACCTTGTTAATACTTGCTAAACAGGGGGATCTTTGTGGGAAAAGTCTCCAGGTTTTACCATTTTGCTGTGATTTCACAACTGGCTCTAAATCCTGTTCAATTAGGACTGAAGTTTTTTCCCAGAATAACCAGATCTGCTTTAAAACAGATTAGCCAGCTAGTCCTTCCCAGACAAGCCTCGCTACATGTTGGTGTTGTAACAGTCAGAAATAAGAAAATAAGTAAGTAAGACAATAAGAAAACTTATGCCAATATATCATATTGCCTTTACTTCAAAGAAGGAGTGATCCATATACAAAGGAAAGGACAAAAGGTATTTGCAGTCTGAAATGTCTTTAATTTTTCCTTTTGGGGGAAGCATCTTGTACAATGGAAAGTACTTGAGAGTAACCGTTCTGACAAAGATTTCTGCTGTGGACATGCAGCTGAACACAAACTCCCAAGGGGAAACTATGAGTATTAAGGCCTAGAATAGTAACAAGGATTTCTATTTATTTACTTATTTATTAACTGCTCAGCGGTACGGGGAAGGGCTGAGTTGGACCAGGATTGCTATAGAAAAGCAATTAATTTTTAATTAATTTTTCCCAAGTCCAGTCTGGTTTGCCTGTGACAGTAACTGGTGAGAAATCGCCCCATTTTTATCTCAAACCATGAGCTTTCTATTCTTATTTTGTCCCTCTAAAGAAGGGGACTGAGTGAGCAGCTGGGTGGGTGTTTGGCTCTTAGTCAAGGTTAGCACACCGCAGGACTCTATAACCTTTTGAAGGGCATTCTTTGGCCCAGCACTTGTTTTCCGTTCATTAAATGCATGGTGTGATGAAACAAAGTCCCTGTTATGAAAGGGGTCAGACTAGATGGTATAATCATCCCCTTGTCTTTAAGCTTTGAAACCATGAAACCTTTTAAAGCTTTGTTCACAGCCTGAAAGGAAGACAAAGTTTAACCTATGGCCTCAACTATCTCAAAATTTTGGAAGATTAGAATTGCTTTTGGTGTAATAAGAAAGTTGATAAACTTGACAATTTTGTGTAAATTCACTGAAACAGCTGCCCTTGCTGTGGGTGAAAAAGACTAAGTGGTTTAAAGAGTCAGTTTTAATGAGGAGATAAGTATGTAGAAAACCTCTTTGGAAATGGACTTTCTGCCCTGTATTTGTACACTGATTAAGAAAATGGGAATCTGACCCATGGCTGAGGTTCTGACTGCTTTTGCAGTGCAAACGACCAGTTTTGTGAGTGTTGTTCTAATTAATTCTGGTTTATTATGGATTTATATCTCCTGTTTAATTGTGTGCTTCAGTGGAAGCTATACCTGTGATCAGAACAGCAATAAGGCCTTTGTCACATAACCTCTGGTGTCTAATTTTAGTCTTTCTCTGGAGAAATCATTTAGTGACAACTACTGAGAGTCATAAGGTCTTTCCAACATCAGCTGCCTATTTTTCACAAAGACCTTATATACTTTAAATTGTCTTTATATTTCACCTTGTCTGTCACATCTGGCTGAAATAAGATAAAGTGTTCAGAAGTTATTAAAGAAACACGTTTTCTTTCTCATATGCATACGCAGACTCAGTGGCTGGGCTGAATAAGCTTCAGCTTCTTTGGAAGCTAGGCTAATAAATAGCAACAGTGAAAGATCGCCTCATTCAACGCTTTTGGAGTCTGTGGTGAATGTAAAGTGTACTCTCACAGTGTTCAAAAAGATATAGATAAAAAAGCATATATGCATGCACAGCGCCACAATGGAAACTATTTCACCACAGATCCTCATACCTCTTGAGCTGGACCAGGAGAATCTGTCAGTATTTTGGAGCAGTATGAGAACAGAAACAAATACCATTTGAGTGTTGCCCAAGGCTCGCTCCCTCTGGCTATCCATCAGAGCAGTGCAGGTGTGCTCTTGAATGTCCCTGGGAGTCTTAAGTGTATGAACAAGGAGGTGAAAGTGTGTGTGGGGTGGGGGAAGTGGAAATCTCATAGGTCACAGAAACAGGAGAAAAAGTCTGAAACAACAAACCTTACAATTACCTGTGTTGGGCCTCTGTACATATGAAAATATCCTGGCATTTCTGGACCATGAGCAAGTTGCAGACCCTGGAAGATATATTACAGTCTTAAAATATAAGATATCTGATTTCTAATATAGGAGGAAAGAAAGGGCTCTGAGAGAGAGAGAGTGATGTTTACAGAAGGAGATTTTGCTTTTCCCCAAAACAACAATACTCTCTGTCCTTTGTTTCTAAACCTTGGGCTTCTAAATGCAGTGTGAAGTAGACTTGAAATACTTGTAAACAAAATCATCCCTGGGCATCTGAAGAGAAAGAGAAAGTGAGAGACCAGCTATTGGAAAAAGAGTTTCCTGTTAAGCGGTGTAAACCTTATTTTCACAACTTCATTACAGAATTTTAAGGTTGTCTTGGTAAAAATATAATTCTGTTTGCAATCTTTCCTTATGTTACTTCGCATTTTCCAAGCTACATTCATCCTTGCAAACTCCTAGACCATAGCAAAGTTTCTGATGGGTACCATTGTGGTGGTATCCATCAGAGATTACACTGACGTGGACAAGCCTGAGGAATAAAGGTCTGGAGGACTAGTATCATGCTCAACTGTCAGAACAACTGAAAATAGTACTGGATCTGAACTGACTTCTTTCCTTTCTCTTCCATCCTTTCTTGTATATTTGTTTTTTTCTTTTTTTTTCTCTTTTTTTTTTCTTTTTAAATTGAATAAAACTGAAAGACAAAAAGATCAACCTGTCCTAGTTCTGAACCTAATCAAGGCTGAGTTTAAAGATCTTCATAAATCTGTTGCACAATCTAGGGCTCTTCGCTGAAGATATTCTGTCATCTATATTTAAGAATCGGCCTATTTATACAATACAAAACAAAAAAAAAAAAACAAAAAAACAAACCAAAAAACCAAAACACAACACATGATTAGTAGTAGGAGAAACCTGTTATTATCTGTCATTTATTATGTAACTTGGCCAGACTTGGAACTGTGGGATGTCAACATCACTGTAGTTTACTTATTTGGAGCTGCAGTGTGGGGAAAACACAATAAAATTTTCCTGAATCTAATATGGTGGAATAACCATGATCTTCATCTGGTGCTCCAGAAAAATCCAAACAAACCAACCCAAAAAATAAAACAAAAAATTAAAATCACATTTACCAAGAAGCAGACTTGATTTATCTAGTAATCATATATCATTATGATACAGATTTGACCCTTTCATTTTTAATTTTTTATATAAACCACCATGTTAAAGAATGATCTTTTTGAGAAGAGATTCTCTACCATTATTCTGATTTCTACAGGAATGTAGGCCAAACAAAGCAATACTATGAATTCACCAAATGCCACTAGAAAAGTCAGGAGAAAGCATTTCAAATTAGAGTGAGAAAATTGAATTAAGCATCAGAAATCTTTCACACTTAAAAGTAGGCAAAAAATTAACACAGAAGTTGTACCCATATGTTTTTCAGCTTTGCTTCAAATCTAAAGTGTTTTAAAGGAGCACTTTGGAATGTAACTTTTTTTTCCGA
The DNA here is from genome assembly GCF_965231255.1 of Vanellus vanellus. Taxonomy (NCBI): domain Eukaryota; kingdom Metazoa; phylum Chordata; class Aves; order Charadriiformes; family Charadriidae; genus Vanellus; species Vanellus vanellus. The sequence goes on from NC_138907.1 coordinate 80,740,927, forward strand.
CACAAACAGATTTTTTTCATTTCAGGTTCTCGACAGAGGTAGAGTTCTATGTGATCATTTGTTCTACATCAAACTAGATGTAGCATGCTACCAAATATAATGAGGTAGCGGGTGGAAGCTAAAAGAAAACATGTCCAGAACAGATACTTATATTATAGAACATCTGCTATTCGGGAACTGAGGAATATGGTTGGAATAAACCTGCAATAAAGGAAACTGAATCCATGTAATGTTTAGAACAAGTGATACGAAGGTTCTGTTTCCCAATGTGTCAATGACTTCATACTTTTATTCCCCAAGAAAATATCCTGGAGATACTGTAGCCTATGGGAAGGAACAATGAAACCTTTTTAAACCACAATTAAAAGATAAGTTAAAAACTTGTTCTGTCTGATATTATATAAAACCCTGTCTTGAAAAGTGAACTTTAAAGGTTTGAAAATCTCTGAAATGACATTTATTTCTACCAGGAACACGGTGAACACAGGCTTGATTGTAGTGACTTGCCAGATTTAAGATCTATCATGGAGATCCGGAGCCAAAAAATACCTTCATTGTTTATATTTTAGCCCACAAATCTTAGTAGTCCACAAAATGGATTTCAGCATATCACAGTGGTGATCCTACAACAGCAAGATCATGTAAATTTAATGAAGCTGCTGACTCTTTAAAGTTGCTTTTAATTAGCACATTGTTAAATAAAGTGTAGCCAGATACATTACTGCAGAAAGTTAACAAGAAACTGTGTAATATGTGAATAACCCATTGCATATATTTTTTAAATCTAAATATAGAAAGCTTTAGTAATAGGAAAAAGTTTTGTTATGCTACCGAAAAACTTATCTGCTATGTTCTATCTGTATTCTATCTACATAGTCTACCTACAATCAGAAAAGAATTGCCACGCTCCTTCCTGTTTCATGGATAATCTGCTTTCACTAATTTGCAAGACCGTTAGTTTCTGGTTATGTCTTCTTTTGTGTAATTTAAACATTTAGATAGCAGACAGTCTTGTATTTCTTTGCCTGAATACACTTAGGATTCTGTTTCAGAGGCAAATCTGAATCTCTTCTGGATCCTCCAAAGTAAGAGTTATTTCCAAAGAAATACAATGTTCTCAAAGTGTGGAAAGCTTACTGTAGACCTTGAATGACAACTTCAGGTAGCAAAGTAATTTATTATCTGTGCCAAATGATTCTTCATGAAAAAAAAAAAAAAAATTTCTAGAAAGGACCTTGCAGTTCAACAAGTCCAGTTCTTGCTATTATAGACTTATGTCAAAGGGGAAAACTGCTCAGTTCACGTAGTTTAAACCAGATCGGGATTGAAGTGGTTTATGGATTTATCAATGACACATAATTAACTGGCAATCAGTGACCTGTACATTCAGGATTAGTATTAGCCATACAGCAGATAAAACACCGCAGCAGAGGTTTACAGAATGCTAATTTACAACTACAAGATTCTAATCACCCCTATGTCTATGTCTAATCCCCAAAAGGGTTATTCCCCCTCCACTGCCCCCTCCACAAGCTATGTGGTTTACACACACGTGCAGGTGGATGCACACCCCTACCTCCCCCCCGCCAACCAGCAGTGCAAGTTGTGTGCTCATTCCCCCTTCCTGAGGAAGATGAGGGCACTCCAGCCCTACATGCCTCCACGCCAACTCCACAACTGCTCACCCTCGTGAGTAAGGCCCACAGGGCGGTCACACCCCTATTCCCTGTAAGTGGCCCACAAGCCCCTTCAGGGTGGGGGGCTGCTCCTGGTACCCCACAGGGAGGCTGCACTGCCAGGCCCAGAAAGGGGCAGGGGGTCACTCTGTGGATGCTGCTCCGCTACCTGCTTTGTCTCCCCTCCACTACAAATCTTCTCTTATACTTCTGTTCAAGCTTACACGCAACTATAGTCATCATCTGATCAAGGTTTGTCATTAAAAATGGGGAAGGTTATTGCCTCTACAGTAAATCCTCTTGAAATTTCTTTCCATAATTTCTTCTCATCATGGAATTTAATCTACTTTAATTTCTACCTTCCTTCACATGTTCTTATATCAAAACTTTCTTTACTTTTATTTACAAATGATGACTTTTTGGCAGAAATTCTTTCTATCCAGCAAGAATATGATGGTAAAAATTTGAAAAAAAAAATCGAGGTTTAAAAAGAATAATTTTATTTGAATAAGATGTTTTAATTGACTCCCAAACTCAGGCTGAAAATACTGCTTTATAGGAAAAAAAGCAAACACAAATGCCTTAATTTCCTTTTGTAATGACAAATGTCAAATCACAGAATTTCCAGTGAAATCAAAGTTTGCTTCTGTCTTTTCTTGGACTGGAGTTTCACACAGACAGTTTCACCTCCAGACTGGCATCTACATTTATGTATCTAAATGTAGATGTACACATGTGTTAATTGTCTGCGCTCCTGGTACTGTCAGTGGAGACTTAGATACATCAGTCAGTAAAATCATGTTCACAATTCAACTCATTCTGAAGAAGACACTTAAAGGTCACTTCATCTGCCCCACAGAGTTATCTGGTGCCATTTGAATTGTCTTATGGCATCTGAGAAATTCGCACAAATTTCTGGAAGATATGACATAAGACAGGGATAACCTGTGCTCACTTACATTGGTAGTTGGAGGCCTGGTAGAGTATATGGTAAGCAAGTCTCTTTTAATCAAGTGAATATACAACTAGGTTAGACCTTCATACGTGTAGGCACATATACCTCAGTGTTTCAGTCTGGAGCTGATGCCCACTTGTAACTACAGTTATTGTGGAGTTGCATGATTCAATCAACCTGCAGATACACTGCCTCACTAAATAGAACTGCGTGAAATAATGAAAAAGGGAAAATACATAGTTTCCAGAAGAGAAGCAGGGTTTAAAAAAAAAAAAAAAAGGAAAATCAGTTCCAATTCAGAGAAAAATATTTCATCTTAGGAAATGAAATTAATAGAAAATCAAAACATTTAAAAATGAATACTTTGATTTCTTTTACACTGAAATATATTTTTAGTTTTGTCAAAGTTAAAAGGACATAAAAGGCACTTTAAGTTCAGTGAAACATTTCAGGTATATCCAGAACAAATCTGTTTTGGTTTTGTTTTTTTTTTTTTCTTTAGTCTTTCTACTGAAACATATGCTTCATTGCCTTTACAGTTCAGCGGCTCAGCAATGTATTCATTGATTTCTGTGGGCACAAACTCAGATCCCTTAATGATAATGATGATCTTGCTGCTCAGTCATTGCCAGAAAATAGAGTCCATGAGTTTGTTCCTAGTGCCACCCTGTTCTCTGTGGTACATCTGTCATTTTATAAAAATCCAGAAAGTACTAATTCTGGCTACTCACTAGTTCTCAGAAGAGGCAGGAAAAAGTCAGGAGACGAAACCTAAAGTTTGAAAAAACCTTAACCAAAGCTGGATTTACTATCTGGGAGTAAATTATTTTATAGTCCCACAGAACATACACCAGGGCATCTCCTTCTCTTGTTTCTTGTGCAGTTTTGCCACTAAAAAGGTGTCTTTGCTTTTGGATGTTATTTTATTCAATTGGGTGAGTTGCTTGTGCAGAAAATTCTGAGCCTTAAGTTGGAGACTGGTTTGGAAGGACAGAGAAATGAGTAGCTTTTGTTTTTGTGATTCAATGTTCAGAGGAAAATGCTGTTGGCATTTGGCCACAATTCAGAGAACATCAGTGAAGGATCACCAGCAGGGAGGGTTTATGCCAACAGACTTCCATGAGACTCTCAGGAACAAGGGAGTCTTGGCATGTTTCCTCTTTATATATCAGATTTTGGAGGGGATCAGGAAACCCAGCCCTCTCTGACTGTTTTGCCTTCGGGATATTACAAGGAACTGAGGTTTTGGGACTATTGTTTCTTGGAGTCTGCCTATGAGAGGCTGTATGGACTGTTTAACAAGGGAGGGAATTGGTTTTGTCTTTGACAAAACCACCACTTTTCATTCTTGTCAGGAATGTGAAAGATCTGATGACATCTTGTATTTGATTTGGTGCCCTAGTGAAGAAAAACAGATCTCAGAAAGGCCTTCCTTCCCACAGTTCATTGAGTTTATGAAATTTTTTATCTCCATGGATGTCTTAGCTCTAATGTACTCCTCACTTTGTTCTCCACCATGCCCCGTGGTCATTGGCCCACTCTTGAATAACACAAACCAGGGTATAATCCTCCTAGGGTGAATATACATAGGTAGGTAGCCAGATGACAGGTAAATGGTGAAGGAAGGATAAAGTAAGCCCTTATTGAAGAAACTTTGGGGTGAAAGAGATGGATATTAATCCTCATATCAGTCAGGTACTGTCAGAGGATATGGGTAACAGCCAGTTAGAGGTGATAGGTAACATCTTCTAGTTAACCCAGAGATACAGTCCTTGCCTCAGAAATTTCAGTAATATGTTATTAAGTAATGACAAGGCTCAAGCAAGCTTTTGTTTGTAGAGCTGCCTGGTGAATTCAAGCTGTGTTTGTAATGTAGAAAAGTCATGATTTGGTGATATTTATTTGTTCTGGCTTGTGAGCATGGTGCCCTGAATGCTGGTACAGAATGAACCTGCTTTGGCTGGATAAAGACCTGTAGTGTAGAACGACATAGTCCTCTCTAGGCTGGTTTATAGCAACAGAGTGGTCTTTAAGAGAATATTAACAGAGCAATGGACCTGAGCATTTTTGTAGTAAGGGCTTCAGGTTGGTCCAATATTTAAATTCTGACTTTTTTTTTGTTTTATTATTATGAGGAACCTCTAACACATCTTTTCTATACACTGGGTTTATATAGGCAGTCCTCGTCCTCCACAAGTGTACTTTACTCATTTTCTGCCATAAGCCTTTTACTTTCTTCCATGACTTCTTAGTACAATACAGTCTATAAAGTACTCAGAAATAATTCTGTTAAAAAGTGAAGGCATGCCACACTATGAGTTGTCTGCATTAATAAAGTTTTTGCACATAACGAAATAACTGCTGAATTTGAATAAGATAATTATGGGCAAATGCCTCTCAACAGAGAGGTGAATGTTTTAAAGCTTCAGACACTAATTGCCTGTTTTGTTTTGTTCTTAGTAGGTATCTTTTATTTTTGCCTTTGAAAACTTGTATGCTTGCAGCCAGCTTTCTCAGATGTGTAAAATAAGAAGGGATACATTGATTTGAGAAATAAGCAGCAGCCACAAATGTAAACAAGATATGCCTTTTTGTTTCACATCAGAATACTTTTTTCTTTTGACCCTCACTAACCTCCCGCAGTTTTCTTGCTAAGGCGTGTTTATCACAAGGACAAGACACTTCATCATATGCAGTATGATCTGAGTAAGGGGTTATGTAGCTGTGTGGCTGCATCCAACATAGTACTGCATGCATGAATACTTTGCCAGATGGTATTAGTATGGAATAACTTTCTTTTTAATCCCCTTGGAAGTCCTCACCTGTGCTAACTGATGGATTCAAGATACAAAGCAATTATGAAATAGATTTCTACACTTCCCTGTGCAGTGTGACTTCCTCTGAGATGGAAGAGTGATGCTCTTCTCTAATGATCAGTCCAAGTTCCAATTTACCCAATCAATTTCCATTTCACTTTGAAGAGGGGCAGCAAATAACCTTTCCTTTGGCTATGACCTTTAATAATTTCCAGATCTGTAGTAATGACATAAAGATTCTATATCCTATTACCAGTGTAGGCTCATCTGCCTACCTATGAGTTTTGCCCTTTGGGTTTTCCAAACTCTTTATCACTTCCAAATGCATCTGACGCTGCCAGGAATTTACTGAAACTACATATTTATTACTATTTCAAGAGGTATATACATTTCTATATTACTTTTCAAAGATTCTTTTGAATTTCTTATATTTTTATGGTGGAAAACTACTCATTGATTCCTTAGCTTGATTTATTCTATCTTTCATAAATCAGCATTAGAATATAATAAATGCTAAAGCATCAAATCCAAGCTAGAGAGAGTCAAGAAATTAATGTATTTTCATTTGTTACATTTGGTTTTTGAGTTTTAACCTTTAAGACATAATCTTGACATAATTTCTGTCTTTTTGAATTAAGAAATGTAAAAATATTAGGTGGGATCTTGAGTTGGACTCAGCTTAAAATTACAACATCTGGAGCAGGAGTCAGTTGCCTTAATATAGGTATCTAGAACCATTTGGGACAGTCTTAGTAAGCAGAGACATCTTCAAACAGCTGATAGGCATGATAAAGGTGCTATAAAAGTCATATTCCCTTCTGGTTCTGGAACATCTCAAAATTTGAGTAGCCTGATGAAACCCACCTTATTGTACTGGGACCTGAATTTCTGGCACAGTTAACGGAGAGAGATAAAGATCTTTGAAGGTCTTGGCTGAAGTCTTATCTGTTTGAGTGAACAGGTCCTGGAAGACATTGGGGTGACATAGATGTTTCTGGACAATTTGGCAATATGGGGGCACTGAATACTTTTAATTAGAAGATGGTTTCGTTAGACATTCACAGTGCAGATGCAGGTTACTTCCTAGGCCAAGCAGCCTGAAATCTGTAATTATTTTAGTAATAAAATAAATAATACAATAATACCAGAATTCAGACTTCGTTGAAACCTCATATATCAAGAGATTTATCATTAAGATAATGAAAATATACCAGAATGCAACAGAGTTAAATTCTTAGCGTTCTCATTGAGGTTCTGTGAAGGCAGGCTTTAGCAGACAATAAAACATCCCATTAAGAGAAAATGTTAAGGGCACAGCTGACTTCATTTGAAAGCAACGTATATCAGAAGCGGTAGTGATTCAATAGCAGGAGGATTGGGGTGCACATGGATTAATAGAACAGATTTTAAGAAAAGAAATCAATAAAGAAAGGAGAAGAGCCACACTGAAGGTAAGTGAGAAAACACAAATTCTATTAAGTAAAACATGTCAGGGCTTGAAATGAACCCAGTTCACCCCAGGACAGCAACTCACCTGGAAATGGCTACCAGTTTCAATATTCAAGTGGTTCAAAGCAATTAAACTGCCAACAGAGCAGAGACTTGATCTGTCTCTCACATTCAAAACAAACACCACTGACCATTGGTTCCTTTCAACACGAAAAACTCCGTTAATTACTGTTGCCTCGCTACTTTGGAAATTAGTTATATTATTATCATAGTTTTTGTTATGCAAAGTTTTCCTGCAGATCTTTTCTGCCAATGTATAGACTACTTTTAACTCAGATGTTGCAAAAGTTTATCTTTGCACTTCAGAACTACTGCTTTCTGTAACTGTAAATCATGCTTTGTATTAAAATATGAATCAGAAGTAGCTTTTCAAAGATCCTGTTAATTAGCGAGTATGAACAACACTGTTGTTGGAATAACAACAGAATAAAAAATGGACCTTCTTCATTTGTGACGGTTTTGTAACCAATTCAGAAAAATAACTGTTTTCTTTGAACTCCAAGATCTGTTCTTTCTATGTTTTCCTATTTGAAGTACTGAGGGTTTGGGGTTTTTTTCACCCCCATTTCTTTCAAATAAACTGGTTTTCCTCTATCTAGTTCCTAAGCTGATTCAGCCACCATAATAATTATCTCTGACTAGACTTTAATTACACTTTATCAACCAAGAATCAGTGAGCTGATAGGTTTGGCAGTTGTATTGAAGACTTTGTCATGCTGTACATAGAGAAGATACATTAGAATGTGATAAAACCAAATAATGGAAATCAAATAGAACAACACAAACAGAGGAACAAAGATAACATCCTTCAAAATTCTACTGAATTTCTGCCTGTGTCAGTATCTTACTGGACTCTTCTGACCAGTAAGTGAATCTGTCTCCGTGCATTCATTGTAAAGGCTCCACAGAAATTATCACGGGCTTCCTTTTGGAGGAGTTGTTTCACAGGGGAGAAAAAAAAAAAGACATATTTATTATAATGGAAAATACTTTTCAAAATTTTGGCCCAGGATGTTGTGTTTTTTTTGTTGTTGTTTTTAAATAATATTCAAGAAACAATATGTGTGTCCTGGTTTGAGGTAAAACAGAACGAATTTTTCTGCTCAGTAACTTCACTTTTTAGCTAAGCCTTTTCTAACTACTGAAATTAACAGCATATTGTGCAGACACTGTTCCCTCTCACAGTGATAAGACCGATTTTATAGTTGATGCCAAGGCATGGTATGCAGAGAGGTTCCTGCTTATACTTATTGCTATAACAGCCAAGGCCAACCAACTTTGTTATTTGCCCCGCTGGAGGGTTGGAAGAGGAAAAGCATAGTGGGGTCCCACCTGCAGGGAGGAGCGGACAGGACAGGTGACCCAAAACTGACCAACAGGGTATTCCATCCCATCTAGCTCATGCTCAGTATAAAAGATGAGGGATCAAAGGGTCAGCTCTGTTTCTTCAATGGCCGACGTCCGAGGAGGACTCTGCCTGCCTTTAATCCCAATCCCAAATCCAGATCTGGAATCCAGTTTCCATCCATCACTGAGTCCAGTCTGGGAGTTCCCCAGTGCCCGTTGGTGACATGATTGTCATCCTGGGACCTTGACACAGTTTTGTATATATGTTTCATTATTTTCTTATTATCTTATTATTAATATTTCATTAAAGCAGTTTAGTTCCTTCTAAACTCATAAATCTCTCTCTCCTGCCTCTCCTCGGAAACAGGTTCTGCCTGAGTGACCAATCTGGCCCGAACCACGACAATATGTAACAGCAGTCCATTAATCTGCTGGAGTTTTTTTAGGATGCAAACCATTACAGAACAGGATTGTGTGAAAAGTCTACATTTAAATAGAATGAGATTCTAGGTTTTGGGCAAATAAAATGAATCAGTAGAAACTATATTATTGATTAGTTGAGATGTTTTGAAAGTATATGCATGTGGAACTTTCACATGATCTCAGAAATTCAGAATATCATGGACCAGAAGAACCAGGATTATGAAATGAATTAAGGAAAAATACATTATTTGCCTTAAGTACCAAGGAAGAAAGTCTGTTAGATTATCTTTTTCTATTTCTGTTTCTTAATATACAATCCATATATTTCTGGAACTAATTTCCATTTCCAAGTGTCCATTTTACAGCCCATTATACTTTTAGCTTATCTTGTGAGCAGATGATTTCTACTCTTAGCAACATTTCTGTATACAGCTGATGTGCAGAGTACCTTAGCTGAGTTTAGCTAATCATGATGTCTGAGCTGAAAATCAGGGAAAATGTCACCTCAACTATTAGTCTTAGCTTTCCTATCTATTTCAGTTAGGCTTTTTGATAAAATGTACATAAACTCACCCATCCTTCCTACTGCTTATTACTTATCTACTTGAATACCACTTATAACATGGAGATATTTCCAGGAAGCCAGAAACCGTGGGGAGTCTGCAAAGTAAAAAATGTCCTTTCTTTTCTGCATGTTTGCCCTGAATTTACATGCCAGAACAATGAATGAATGAAAAGTTTTTGTTGTCACCAGGGGCCATATATGAAAAAAGTATTTTGAAACATATCGCCTTTGTTTTGCTTATGAAGAAGAGGAGAAAAAATCTGTTGGTAGCTCAAAATCTAGAGAAAGACAAACCAACTGGAACTGAGAGGTCTCTGACGTGAAAGTTGGGATTTTGGATCAAGGTTAGGCAATATGGAAGTCCATCATCAGGAAGAGTTAGTGGAATTTTTTAGTACAGATTTAGCTTTTGTGTTTTACTTTCTTATGCCCATACCACGAGGATGAGATGCTTATTTTCAGGGCTCCGGTTCTGGTCCGGCTCCGGTCTTTTTACATCTGTATGACCTAATGCAAAAGGCCAGAATGCTGTGAGCATGATTCCCAATAGCCCTTGACACCAGAAGTGAAATTCTGACTTTGAGTCTTAATAAGAAACCTACCTTTGACTCACAGCAAATGTGAGTCAAAATGTAGGTAGGCAGTGCGGGTGAATGATAGTTTGAGCTTTATTTCAAGCTCAAGACCTGAATTAATACCCTAATGTGAACATAGATCAAGACACTCTCTGTTAATGGAGATCCCAGGAAAAAAAGAAACACTGAGAAAGAATGATGCTTTTCTCCTTCCCAAATCATTAGGCATTCTAGGAGGTACACTTCATGTCTGCAAGGTTCTTTTTAGCCTCTTTAATGGAGAAGTGCTGGAAATGGTGGGGAGATACAAAATCCTTTCTACATTACTGAGAAGGAATTAGAAGTTGTTGAAAATACTGTTGGTCTTTGTGACAAAGCCTCTCTGATCTGAAGTTTACCCACCAGTTCTCAAGCCACAGCTTGAAATCCTTTTGGGAATACTCAGGAAGAGAAAACCCCAGGGAAAAACTGTTTTGCTCATTTAACATTTTTAGCCAGATATTTTCAGTTTGCAGTTTGTATTTTGTCAACATCCCTTAGGAAAGTATTTCTGTTCTCTGGAGAAATGTATGAGAGATACAAACTCCACAGGGATATTTAGGATTAAGCTATAAATGCTGACTGACTGGTGTACTTGAAACAGCTGCCTTGAGTCTACTCCTGAGCTCACTTTTATTCTCCACAGTATTATTTTAGCAGAGATTTTAACAAATGTTTCAAAACAAAGAAGCAAATCTTTTCTTCCAGTTACCTTCAACAATTTTTGTTGGTTACCTTTCCCTGACTGCAACATCAAGAACTTCTTATGAGCACGTACCCACAATTTCTAGTTTAAATTTGGCCGGGTGCAAAGACTTAGTGACCTAAATGCCAGTGTAGCAAATCAAACTTTAAGCTGATTGATATAGGATGAAAAATGCAGTGTCACACTGACAACCTCTTGATTGTAAATTAAAATGAGAAAATGATTTTACATGTTGTTTCCTTTATTCTAATCCATTTTTTACTGCTCAGGTAAAAATAAAATTTTTACAAGAAAACTGAAATATAAATTTCTGTCATTAAATGAACACAAATGAGCATCATGAATTAGCTTCTTTGATATAGTAAGAAACTTAAGTTTTAAAAAATAGATTATTTCATCAATTCAGTACTCAATTGCAATATTTTGCTAGATTTTTTTTTGTGTATTTCAGCTGAGAAATTTTATACACTCCAAAGACAAAAATATATGTTGACAACAGGTGCTAATGCTAATGAATCTGTCAAATTCTTGGACACTTCTATTCTTTCCCAGGGCTCAGGATGCTGTTTTTGTGACTGATATCATATTTGGTGCTCTTGTGACAGGAAGAAAGTATGGAAAACTAATGTAATAGACTTTAAAGATATATTCTGTGTCTTAAAGGAATTGTCATTGGCTATCAGAAATTATAATTTAGTGTTGACAAGTTGTTCATAATTTACCCTGTGAGGCAAATTGACAGCTGAAGGTATATTTTTTTTTCTACTTATACTGTTGCGTTTGGATTTTATTTTATTTCTTACAAAAACTGTTACAGTTTATAGCCAGATTTCAAAATATTCAAGAGAAGGCATTATCTCTGCTGATATCTTCCAAATCACTTTAGTAAGGATTAGTCAATAATGAAACTTCAGCTTCTTTGAAATCAAACTTCTTTGAGCACTATAAAGAAAACAAAACATGGAAGTAAAGGTAAGATGATGTAATATGAAAATTACTTTCTATCAAACAGTTTATTGCTCAATACAGGATAATTTAGGGTGGAACAAATTTTTGGAAGTCATATATGCTAACCTGTTCCTCCAAGCAGGGCTATCACTAGAACTAGATCAGGTTGCCTGGGGTCTAGTTGAGTTTTGATAGTCTCCAAGGATGGAGGTCCCAGAGCAGCCAGTTCTAGTGCTTCAGCATATTCATTGTGACTTTGTTTATAATCTTCCTTCTTTAGTCATGAATAGGTTAATTACTTCATTTTATTCATTGCATTCATTACATTCAGCTTTTTAAAATATTTTTTTTCTGTATATTTTCTAGATTGGCTAACTGATCTGCTTCCTTATTGGGTTTCAATTGGTCGAGATTGTTCTATAAGACACAAGCACAACGCACAGTAAAACTAATACTACTAAAGGTATGTGCAGTTTGAGTTTGGAGATAGCAAGGTTTGCAGAAGGCTAAGAGAAACAGTAATATCTTAGATTAACTCTGTATTTCTGTCTTTCTGTTACAGGCTTTCAAATATATTCAATTTTTGAAAACTTCCTTTGAAAATTTCCTGAAATTTCTTTTTTTTTTTTTTTTTTTTTTGTGTTTTAGGCATTAGTCACTGGGTTGATTCAAGTTCACTATTGGGCTACTTAAATTTATTATTTGCAAATAAGGTGCAAATGCTTGAGTGTGAGTATTTGTATGCATGTAAGAGAGACAATGTATGCACAGTTCTGTGCAGAGTTACATGGGGCATCATAATCATAGTAGCTGGAACAATTAGTTGTCGTGGATTTCTTGCTCTAAAACAGTGTCTTTGGATATCTTTTCAGCACTGTGCTATGTTGACACCCCAGACAGATCTTGAAAACAACATCCCAAAGATTTCTGTTATTCTTTGTTGGAGATATATGAGAGACTTCATGAAGTCTGGGGTATGGACCTTGCTACTGCTACTCATTTTAGGTGAAAGGCACAGGGTTTTTTTCTTGCTTTCTCATTTCTTTATCAATAACTGGAGTAACATTTACTGTAATTAATTTTTTAGTAGTATGAGATTTGAATATTCATAGTTATGGTGATTTTTCATCTTAAAATATCCTTTCTCCTAAAAAAGAAATCTTAAAACATCACACTTTTGAGTTCCCAAATCTTGTGCACTAACATCTACTCTGGACAAAACCAGTTATTGGTTTATTGGTTTATTCTGGGGATATCATCACCATTCCAAGGTGGAAAATGACCATAACTATAATGCTATTTAAAAAAAAAAAAAAAAAAAAAAAAAAAGGTGTTTCCTATTCAGTCGTCTCTTTTTAGAATGATTTTATCTAGCAGTGTAATAAATACATAAAAGATGCTGGTCAGATAACATTTTGGTGTAATGCATGACTCGCCCTGACATACTGCAGAAGAGGATAGCAAATGAAGAATTAAAACATTCTCCAGTGATTACTGCCACCTACAAGACACAGACGAAGAACCAGGAGTGGGCAGAGACATCCCTAATAAGACGGTAGCCTACCTTTCCTTATGCACCTATCAATGTCTAAAGGAAAAAGGGCAAGACTATAGTAAATGATATCTGCAGTCACAGAGCAGGAAGTGGGTTCAGGAGGGGGAGTGGAATTAACTCAATTTACTTTTTCAGCAGTTTCTTGAAAGTCTAGTAGTTCATGCACTGACTCTAATGCAGAACACTGCCTTAAGGCAATGTCTAACCAATTGCCACTAGATCTAGTTTATTTTGCCACTATCAAGGATGTTTGAGGTTTCTAAAATGTTATTGTTTTTATTGCTCGTGGAACCTGCTGCATGTTGGGGAAGAGAAAAAGTATATTTTATCAAAATAATTTAGAAGTGGGTTTGTGTGGCTAATATTACACAGGCTATGTGAACAACCCTGAAGTTAGACTTCATTAAAGAAAAGCAGTGGAGTAATTGTAATCATGCTGGCTAATCATGTGCAGGAATTTTGTTAACCAGAGACAGTAATCTCTCAGACAGTCACTGTTAGTAAGGGCGACAGTTTATGTTTGGGAGATGCAGACTCATGGACTGTGTCCATAGCAGTGAATTAATCGTGCCCAGGAAGTGAGGCACAGAACGACCCATTGTTAGTAATAAGCTCCCTTAGGTCTGAGAGCACAATGTAGAGCACACAAGCTGCCTGCTGGGAATGATCACTCCCACCACAACTTGAACTGGGGCAGGAGAGCTGCTTGGCCTAGACTGAAACCTGTTCATGGGCCATTCTTGCAAGAATGGTTAAATTGCAATTTAACAATGCAGACAGCTGATTCCCAGCATCGAGGATTATGCTCCACCACTGTGCAGTTTACTAATATTTTTGCAGCCACAGGCATTCTTTTAGGTGGTGGAACTGCTCCTTTCCCACAGCAGCTTAGTGGATGGTGTATTACAAGCATGTTGTTCCCCAGACTGTATGCTGCTCAAAGTCCTCTGTTTGCATTGAATTTATTAAGCTTGAAGACGTTCAGTAATGTAAAGCTCTTTGGACAGAGTTCCTAATTCTCCATTAATTTATTTTTACCTATTGTCCTCTCCCCTCCCCACCCCCATCCCCTGCCCCCTTTGGAAACTGACAGTGTCTCTAAAGACACATGGGGTTATTTGGAGTTCTTTTCAGTCAGTGTGTAGTCTTCAGGTTGATGCTAGTGTTACTCAATGAAGTAACCAGCTGAACTCAAGCTATGCTCCACTTAATTTTATTTAAAGTAGCCAATTGAAGCACGCAGAAAAGGTGTGTCCAATTCAGGGTAAAGCACACACTCAGGGCCACACAAAATCAGACACATACAGGCCTTGGATGCTCAGCTGGCCATGCCAGAGGGTCCTTTTATGGTGGTGGTGTCCAGGCAGCATTGCACAGCTGCGACACAGTGTGTGCAGCAGGACTCATCCTGCAGGAGGCCTTGGGCTTTGCCCTACCACAGCTTCAGGGTCTCAAGCCACATCCCTGCTGTAGGCCTCTAGGGCTACCAAGCCATGTCCTCCTTGGAAACTGCCACCCTGGCACCCCATCCTGGCCCAGAGGGACTTTACTGGTTGGGCCTGTGTTTTTCTTGACGGGGGCATTCAAATCCCTCTTCTGCTGCTCTTTGCTGACTTATTGCAGCCTTGACCATTTTCCACTCATACACCCGGTGAGCTACCAAACTTTACCTCAGCCTGATCAGCAACACTAGGAGTCATTATGTCTGCTAACATCTAGAAACTTCATTTGACTTCCTTTATAATTCACAGAAAAAAATGGGCAATTTTTCTGATTTAAGTGTACGTTAAAATGACATTAATATTATCCTAACAATGTGAGTTAAACTCCTCTGACTGTAAAAAGAGCTTATAAAAATAAATCACCCACAGGTGTCTGTTCTGGTTGTCTACATAGGATGAGGAAGATCCTCAAGAACCTCTTCAAAAGTCATCTGCTGTTCATAACATTTGGTGAGTTACGCTATAGAATACGCAATATATCAAGAAATGAGATGAGTGAGTCATTCATTGCTTGTTATTCTGAGACACTGTCCTCCTGAAATCTATAATTAGAAAGTCCATATCATTGATTTTTTCTACTACATTTTTCTACATTTTCGCTTTAGCTGTCTCAAAATTAAAGCTGAAAGATTCACGTTTGTGCAAAGATTCTGTAGAGTAGGAAGTTGCGCCCTGTGCAACTGGGTACTTAAACCTGGGTATTTGTCATATCAATAACTCTCATATCAGACTTCACTCCATAAAAGCAAAGGGAAATAGAAGAAAAAAGAGTCACACTATGAACTTCTCATAGTAAAACCTAAATTAGGCTTCTTCATTATGTTCTGCTTTATAGTTATGAAGAAAAGAAAGAAAAGGGAAGGGTCAATATATTTACTTGAAAAACTTTTTTTTTTTAATTTTTAATTCTTTTGGTTTCCCGTAGCTGCCACACAACAAAAAAGCCACAGAAAACTTTGGCTGTAATTCTCATATCCATATGGAGAGAAATAACTTCTCTCTGTGGATTAATTTATTTGAATAATACTATGTAGAAGCTCCATTTTCATAAAGTTGTTTTTGATATTTCTTGTTTATTTTACTGTTCAGTTCTTGTTCTGCATCACTAAAATAAATAAAAAACAAAACTGAAGACTCCATTTGGAGTTTGTTTCAGATTTTAAAACAAATGACTGAGTTTGTCCTTGCATTAGAATTAATTAATTAAGCATGTCTCTATTTTTGTGGAGTATTTTCAGGGGAATGGTAATTTCTAGACATTTCTAATGAAAACAGTTCATAACAAGATCAATAGCATGACTTTCTAATTATGAAGTTCTTGCTATTAGTCAAGTGCTCACTATAATCAGTTTAACTCATTACCGGCAGGGGGCTCACGATTAAAAATTTGGAGGGGTTGAGATGCAAAAGCAAACTGCTGTCTCCTTGTTACAAAAACATATTGCTAAGTTGCTTGACGTCTTAATATAGTATGCTATCAAAAGACATCCAGCAACACTGCTGCTACACCAAAGGCTGTTAAAATGAATTGCTGGATGTGCCTTTAGGAGCCTCACTGATTACAGACATTAGATGATTTTCAACTTAAATATAAACTTAACATGTAGCAGAAAAAAACAGCATGAGAGCTACTACAGGCACTAGGCAGTTTATAGTCCATCACTGTAGGTACACTATTCATACGGTGCTGATATTCTAGTACCCACTGCCTAAGGTTTAACAGGGCATGGGCCATTTTCCAGTTAACTGCAAAATCAGAAGGTGTTCAGCAACTGCAGGAAAACAAACAAACAAACAAACAAAAAAAATCCAACACTTCTGGGATGATGGTAAAATTTGTATGCCATTGTTATGGGAAAGAGTTGTTTCTGGACTTTTTAGTACCGATGGCTCTTTTTCATGGACCGAATGGCAAGCTTCCAGTCTCTTTGGATCTGCCTTAGTAAAACATAATTTAGTGCTGCTATGCTGGCAACTTAGTAATTAGCATCACACACAGAGTGAGCCTATTTGTCTCCCTGTGATAAATACAACATACACAAACAGAGGATACTCACATGAATGTAAATATATGTTGACGGCCCTATAATAAAGACGAACTAGTTTTAACAAATCCAGTAGCATGTAAAGCTTTTCTGAACAGCTTATAATCAGTGAGATGTAAACTGAACTGGTAAGAATTTGTGATTAAACTAAAGATATAAGAAAATATATGGAAGAAAGTCAAATAATATAATTTTTTTTTAATACTTATTAAAAAAAAAGAAAACATATACCAGTTCCTTCCTAATTTTGTGACAGCTTATCCTGATCAGAATCACACCAATATTTGATTGTTCATTTTGTGGACTGAACCAAGGACAAACTCAGGTTCAGTCATGCCCAAATTACTTTTTGTTTGTCTTTTGGAAATTAAGTGTATGTGTGCGTGAGTAATGGGAAACACTTGTGGATATTAAAATACAAAGATTTAAATATGTTTTTGAATGTCTGAAATGTTCCAATAGCTATTAGTAAAAGTAAAGGTAATTAAAATTAATTTAGAAATTACAATGGATAGTGGAATTATTTCTTATACTGTACAGTATGACAGCAGTTGAAAAAGTCAAGCAAGAGGTAGAATCTTTATGGATTTAATCTGATATTTTTTTCTGCTGCAGAAAAGAAGAAAGAGAAGATTTCAGTTTTTCTGCCATACCCAGAGTGCATTCCCAACACCATGCATTTTAAGACAAACCTCAGTCTCAGCTGTTGATACTGTTCTCTACATTAAATATTTAAGTGTTCTTTAAAACATCAAGCAAAAACTTAAGTCAGTTGTATAGTTCTATACCTAGTTTCCAAACCCAACTACAATGACTATTAAATATTTAGTAAAGGTAGAGCAAAGTCCCTGGGAGAGACTGACAGCATCCTTTCTCGAAGCATACTATAAGATAGTATTCTTACTGGATGTCTTGGCTGAGATCCCTAAAGAAAAGCAAAAGAAATCTGTCATGGACTTTGGATGAATGCCCTAGTCACTTGGTTATCAGGTAAGGAAACAGTCAGAGCCTGTGTTATAGGGTTGCAGCTCTTCTCTTGTTGGTTTGATTTTGGGGTGGGGTGGCTTTTTTAACAAATCTTAGTTAGAAAGAACAAAAAGAATGCAGGTTTGCAAAAATCTGGAAACATTTAAATTTGTTTTAATGCCATTATAGAATGACGTTAAGATCTTCCAAAATCTCTAAAAATATAGGTAGAAACAAAGAGCGAAAGACTCCGTTCCGTGCCTGCACACAGGTCCAGCTGCAAGGGCTCTCATGATTCGAGTTTTTTTTCCTCACAGCCAGAGTAGAAATTGAAGTTCTTATATCACCGAGGATGACCTGTACATGCAGCAATCCATGTTGTCTACCGTAGAAATGCCATTCAGGAACTGAAAAACACTTCATGACATGTGGAAAGTTCACGGTTTCCACAAAGAAACATGAGGGTGGTGGGGGAAATCAGAATATTCTATTATTCTATACTGCTCACTGTCAAGGATAAAGTTTTCACTGCTTTTAAATTTGAGTTTCTTTGATATTTTTAGCTACTATAAACAAACTATGTCTCAACACTTTCTTTGCTAAGCTAAAGAAATTGATCTCTTGACGCTTCTCAGCTGCATTTAGTTTTCTAATTTTTCAGTACTGTTTTTCTTGCTTTGTATACTTGTGTTTCAATTTGCCAACAGCCATATTTAAGGGTATACACACAAACATCACTCTAAATTAAAAAATAAATTTCTGTGTGCTAAAAGCAGAAATAAAATTATTTTCTGTTCTCACTCACTTTTTTTGTTTTCAATTGAAGAACAGCTATTTTCTGTCACAGCTATAATGAATACTATGATTGAATGCTGTTTTTAGCAGTTCTTAGATCTTTTCAGAATCATTAGGTTCAATTTTTTCCTTCCTCAGCTTTGCAATTGGCTATACTAAAATATATTTTGTGCAAATATGCTTAATTTACTAAGTACTCCATATTTCTATGATTAATTGCCTTCTTGACTTTTTTTTGCCTTTTTTGACTTTTTTTGCCTTTTTTTTTGCCTTTTTTTTTGCTTTTCTTCCAATCTTTTCTTCTGTAAATTTCATCAACATTGCATTTATGTTTTTACTCTTTCAATTTATGTTGAAAAACATAAGGCTAATCCTGATAGACCTCAACTAGAAACATTGCTACTTGATTGTAATTCTTGGTGGTGGCTGTTATATTAAGTCTACCAGGAAGCTGACAGAATCACAATATCACAGAAAGGCTGCGGTTGGAATGTATCTCTGCAGACCGTTTTGTCCACCTTCCCTGATCAAGAAGGGATGCCTAGAGACAGTTGCCCAGCACCTCGTCCAGACGGTTTTTGAGTATCTGCGAGGATGGAGACTCCACAGCTTCTCTGCGCAATCCGTGCCAGTGCTTCATCATCTCCACAGTAAAAAAAGTGTTTTCTGTTGTTCAGGCAGACCTTCCTGTGTTTCAGTTTGTGCCCATTGCCTCTTGTCCTATAACTGGGCACTACCAAAAATATTTTGGCTCCTTCTTCTTTACACTTTCCCTTCAGATAATTATATACATTGATGAGATCCCCCTGAGCCTTCTCTTCTCTAGGCTGAACAGTCCCAGCTCTCTCAGCCTAATCTCATAGGAGAGATGCTTCCATCCCTGCTTTTGCCAAGAGATGTCTTTAGCAGCAGCAAAGGTGTTTGAGCCTTTGCAATTTCTTGCTCAAGATCCTTAATCATCTTAGAAGCCCTTTGCTAAACTCTCCTCAGTATGCCCATATCTCTCTTATACTGAGGAGCCCCAAACTGGACAACGTATTCAAGGTGTGGCCTCTGCAGAATGAAGGAAAAGGATCTCCTCCGGTGTCCTACTGGCAACGCACCTTCTAATGCAGCCCAGGATACCACTAGCCTTTTTTGCCACAAGAGCAAATTTATGACTCACTTTCAACTTGGTGTCTAACAGGACCCCAGATCCTTTTCTGAAAAGCTACCTTCCAGCTGGCCACCCTCTAGTATCTACTGGTGCCTGGGGCTGTTATTCCTCAAGTGCAGAACTTTGCACTCTTCCTTCTTGAAATTCATGAGGTTCCTTCAGATCTGCCCATGTCTCCAGCCTTCTGGTGTATCAGCTACTCCTCCCAGTTTTGTGTCATCTGCTGAGCGTACACTGCCCATCGTCCAGATCGCTAATGAATTTGTTGACCAGTATTGGACCCAGTATGACACAGTTATTGCACAAGTTAATGTCAACTTTACTAGTAACATTTAATAATTATTTCAATATGACATCATGTATACATTATACTCTACCTGTTTTATCAAACATATTACATTTACATAGATTTCTTTGTTTGCCAAGTCTGTTCTTTCGGTGCCTGAAAAACAAGTTTGCTTGGTATGCCATTTTCCATAAAACCTTCTCCTTTTCTGTAATTGAATATTGTACTAAGTCATTCATTATTTTGGGTTGAAGTTAAGAATTTCACTCTTCAGGGAAGTAAAATGTGATATTCCACATCCTGCATATAACGTACAAATCAATAAGCCAGCACAGATTTGGGATTTAAAGTAGTGAATACTCAGAATAAACTATTTGTGAAAAGTCTACACCCTAGTAATTATTCATGTAAATTGAAGAATAGGAAAGATTCATTATGAATTATTCAGCCAACTCTCTTGGATGAGTGTGTATGTAATAATTTATTAAAATCTGTATAGTATATTGAACAAGTAAAATGCTATATTTACTTGGTCCAAAAGATGATACTACAGTAGGAGTGGAAAATGTTCAAATGAACGAAATGAGAAAATGTATGAATTTAAAATAATCAGAAAGTTCTTTGAGACAAAAAGAGAACAATGGAATCATAAGAACATGTGGATATATAAATTCAAATGTTATAAACAATAATTTATGATGTAGTCCAAGATTAATGAGTTAGTTATGATTTTGCAGCATACTGAGATTATTAAATACAAAAATAAAACATCTGAACTCCCCCCAATTTTTATTAAGTTCAGTGATTTAATAGCAGAAAATAAATCATGACATTTTTTAGTTGAAGAGCCAAATGAACAAAATATGTAGCCTGGATAATTAAACTGATGCTTGAAAAAAAATATATTTATCATGATTTGCCTAAATATTGTGTGGTAATATTAAAAAATAAAGAGTGTTTCTGGAACTTATGAAACATAGTGTATCGCATGAGAAATAACCTAATAAATTAAAACTCCATTTGAAGAAATAAAATACTTCCTTCCTTTTCTGCTGTGTATTTCCAAAGCACCAAAGGAGTTGGTGTTAGAAGGAGAAATGAAGTATATTTTTATCAGATACCGTTTTTCATTCCAGTGTTGAATGAAAACAAACAAACCACCACCAACAGCAACTCCATCCCGCAATCCATAAACCAAATAATTGAAACCACAAAGCTTATCAGCCATTTCTTTAGGTAAGGGAACTTTTTTATCCCCCCCAATTCCGCATTTTCAATTGACAGATTCAGAAACAGTTACTTTGTGCCCTGAAAGGTAGAAGATGAGTGAGTTGTGCAATAAGGGAGTTAGATTATTCTGGGATATTATTAAACAGGCAGATTCACTTAATTTGAAAGAAGAGACACTTTGAAGAGAGTCTGAAAGTCCGTGCCAGGTGGGCTGAGCACAGGACAGTGCAGGATTTTAGATTCTTCTCCAAAACTTATCTGTATTTAACAGGCCACCTTAATATTAAAAGTCTAAAAAAACCATCAGTTTTCTCTGGAGAAGATTAGTACACAAAGAAACAAACAAACCAAACATTCTGGAACCAAAGTTAAAAATCACTTAAATTTACTAAGTGGCTACCCAGTCTTGAAAAATGATAAAATTCCTGGGCATCCCTCTGTTTAGCTGAAACTTTTCCACATGTGCCTGGCTAGTTAACTCCAGCCAGCTTCCCTCCGACTTACAGAAATTAAGGAGATGTTGTTCTCACTAATAAGGAGGGGTTGGTGGGGAATGTGAAGCTCAAGAACTTGGCTGCAGTGACCATGAAATTGTAGAGTTTAAGATCCTTAGGACAGTGAGTAGGACACACAGCAAGCTCACTACCTTGGATTTGAGCATAGCTTCTTAAGCTAGGTAATAGCCCTACCAGAGGGGATGTGATACTGGACCTGTTGGTCACCAATGCAAGTGAGCTAATCAGTAATGTCAAGACTGGAGGCAGCCTAGGCTGAGTGATCATGCATAGTGGAGTTCACAGTCCTGAGGGATATAGGTGAGGTCAAGAGTAAAGTCACGACCCTGAAAACAAAATTCCATCTCTTTAAGGAGTTAGTCAACAGGACCCCCTGGGAAACTGCCCTCAGGGACAAGGGAGAACTACAGAGTTGGCAGATCTTTAAGGATGCTTTCCATAGAGCACAAGAATTCTCAATCCCCAAGTGTACGCAATCAGGAAAGGAAGACAAGAGAATGGCATGGCTGAGTTGAGACCTGCTGGTCAAACTAAAGGGCAAGAAGGAAATGCACAGGCAGTGGAAGCAGGGACAGGTGTCCTGGGAAAAGTATAGGGATGCTGCCCCATTGTGTAGGGATAGGATCAGGAAGGCCAAGATGCAGCTGGAGCTGAACTTGGCCAGGGACACAAAGAATAGTAAGGGTTTCTACAGGTATGTCAGCCAGAAAAAGAAAGTCAAAGAAAGCATACCCTCGATGATGAGCAAGACTGGCAAACTGGTAATAACAATGGACAAAGAGAAGGCTGAGGTACTCAGTCATCACTGGTAACCTCTCTTCCCGCACCTCTGAGTGGATGGGCTTCAAGGAGGAGTGAAGTGCCTCCCACTGTAAGAGAGTGACTACCAAAGGCTCATGATGACCTGAGGAACCTGAATATACAGAAGTCTGTTGGACCTGCCAAGACGCATCCCAGATTCCTGAGGGAATTGACTGATGTAGTTGCCAAGCCACTCTCCATGAAATTTGAAAAGTCATGGCAGTCAGGAGAAGTCCCTGGTGAGTGGAAAAAGAGAAACATTACACCCATTTTTTAAAAGGGTAAAAAGGAGGACCCTGGGAACTACTGGAGCACCTCTCCTATGAGGACAGGTTGAAAGAGGTGGGGTTGTTCAGCCTGGAGAAAAGGAGAGGAGAGGAGAGGAGAGGAGAGGAGAGGAGAGGAGAGGAGAGGAGAGGAGAGGAGAGGAGAGGAGAGGAGAGGAGAGGAGAGGAGAGGAGACGAGAGGAGAGGAGAGGAGAGGAGAGGAGAGGAGAGGAGAGGAGAGGAGAGGAGAGGAGAGGAGAGGAGAGGTTAAGTTATTGTATGGGAGCACCCAGCCAGCCAAACCGGTTTCAGAGCACAATAGGTGAGATGCAGGGAGTTGTCATCCGACTCAGCTCCATCTCCGCCTTGCCTTGTCTATGCAGAGATAACTTGGGGGGAGCTGCAAAACAGCTCAGCCCGGGGTTATCTCAAGATTGCATATAAGAACTGAAACCAAATGGCCCTTAACAAACAAAATGCCCTGAGTCCCATCTCACCGCTATTCCTGTGACTTTGAGCTCTAGACATCACAAATTGGCGACAGAGACTTGGCTATCACACCACTAGAGGTAAATATCCTAGATACTGTAATCCATTTAGGCATAATCCTGCACCCTCACAGAATCAGGAAATATAAACCACAGGGTTTGGGGAGAAAAACGGGGAATCCTTCAATGATCCAGCTGGCCTGTAGGAGATCCATTCACCCCCCGTCCAGGATGCTGTACAGGGTAACTTCCCAGGGATTGAGTGACCTTACCTGTGAGAGGGTAAGTGACTAAGAAACATACGTATGGTATATGGCATGCTATTAAGTTTGTGAATGATGCACTCTTTTAAGGTGTTAATATCTAGCGCGCTTGTGGTTTGTGTTGTTACTTGTCGGGATCATTTGTAGCTTGCAATAGTGTATCCCGGTAATTTCTTTTAAACTGCAATAGTGTAATCATCATTGTACACCCAGAACTTGCAATACTGATGTATTGGACCTGTGAGTGAAGTCCAAATAAATTGTTAATTTGAACCTCTCAGTGAAGTCCTTTTTTCCTGTTTCGTCACAGTTATAACTTCTGCCTTAGGTTATAGCTTAGTTATCTTAATAATTGATCTTCATTATCATAATTACTATAATATTTTAATGTGTATATTCTCCCAGCACACAGTTTGTCCTTAAGGAGGATAAAGCCATGCTGTTATCTCCGTATCATGAAGGGTTAAATGAGACACACAAAAGCTAAATGATTTGATTAATGGCACAGAAAATGTTCATGTGAGAAGAGGGAATTAAAGACAATATTTTTTCCTAAACCCTAGTGCTTCTTCTATTAACCTTTACCTCAATCAAAATATTTTAAATATATGAATATGCTTTGTTGCAAATGTGGTTTTATATTTGTAAGATTTTTTTTTCCCCAGCAGAGAAGCAGACATAAAAATTGCCAGAAGCTGTGAGAAAGACATCAGTGTACCAGCAGAAGACAAGTCTGAACTCCGGGCAAAGTTATACACATTTTGGCCGGTATTTAAGTGCACATTTAATCCAGACCCAGTCAACACTTAGTAATGCTGCTTAACTTGAGTCCTGCAGGCCAGAACAGTCCCAGCAGCTCTAGACATATACGTACTTAAACACACAAGGGAAATTAAAACTCACAGAAAGACAGTGAACTCAGAGGAATAGGTATTGATTCTTCATAGAAGTGTTTTATTAGTAGAGATGGTTCTAACCAAATTGTTTCATAAACCCATATTAAGATGACAGTAGTAGCTTAAAACATTATAGTATATACCCAGAAGAGTAACTTTTCCACATATAAGAGCACCGAGGGAAAGGAGGGCCAGTCAAATAATGCCTGGCTCTTTAGAACAAACACTACCACTGTCAGCTGAAAGGCTGAATAGGCATCTAAAGGCAGCCAGGCGCATTTTAGTGTTTCTCATCACACCTGCCCTGACAAAACTGCAGCTCTAGCATGTATCTGCGTCTGTGTGCAGGTGTAGGAGCAGAGTAATGCAGCAGTGAATGCCTCCTGGAGTGCAGTTAGATTTTCACGGGTAGATTGCCTCCACTCCCTCTCATTCTTACTTCTCCCCGTGCACCAGAGGATGTAAATCTTACTCTGTAGCTATAATGACATCTTGAACTGAGCTGAGACCCAGTTTCTTACCTGGACCAAAGCTCTGCTCAGCCCAGTTGAGAGAAAGGAAAGAGAATAAAATGTTTTTTAAACCTAGTTAGTGCCAATATTTATTATTATTTTTCTTAGAAAATAAGAACTGTCAGTGAAGTGTTTGAAACCCTCCAGGGTAATAACTTTCTCAAACTTCAGAAATACCATGCAGTTGCTATAAACCAAAATGCTGTGTGTTTTTATTTCCTTTCCTGTAATTAAAAGTTTGCTTTGATGTTTAAAAGCACAAGTATACCCAAGAGTAGAGTAGCTAGAAATTGTTCGTATTTGACACTTCTGTAAACCAATGCAATTTACCTCTTATTAATAACAGAAAATAGAAATAAAAAACTTGTGTTGAAAATCTTCCCTGTAAAGCGTTTGGTATAATGAGTCCTTCCTTACAGACAACAACAAACCCTAAGAAATGAAAACTGGGAGCAGAAAACCCTCTGGTTTACAAGACATTAAAGTTGTTGGACAATGGGTAGGTTGTAAGAGCTTGATAAGCTGAGAAAAGGACACAGTATTTGGATTATGAATCTGGACTAGGAAAAAATCTGGGAGGACTTGCATAAAACTACAGTAAAAAACTGCCAGACATTTATGCTATTCTGTTTGTCATGATGTAAACTGGTTTGATAGGTTGCTACTAAATTTCAGGATCTGAGAGTGCCTCTTGGCTCTTGGCTTTAGCTGTGTGCCACCTCCATGTCCACATGAGACATCCTCCCCGTCCTTCTTTCTTGGTTTCCTACAGGGTGGAACTCTGACACAGAGGTAAGAAGGGAGCAATGATGAGCTCTGGCTGCTTCACCTACCTATGGCACTGAGTAATTGGTAATTCAGTGTGCATGCATTTGTCCTGGTTTAGGCTGAGCTGGCCACCAAATGAATGACAGATGCTCTCTTTCAACCTCTCTCCCTTCCCAAAAGAGAGTGGAGAGAGAATAAAGAAGAGAGATGTATAGGTTGAAAAGCAACTAAAACTGCTATAATATGAAACTAAAACTATTAACAATAAAAAGAAAATATAATAATATTAATAGGAAAATAATGAAATATTTCCAATATATACAAATATCTGCAAATCCAATATCAAGCTCCCAGGATGAGGATCATGTCACTGGCCAGTACTGGAAAAAATCCTGGACTGGACTAATCAGCAGATGGCAACTGGATTCACAAACACACAGCCAGGTATCAAAGGCAGAAGAATGGACAGAGTCCTCCTCAGACTATGGCCATTGAAAAAGAGACCTGACCCCTTTGATTTCTCAGCTTTATACTGAGTATGGTGCACATGGGATGGAATACCCTGTTGGTCAGTTCTGGGTCACCCGTCTTGCTTGCTCTTCCCCTCAGGTGCGATCTTCCCCCACTCTTCCACTTCTGACCCTCCAACAGGGCACATATAAAGTTAGCTGTCCTTGGTTGTTATAACAATAAGTATAAGCAAGAGCGTCTCTGTATACCATCCCTTGGTACCAACTATAAACATCAGATGTCACTCTGGAGGCAGACATTGTCTGAAAAGTATACCATTAATTTCACAGTGTGCAGTCAGTTAGAAGAGACTTAAGTGAAAAGTAAAATTACTGAAAAGAAAAATGGTTTTGTTCTATCTCAAACCAGGAAAACATTGTGATGCAAACATAGAGAAAAGAGATAGTCTTGGGGGTTGAGACATATATAATGGAAATAATGGAAATTCCTCTTAAACATAAATAAAAACTTTTAAACTTTTTTTTTTCCTGTGAGGTTGCTGGAACGCTGGCACAGGTTGCCTAGAGAGGTGGTGGAGTCTCCATCCTTGGAGATATTCAAAACCAGACTTGACACAGCCCTAAGCAATCTGCTGTAGTTGACCCTGCTTTGAGCAGCAATGATGGACCAGATGGTCTCATTTCCAATCTCAATCATTCTCTGATTCTGCAGTTCTGTGATATTAATACATATATGCATATACATATTCATACACACATTAGTACATCATATATCATATATATATACATGTCTAAATATATACATATATATATATGTATAAACTTGAATGTAGATTAGTCACCTTTAATTTACATATGGTGTTTCCGTTATATATGGGAAAATTCACCCAGAAGAGACTCATATTTCTTAGCATATTTTCTACTGCTATTCTACTACATAATTTTCAATAGGAGCTCTCAATTAAAAGTAACTGGCTCAAGAGATCGTGATTAGTGTTAGCAACAAACTACTTTTGTGTGTGATCGTGTGTGTGCGAACTTTAGGGATCTAATTCATGGGATGACTGAAAGTAATAAAAGAGTTACAGACAAAAAAGTTGTGGACTAAAATAAATAAGGGAATGTTGGGAGAAATCTTAAGAAAAGTGATATAGAAGAATATATAACGTAACGTCATAAATGAGTTACAGGACTGAAGAGTATCCTATCAATACTCTTTTGCAAATCATACTTTTCAATCCAATTTAAGCAGCATTTTCCCAGATATTTCAAGGTTTTTTCTTGTTGTGTTTCCTTTCTTATATTTCCTACTACTTTCAGTAGTAGTAGTAGTTAAGAATAAAATTTCTACTCTGTGGGGGAATTTTATGTGTTTATATATGATAAAGATATGTGTATAAAAAACATGGCTGTCAGTAAGTATTCCAGCATATACTTTTTTAACATGAGAAAATGGGAACTTTTATTATTTACAATCACAGCTGCTGCCTTAATGTGACCTCTTTATGTTTTCTAAGAGTTTTGTCTGCACATGTGATGTTTATGTAATTTATGTACTTATATTTATGTACTTTTAAAAAATCTTCCTCAGAAGCTTCAGGATTGTCATTGACTTCCAAGGGAGTCTGGATTCCTGTTTGGTGGGCAGACCCCTCCATGTTTTTCCATGTACTTTGAACCCTTTTTCCTACTTTATGTTTGGAATGCTTTCACGATGCAACATATAGATATTTATTAGACACACAGGTATCTATCTAGATAACAGTTGTATAAAACTATGTAATATTGTAGTGTAATATAGTGTAATATTACAAAATATATAAAATATACATATATGGCCTGCCTTTTGGGAACACATAGAACCCAGGAATGGAGTTTAAAGAAAAAAACACGACGAAGACAATTCTAAGTAATTTTAAAAATGTGATGCTGGTATTTCAGACCCCCACAGACTGCTGCTGACCATATTTATGTTGCATTCTAGTTCAGATATATGTTAGACTTTGATATAAATATCTGAAGAAGCACAGGATTAACCAAGGGTGATGAATCTGTGATAGAGTAGGGTAGAATAAAACAATATGCTTCTTGGGAAGGAGGCAAAAATTAGCCATTTTTCACCAAGAATATCGGCCATTTATATTAGTCTTTCATATACCATATTTTTATTTCTTCATAATTTGATTTTCTATAACCTTTTTCTCAATATTTGTTAGTCACGATTTAAGACCATAACATGGAAAAACTGGACTGAAAGCATCTCATCCAGGTTGATGAAAGCAATTTTTCTTCTTGCTACCTAAGCGATAGGAAAACCCAATATCAGAGATTCCTATTTTGAGTTCGGTTAGTGTTGTCTGAAAGAGAAGCTGATGAGTACCACTAACTGCTAGAGGTCTAAACTGAATTAGAGTCCCATTACATTACACGACCAAGTCCAGAAGGCTATGTAAATAACTAAAACTGTCAATCAGTGTTAGGGAAACTTCAGGTAGGTGTTACTATCCCCGGATCGTACAGAAACTGTCAGCCAAATTTAGTCTCTGGGTTTGCTAAACATAAGCGTGGATCAAAAAGCCATTGCCTTTTAACTTATATCGTAGAAAATCAGTTTCTCTTCTTACTGATAGAGGCGCATTCAAGTTTTGTGCGATCCCACTTTGGAATCTTGTGCTAACCCAGCTTCTTTAACTGATCCCACGTCCCTCAAAAATAGATGCTTACAGCAGCACTTGTGCTACCTGATAAATCAACACCATTATGTTCCACAGCTGTGTGCTGAGTATACACCCACAACAATGACAAACAGCTCTCTATCATGATTGCATTTTTTTCTGCTTTAAATACACAAAAAATGGCTATATAACTGGTATTTGGAGCACATATGGTAGTTTGTCTGTTACCATCACTAAAAATAGTATTTTTCAAAGCTGATAATCTTCTAACAAAAAATTAAGTTAAAGTAATCTGGCCCCAAATGGGAAAAAAATCAGAACACTTTAAATTAAGATGAATAGCTTTTTGCTAAAACATCTAAATGCTAACTTCAGTAATTTCTTTGCTTAAAAAACACCTTAAGTTCTGTGCTACACAGACAATAAATTTTAGCACAAATATAGGGTTTGTAACATGAAATTTACTCTTTACTTTAACTTGTAAATATTTCATTAAATATTGCATAGCCAATGACATTACATATATGACTCGTAAAAATTCCTGAGTATTTCAGGCTTGTCTCCTGTCTCCCTTCACCATGTCCATGATCTCATGGTATGAAACTGCGGATGTGAATGTACAGCCTGTATTCACTTTATGTTGATTATTCAATTCAGACCAAAAAGGTAGTCAAGTCTCATTACCAATCACCTGGGCTATGCAGTTCTCCAACCTAAATGATCCCTTTCACATGTTTTTGTTTTTTTTTTTTTTTTTTACTGTTTAAAAATAAGCTATGGTTTTTCCTTCATACAATATAAAAATACACTTATTTTCCAACACTACTTCAGATAAAAGCATCTTTCAGAGTGAAGAACTTTATCATACCATATAAAAGTTTCATCTATGTTAAAAAAGGAGTTTCCTTTTTAAGTCTGAATATGAGCACTTAAAATGTATTTCACTTATTGTGTGGCTGAGACTTTGCAGAATTTGGAGCTAAGGTGACTTGTGAATTTAAATAGTAAGTCCTCACTGACATTAAATTTGATATTTTTTGTCCAATCAAATCTAGCATTCACTGCCCATATTGTCCGGAGGCCGTGTAAGGAGTAGCAGGCATTTCAGAAAGAAAATCAAACCTCATCAGATGATTGGGAAGGTGTTCAAGTTTATTCATTGGGAAATGCCAATTCCTTTATGCTATCAGGAATACAGTTTTATAAGGAAGAACAGCAAGTGGATAACTCTACACATTCTGCTCCAGAACTTCACAGTAGACAGTTGGTCTTTTAAAGTTCTTTGATTTCTGTGCTAAATGGGAACAAAAGGGTTTAGTAGCAAAAGAAGAACAAGGGAATGGTAAGTATTTTGTGGTGTCACTCAGGAACAGGGAGGTTTTGAATGCTTTTCCTTTCTACAAGAATTGTTTTAGACAATGTTTGGAACAGGACAAGGACTAAGACTAGGACTAGGACTAGGACTAGGACTAGGACTAGGACTAGGACTAGGACTAGGACTAGGTAGAAAATGCGTGCCTACTACTCTGAATCTGTTGGGTTCACTCCCATATAAAGGAGTTTGCTGCTGCTAAGAGAGCTGAAATTCTCATTTTATTTTTCATTAGGCATGTGACTACAGCTTCTTCTTGACCAGGCTGTTGATCTTTATCAGCACAAGGAAACATCACAAGGTGGCTAGGGCAAGATTTATGTGCTGATGCTGTTCCCAGCTGTCAGCCCCTCTACTTCTTGTTGCATTGAAGGAATGAGCGCAGATTATTGCTCGCAAGCTATAGTAGGGATAGCAAATGGTTCAGTGGAGAGATGTCATATATTTTGGCTCACTCATCCTCTTCAAGCCTAGGATTTTTCTGTGTCTATGGGGAAATATTCTGCTGAAGCAACACTTCCCTACATTTATTCACATTTTTTCTTTCTACTGCTGTGTAGGTTGGGCATAGAAATATGTTATTTAGCCTTTATTTATGGGAACTCTGAGGCACTCTAATGCAGGGGTAATTTTTAGCATGACACGGCAGTGCAACTGCAGGGCTACAATTTAGTGCATTAGGTGTCATTAAACCTCAGTAGAAAATCAAACTGACTATTGCATATAAAATGATAAACATTCATCTCTGAAGAAGGAGAAAAAAAAGACTTTGTAATAGGGACACTTTTCCTTTCAAATGCAATATACAACAGATCTGGATGAGATGACTATCAGTTGAGTTTTGGGGCTTTTCTGTTCTACAGGAATAGCAAGAATTCATTACTTATATTAAGAAACTAAGAATAAATAGTAGCACATGTAGCAAACAATGGAAAGGGTTGAGACTCAGAGGGTGTTGAAACATTCAATTGTTATTGATTGAGAGCAGTCGTTTGTAAGTAGGTTATTTTTGTCTCTGGTGGTGAGGAATATACTCAAGGACTTGTTTTATCAGGAATCTGTAGCTTTACATAACTTGGCGTTTACTTTTCCTTTTAATTATGACTAGAAAAATTCAGTACTAAAGCCATTGGTTATTTATCAGTGTTTACAGTCTTGAGAAGGTTTCTGGAGAGTATACACATTAAAGTAGTTATATATAATTACTTTTAGTGATGACTGGATTCTGGTGGATTTCTGGGATAGCACAGAAATGTTTGTATAGATTTCTGTCTGTGATGACTATACAGGCTGCTTATAAT
The DNA here is from genome assembly GCF_965231255.1 of Vanellus vanellus. Lineage (NCBI taxonomy): Eukaryota > Metazoa > Chordata > Aves > Charadriiformes > Charadriidae > Vanellus > Vanellus vanellus. The sequence continues at coordinate 80,772,349 of NC_138907.1, forward strand.
ATGAATCAACACTTTTTTCTACTTTATGTTTCTTATATTAAATATTTGATAAAATTTTTAATTTGAAATAAAATCAAAGGAACACACATTATCAAATATTTATCAACTGGAATTTCTAGCCAATGTCCTACATTATTAAGACTAAGATTTAATTTACAATATCGAAAATATAGTGCAAAAAGAATATTTTTTTTCACTCTCTGAGCTTTGGCCTAAACTGTTGAAATAATTAGTCTTTATTCACCTTATCAGATTTGTTTCCTTCTTTCTGAAGTAACTGAACTACAAATCGTTTTCCTTCATATCTTTAATTTTAGGTCCTGAAAAAATGCTTAATCTTAAGGTTTTGTGATTTTTCTTCCTTTCTGTTCTTCCTCAAAATCTGACTGTCTTGTTTACAGGTCAGGAATCCAGCTTCTTTCAGTTCAAGCTAGCTCTGAAGGGGGGGATGTTTGTTATTTGTTATTTTGTTTGGTTGATTTGTTGTCCAGCTTCTATTTTTCTCTTGTGCCCAAGCACTAAAAATATGCAAATACAATTCTATTATATTTAATGCTACTTTTTCTTTAGACACTTAATCTTTCCTTTTCTGACCCTTTCCTATCTTTCCTCAATCATCTAAAGCTGCACCTGCTGATTCTGCCTTTTTTCCCCCAAGGGCTTTTATTTATCTTATGTTCATTCACTGCTTCTCTTTTTTCCGTCTTTAGCAAGTTTCATTGAGAAGGCACTTGTCTACTTTCATACCTCTAATTTCCTTTTTAAATTATCACTTTAGAAGGAAGGGGGGAAGTAGCTCTTGTAATGCTAAGCTTCATAACAGACGAGAAATACTAATGATCTCATGAGATGGAGAATTTTAAATAGTATGCCAATAATGCTTGGATCTTAAAAAGAAATGGGATAGCCAATGCCTCCACGTGCACTGGAAAGATGGTGTTAAGAAGTGTGATCACAGCTACATGGGACTACTCTATAAGATAGTTCTTAAATTCCTGCTGTAACAGAAACCCCATAGAGAAAACTGTCCTCACCGTACCAGAACCTCTTTGTACCTACCATTAAAGAGAAGAGTTTTGGAGAAGGTAAATAATAGATATCAGGAAATCGGTGATTTGACTGTAGCTCTAATACCATTTACAGATAGCAACTTTTAATAGCTAAAAAATTTCCATCATGTAAAGAAATACAATAATTTATAGCATTAATGTTTCAATTACTTCCTCCACAATTCAATAGGAAAAAAAAACAACACCAAAACCAGAAACATACCAGTTCCCTTGCAGACACACACAATTCTTTATTGCATGACAGTATCAATGAATTTAAACTCAATAACGAATCAGTTTCTTCTAGAAAAGAACTACTTTAGGCTTTTTGTAAAAAGCAGGTGAATTTTCTGGTGGGATGTGTCAGCTCACTGAATCTTTTCACAGGGTGGGGTGGAAAAAGTAAACCTTTTGGGGAGGGGCAGGGAGGGATAGGAAATGAAGAAACCAACCAAAAAAAAAATGTAGAAAGCTCTTAACACAGAGTTTGCGATACTTCAGGCTTCATAGAACTCACCTGGAGTATTGATACTCCAGACTGATAATCCAGGTTCCTTGCTGTGCTCAGCTCAAAGGAAACAATTTGCTACACATCAGACAATTAGTTGTTCATTCTGGGATGAATCTCTTCTCACTTGCCATTTGTTTAAAATGTTTTCAAGAATACTTTACCAGTTTTCAGGGAAGTTCCCTAGGTCCTGAATTATTCTCTATATTGACTTTTTGATGTAAAGTTTTGAACGGGTATGTAAAAGGAGAATGTCTGCTACTTTAAGGGTATCTGGTCAAGGAACTTTTTCAATGCAACAAGATAATAAGCTGCACTGGTTTTGGCTGGGATAGAGTTAAATTTCTTTGTAGTAGCTTGTATGGTGCTATATTCTGGATTTGTGATGAAAACAGTGTTGCTAACACACTGAAGTTTTAGTTATTGCTGAGCAGTACTTGCATAGAGTCAAGGCCTTTTCTGCTTCTCACACCACCCCACCAGCAAGTAGGCTGGGGGTGCACAAGGAGTTGGGAGGGGTCACAGCTGGGACAGCTGACTCCAACTGACCAAAGGGATATCCCACACCATATGATATCTTGCTCAGCAATAAAAGCTAGGGGAAGAAGAAGGAAAGGGGGACATTCAGAGTTAGGATGTTTTTCTTCCCAGGTAACCATCACATGTGATGAAGCCCTGCTTTCCTGGACTTCGTTGAACACCTGGCTGCTGACGGGAAGCAGCGAATGAATTCCTCATTTTGCTTTACTTGCATGTGCGGCTTTTGCTTCACCATTTAAACTGTCTTTATCTCAACCCATGAGTTTTCTCACTGTTACCTTTCTGATTCTCTCCCCCATCCCAAAGCGAGGGGCTGTGTGGGGCTGAGCTGACCACGGGTGTTAAATCACAACAGAAGAAAAGGAGGAAGTCATAAACAAGAACATACAGGGATACAAACTTGACCAACAAAGGGTAATGGAGGCAGTGATGAGAACTAAGCCTGGTCAGTCACACTAATTGATGAGGGCATGTAAGAGTGTGACAATGTTTATTCCAGCAAGGTTATCTCACTGGGGATCATGTTAACTGGGAAAACAAGAGAAAAGGGGGTGGCCAGAAAGCAAAACATACCAAGACACAAACTTGACAAAGCAAACACGGAGGAGACAATGGCAAGAAACAAACCTTACTGCTCACACTCATTGATGGGCTATCGAGAAACCACAGGTGCCACTTCTAGAAAGATCAACATGGACTTTGCAACTGATAAGACTGTAAACCAGAGGAGACCCTGGACTGGGAAGAATACAGGAATCATAGAGCTGTACAAACCCATGGAAGACCTGCAGGGGAAGAGGGACCAGGGAGGAACAAAGGGTGGTAGACAGAAAAGGCTACAAAAGGGGTTGGTCCTGTGTAAAACAGTCAGCCCATTTGTCTGGCAGAGCCCTGCGCCTGATCACTACAGTCTGTCCTATCACCTTTTATCTTCTTATTAAACCTTTTCTTAACTGTGTCTCTGCATAATCTCACTCTCTGCCCCATGTATCTGTGTGTGTGTGAGCTGCAAGGACTAAGTGCCAGCTACTGGTGAGACCGGTACTGGTATAAGTTCAAATTGGTGGCAGCTACTGAAGTCAGACCAGGGGTGTGGGCACCCCTGGCCTGTGGTGCCTGGAGCAAGTCGGTGTCTTGAATACCCAGCCTCTGGAGTGGGAACCATGTGTATATCCCAAAAACCAGCTACTGGGGGGACCGGCATAACTGAGGCAAGTGAAGGGCTCTATGTTAGCAGCTGGAGCAAGGCCATGGATCACAGTCCCTGTGCCTTGTGCTGGCTGCTGAGGGGGTGAGTGTCTGTACAGTTGCTGGTCCTGGTGTGCATGGGGTGCCGGTATGTATTCACTAGCAAATTTTAAGCTAGACTAGATAGTGAGGAGGGTGGCCTCGAGTTCAGGCTGGGGTATCAGGCAGGCAGGGTGTCCATGCTGGTGTGCTCAGGGAGACTTGCTAATGTGGATTGCGTGAAGGAAGAGTGTGTGAGCGGTGTGTCTTTGCTAGTGAGCATCACGCTGGACTAGCTGGCAAGTAGAGGACCTGTGAAGAAGGTAAGAGGGCCCAGGATCCAGGCAGCACGCAAAGCAGACAGAAAGACCATACTGGTTCTTGAGGGATCTGCGAATGTGAGCTGTGAACCTGGACAGTGTCTTGTGTGTGCCTTCACTGGTGAACTTCTGTCTCTACCAGCTGAACAGGAGGAAGGGCACTTGGCTGTCTGTATTTATGTTTTATGAGAGTCCTACATGGTGCAGGTGAAGGCACCACCTTGTCTGTGGCAATCTATGGGACTGGCCATATCAATGTCTTGTATGTGTCTATGTGCATGTGTCTCTCTGTATAACTGTGTGTGTCTGTGTCTCTGGGACACGTGCTCTGTACTGGTTGAGCCTACAACCAGGAAAGCTCCAGCCACATCCCTCAGCCTGGGCAGAGACCCCAGGCCCCTTAGGGCACTGGGCTGGGCTCCAGCAGCCAGGCTGGAGGTCCTGGGATGGAACAGCTGGAGGAGGTGGCCATGCTCTCTTACATCACTTAATACTTACTTTCATCCCAATAAAGAATGAGAGAAATTTTGGAGTTTCAAAACCAGTAATGGTGGAATAGGAAAAATGTTTTTGTGATCCCCTTAAATCAAGGATTTTTGATATGTGAACTGGATGTTTATCTGGCACCTAGCAAAAAGAAAGCCAGTCTATAGCACTAGTTTTTAGGTGAAGTGATAATATAATATTAAAAAACCCTCCTTCTGATGACGTGTCCTTATGACACTAGTGATAACAAAATACACTGAGAAATATATCAGGCTGTGCAAAGGCTTACATTAATATGAGCATTGTTTTAAGGGTAAAGCAAAAATGTTTGGAATTCTCTTTGCACTGTCGTGAAAATTGAGGGGATTGTAGAGCTTATTGTCATAGCTCTTACAATGTTGTGCTTTACATGAAAAAGTAGGTTAGGAAGTTGAAAATCTGAACAAAAGCTTTCACTGGCGTTTCTATTTATTTCTCAAATAATACATGTAGTTAATTTGTATTGTACTTGCTTTTTCTGTACTTACCTCTTTCGGGTCATAAGTTTTATTAAAACATTAATTATGGAGTCATGCTTGTTTTAGACTTTTTGATAATTTTACTTCCTTCCCCAAGCCTCTCATACAAATCTGCCCTTGAATTTATACGTTGAACTGCAACAATGAGGGAGATGCTTCGGTATCTTTGACCTTGCTGTCTTGAGAGGCACGGTAATGGTACTGTTTGTCCTGGTTTGAGGTAAAACAGAAACAGTTTTGTCAGTAACTACCTTTTAGCCAGGCATCTTCTAACTGCTGAAATTAATACTGTATTGTGCAGAAACTGTTCACTCTCAGAGTGATAAGAACTGTTTATAGTTGATGCCAAGGGATGGTTCTTGCTTATACTCATTGCTGTAACACCCAAGGGCAGCTAACTTTGCTATTTGCCCCGTTGGAGGGTTGGAAGTGGAAAAGCGTAGAGGGGTTGCACCTGCGGGAAGGAACGGACAGGACAGGTGACCAAAAGCTGACCAACAGGGTATTCCATCCCATCTGCCTCATGCTCAGTATAAAAACTGAGGGATCAACGGATCAGCCAACATCCAAGGAGAACTCTGTCTGTTTGTCTCCTTTGATCCCAATCCTGAATCCAGATTCAGAATCCAGTTCCCGTCTGTCACTGAGTCCAGTCTGGGGCTTCCCCAGTGCCAATTGATAACGTGATTGTCATCCTGGGATCTTGATATGGTTTTGTACATATTTCATTATTTTCTTTTTTATTCTTAATATTTCATTAAAGTAGTATAGTTCATTCTAAACTCATAAGTCTCTCTCTCTGTCTCCCTTCTCTGCCTCTCTCTTTGAAGACAGAGGTGGGGGGGAGCGTCTGTTGGTCCCACCTGGGGTGGCTCATGTCCCAGTGCCCAGTTCGGCCCAAACCACGACACTGTTGCATGAACTAGCAAAGCTCTTCAGAATATAGAGTAGATATGGAACAGATTATGTTTGGTTTAGGCTTATTAATTTTTGGACAGATTATATGCCACTTTATATATGGTATTTCTAATAAAATGAATAGAATCTCAGTGGGAGTTCTGTGAGTATTGTAGCATAAGATGTTTAAAAACAAGGAAAACATAAGGTACAGTGAAGCAGAGTTCTTAGATTAAGTGTTACAAAATATGAAAATTTAGGCCCTCACAATGCCATATTTATTTGTGGTATATTATTCTGTTGCTAAACTTCTTTATAGCGTTCAAGTGGGTAAGACAATATATTTCCTAATAATTGAAGAACAGGTGCAAGCTCAAGTCAATGGGGGTCTCACTATTTTATACATTATGTTAGTATTCCTTCAATAAATACATCTAATTTCAAGAAAAAAAAATACATTATATAATATAAACAATGTTCCTTTTTTTCCTTACCTTTGAATGTCTACTACTGTGCAGTCTAAAGATGATCACACTCTCTGGGATTTTTTCAACAGAATCGTGTTTGGACAAGCTTTAACTCATATTTCTTTATTGCTTTGTTCACACTGAGAGCTTTTCCTCACAGGCTCCATAAAAATTCATTCTCGTCTTTGAAGATCCTTCAAAGTTTAGTGGTGTTCAGATCTGTCCTTCAGTCCTATGCTCTATTATTATCTTCTGGAGTATTGCCTGATGTATAACTTTCTCATCAGTGGAGAAATATAGTGAAATTAAATAGGATTTTTTTTAACAAGTCTTTTAAATACTTGCCTAAAGGTACTGTGCTTACCACTGAAGGCATATGTCTTGGTCTTATAGTGTGTCTAAGTGGATTTACAAAGGATGAACAAAACATTCTGAGGTGGCTAGCCCAAGCCAGCTCCAGTGTGTGTGTGGTGTGCCAAAATATGATTGTTTGCCTGACATTATAAGTCCTAAAAGGACACTAGGTTTCTAAACTTAAGTATGGTACTTCTAATGTATATATGCAGTCACATATAGACTCACTCTGAATAGAACACCATAAGTGAAGCTTGTATTTCTATGGTTGCCAGGCTTGATATACCTCGGGTATTCCTTTTCTTGAGGATCTTTAAGAGGAATAATATAAAATCATTGTAGTTTTGTCTATGTACAAGCAAGCAATCATAAGTTAACCAGGATGCAAATGCATCAGCAATTACATTACTCATAATTCTGGTTCTGTATTTGATACTTTGCAACTTTGGCTTCATCTTGACTGTATGCCAGATTTATGACGTGGTGTGACCAGGACTCTAGTTCTCTATGGCTACACCTATAACAGTAACTTAAAAAAAGCAGAAAATCACGGAATCATAGAACTAAAGAAGCACAAAATAGTTAATGTTGGAAGGAAATTCTGGAGATGACCTACTCTTAACCCCCTTGCTCAAGCAGGCCCAGCTAAAGAAAGTTGTTTAGGGCTATGTCCGATTGAGTTTTGAATATCTCCAAGGATGGAGTCTCCATGACCTCTCCGTGTAACCTGTTCTAGTGTTTCACCACCCTCACAATAAAAAAGATTTTTCTTATGTTTAAATGGAAATTCTTGTATTTCAGTTTGTGCCCTTTGAGTCTTGTGTTCTCACTGGGTGCCACTGAGAAAAGACTGGATCCATCTTCTTTACTCCTCTCATCAAGTATTTATACACATTGATGGGTTCCTCTTGAGCCTACTCTTCTCCAGGTAAAATGATCCCAGGTGTCTATCCTTGTATTTCAGATGCTCCAGTCCCTTCATCATCTTTATGGCCCTACAATGGACTTACTCCAGTATGTCCATGCTTCTTGTACTGGGAAGCCCAGAACCTGAACCAGCACTCCAGATTTGTCTCACAAGGGCTGAGCAGAGGAGATGGACCACCTTTGTCAATGCTGGCACTGCTGTCTGCCTAATGTGCCCCAGGGGGCTATTGCCTTTCTTAGCTGCAGAGGTGCAGTTCTGGCTTGTGTTCAGTTTGTTGTCCATCAGGAAGCTCAAGTCCTTTTCTGCAAAACTGCTCTGGTCCTTCAGCTGACTGGCCGCAATGTCTATTGGTGCATGGAGTTATTCCTCCCCCGGTGCAGGATTTGGTATTTCTCTTTCTTGAACTGCATAATGTTCCTGTTGGCCCATTGTTCCACGCTGTTGGGGTCCCTCTGAACAGCAGCACAACCATCTGGTCTAGCAGATCCTCCTCCCAGTTTTGTATCATTTGTAAACTTGCTGAGGGTGAACTCTGTCCTACCACCCTTATCACTAGAGAAGTTTGTCAGTGTGGGGCTGCAGGCACGTGCACTGCTAGCTTGTTAGATTTCTCTCCTACATTGTTCTGGTCCAAACCAGCTGGCAGTGTGTCAATGCTAACCATTGCCTGCCAGTTGTCACTGGCCCTGGAATGGAGTCACATGGCATGGAACACCTTAGCGGTGTCACTTAGTCACAGCCTTCCAGCATGTTGCTGGAAAGCTGCACATCTGTCCCTTCCTGCTCTCCTTGCTGTGCCTGAACTGCCCCAGAACCAATCCTGGTACTGTACTACAAACATTCCCCTCTAAAGTGCTGTTTTTCAGCCCTCTCATTAACCTACAACCAGGGAAATAGTGAAGGAATGCAAGGTCCCAACAGGGTGATGCTTTGCAAGGAGGAGGAACCAGAAGTCAAAGGGATTTATTTGGATTTTTGTATCAGGCATAACTGGCAGGTTTGGGTGGTAGGGGGCTGCCAGGATGCTCTGTGTGGGAGGTGGCTATGAGCTGCCTTGTGCTGGGCACAAATGGTTCCAGTCACATGTGACACCAACACAAACAGCCCATTGTATCCCAAAGCTGCCACAGTTGGGGGACCCCACAGCACCTCTGCTCGGACATTGAAAAGAGACTGTTAGCAAATGCAGGAGAAGAAATGGAGGAGCTGCCTAACAGCTGTCTACCAGGAGCTGGCATTCATGCCACCACTGAGAGGCTGCTGAGCCTGGCGAACCCTGTAGATTATCGTCTGCTTCTACTCATCCATACTGCGATGAGGTAACTCAGAACCATCAAAAGAGACTATATGTCCCTTGAAGCATCACTAAAAGGATCTAGAGCACAGGTGGTTTATGCTCTATCCTGTCAGTCAGGGGAAGGGGTTTAGGAAGGAGGAGATTAATTAAACAGGTGAATGCTTGGCTCCATGGCCGGTGCCACACTCAAGGTTCTGGCTTTTGCGATCATCAATCTACGTTTGAGAAGCCTGGTCTGTTGGGAGCTGATGGGATTCACCTGACAAAGTGGGGCAAGAAGGCCTTTACCAACAAGCTGGTCAGACTTTTCAATAGTAATCTCTCTTCCCACATTTATCAAAGCCCCTGAGCCTCAGGGCATGGACTGGGGGAATGAAGTCCCTCCCATCACAAGAGAAGATCAGATTCAAGACCATCTGAGGAACCCAAACATACATAAGTCCATGGGACCCAATGAGATGCATCCCAGGGTCCTGAGGGAATGTGCTGATGTAGTCGCAAACCACTGTCAATCATATTTGAAAAATTGTGTCAGTCAGGCAAAGTTCCCAGTGACTTGAAAAGGGAAACATCACGCTCACTTTTAAAATGGTTAAAAAGGCAACTGGCAACTACCAAGCAGTCAGCCTCACCTCTGTGCCTGGAAAGATCATGGAACAGATCCTATTGAAAGCTATGTTAAGGCATATGGAAGACAGGGAGGTGATTAGAGGAAGCTAACATGGCTTCACCAAAGGCAAATCGTGCCTGACTAATCTAGTGGCCTTCTGTGAAGGAGTTGCTGCATTGGTGGACAAGGGAAGAGCAAGTGGCGTTATTTGTCTTGGCTTCTGTAAAGGTTTTGAGCAACTTGATCTAGTGAAGGACGTCCCTGCCTATGGCAGAGGGATTGGACTAGATGATCTTTAAAGGTCCCTTCCAAGATGTGGAAGGGGATGCTGTTGGGGACACAGGCACTCTGTGTCAGAGCAGGGACACCCCGGAGGGACTGTCGTTGTGGGTGACCCATGTTGGGGCAGAGGAAAACAAGGAAGAAGCCAGGAACAATGGGGGAAAATGAATTAGAAACAAGGAGTAGCAGAGGGAAAACATTATGCACCAAACACAGCCTCCTTCACTGTCCATCACCTCACCAAATAATCTGCAGCAAAAACAAGGAAAGTCAGGACTGAGAAGCAGGGAGGAGATGCGTTTTGCCTATGCTGAGCCTGGGGAAGGGAGAGGAAGGGTATTTCATTAAACGTTTTTTTATGTGCTTATTTTTCCTATTTTCTCCATACACATATCATATGTTTGTGCTAAATGTCAATAACTAAGTTACAAAAAAAAAAAAAAAGAATCCCTTAGTCAAGACTGCTTTGCCTGTGACAGTCTTCTGTTTGCTCTTGGCTGAGGTGGGAAGATGGCCTGTGGTAGAGTGTGGTGCTTGGCAATGCAATGGTAAGCATAAATAGCCTCCTGCGTGTGGGCTGGGGACCTCTCACCACGTAGCTCCCCATATTTTCTCACACTACTTTGCACCGCAGTGAGCACTTAGATGCCGCATTGCTGCCTTTCCAATACAACACGGGCATTTGAGGTCTGCGGCTGCAGCGCCCTCCTCTGTCAAAGAAGGAGCCCAGCACCCCGCGGCTGGACTCCTTCCCAAGTCTGCGCCAAGGGCAGACATCCACCCGTGCTGTCCTGCCACTGCTGCCATCACTGTCAAGTGCAGGGGCAGCGGGAAAAACTGAGGAGAGCTCTGTGAGTGTAAATTATATTTATGCTTCTTGGCAGGGGAGGGAAGAAGGGGAATCTCAAGCTCAGTGACACTGAGAATGTCATATATGGAGAGGAAAGATGCTTGAGTGAGGGTGAACCTGCCATCGCTGCAGCTTGACAGTTTCCCATGGCAACTCAGTGGAAAAGAAAGAAAGAAAAAAAATAATCAGCTGATGGATTATGTCTTCGTAGCAACCAGCTATGCCTCAGGGAATGGTTCCACCCCAAAGGGTATGTGCTGTGGTAACAGCAGAAACAGTCACACACTCACACGTCCTGAACGAGACAGATCCTGTCAGCACTCCACGCATGGCCACGTGTGTGATTGTCTCTGATTGTTTGTGTCCTCTGCATGGGGAAAAAAGAAGGCATGCTACTCCAAAAATGACACTACACACACTGCTTGCCCCCCCAAAAAAAACATGCCTCCCACATTCCTGAAAGCAATAAATACAGCTTTTATTGCCAAATGTCATTTATGAAGTGTTATCTGGAGGAACTTGCCACCATTGCTCTTTTCTTGCATGTCCCATCTCCCATGACCCCAACACAGCCTAGGCAGACTCAAAAGAAATGCTAAGCCATGTAACTTTTTCTGCCCTCCTCTTCCCCCTTCCTGACACAGATCTATTTTATCTGTTGACTTTCTTTGAGGCTTTGCAGAAATCTGGAGCATGTCCCATTTCCAAGCCAGCCCTATCAGAGTTTGGCAGAAACCATATTTAACCTATTACTTTGTGGACACAAAATCTGTGCCTTATCTGTCATTTAAGGTAAAAATGAGCATCTTTTGTTTCCTTTCATAGGAAAGGATCTGGGTCCAGGGAATGTGACTCTGGCAGTGGTCCTTCTACAAAATGCCATTACAACTTCTCAGGGACACTAGGCATCCCTTCTGTGCAACAGTTGGCATTGCAGGTATAAGTGTGCCAGCTGCGTAGCCTGTTGGGATCACAGTAACCCTTCCTAACTACTTTTGTACCTGACAGGACAGTAGTACGGCACAAAGAACACATAGCAGACCGGCCAGCACACCTCCATTCTGCTGGAAAGCATCCTTTGCTTAACTGCACCACTGGTTAAGTTTTTTCTTGCCGCACCACATGCTTAATCCACTTCCCATACAAAGCAGGCTACAAAGAGACAGCAAGGAAGTCCAATGTGTACTGAATCCATCTCCCAGCAAACATGGCCCAAATCCACACCACCTCTCCTTGCCCACTGCTCCCTCCTGCTGCTATTCAGATGTTCTGGCTGTTAGACTTGAGTCCAGGACACTGCCATCCCAGCACTTTAAATATAGTCACTAGATTATCAAGGCCATCTTATTGACAAATCTCCCCTGTTTTTTCCCCCAGCTACTCCAATAGGTCCAACTCAGACCTTTTCAAACATGGCTGAAGACCTGGCCTTCCGATAAGTGTAGTTACAGGAAAGATCCTATGGGAGACTGTGCACTGTGCCATGTGTTCCCCGCTGCTAGGAAGGACTTCACAGACACATCTGGCAGCCCGAGGGAGTGCAGCGCCCAGGACCTCTGCCAACAGAGCGGGCAAACAGGGCATGGCGGGGCAGTCATGGCGTGGTGCGTCAGTCAGGGTGTGGCGTGGCAGTTTGCGCGTCCGTTCACGCGGAAGGGCGCGCAGGAAGGTGCTGAGGGTGCTGCAAGTTCCAAAAGTGGGTTCACCTGGTAAGAGAAGCTCAGGCATGGTCTCTACCCACCAGAAAGTCATGTCCTTAGCACTTGCCAGAGTAGACGCAGCAACACAGACAGTGCTCCCTTGGAAACACATGGCCACCCAGGCCTCAGGCTGCAGGGAGCGCCACAGCCTTGCACAGCGAGCAAGTGGTAGTGGTAATAACGGCTGTGTGAGATGTGAGCAAGTGGACGATCTGCTGAGCCTGGTGGCAGAGCTTAGGGACGAAGTTGAGTGACTAAGGAGTATCAGGGAGAGTGAGAAAGACATAGACTGGTGGTCCCAGGCCTTGAGCTCCTTTGAAAGAGAGACCGGGCCGGACACCGGAAATAAAAAAAAAGGTCACAGGGATATAATCTCCTTGCCCTGTAGGGCTGAAGGCATGGAAGCAGTGGCCTACCAGAAAATGGTGAATGGAGGCAAGTCTCTGTTAGGAGCAGCAAGAGAACCCCCTCCTTGCCTGCCTCCCCTCCCCATGTACCACTGTACAACAGGTATGAGGCCCTGGGCACAGTAGAGCAACCAAAGGACAATGAGGTTCATGGTCCAAATACATCAGAGGAGCCACCAGGATCGGAAAGGCCTACTCACTGTATTAAGACTACTCTACAAGGAAGAAAAGGAGGGTTATAGTTGTAGGTGACTCAGCTCTGAGGGGGACAGAGGGTCCAATATGTAGGGCAGACTCCACTCTTAGGGAAGTCTGCTGCCTCCTTGGGGTACAGGTCAGGGACATCACAAAGTCACAAAGAGACTCCCTAGCCTGATGCAGCCCTCGGACTACTACCCATTGCTCCTGTTCCATGTGAGGGGCGACGAATGTGCAAATATGATTAAAAGAGATATCAGGGCTTTGGGACAGTTAGACAAGCTCAGTCTGTTAATCCATGGCTCCGTGGCTGGTGTCACTGCCACAATTTTGGGTTTTTCAACAATGGAATGGTCTATGCAGCACCAGGCCTGCTGGCAGCAGATAGGGGTTGTCTCACTCAAAGGGGGAGAAGGGGTTTTGCCCCCAAATTAGCAGGGCTCATTAACAGGGCTTTAAACTAGATTTGACGGGGGAAGGGGGTATTATCGGGTTTGCCTGCGACCAGCCAAGGGATGCTGTATCAAGTAAAGAGGAATGGAGTGCTAGTGAGGGCCTGCAATTGTTTGCTCCAAAATGTGCTGGCTATGCTTAAAGTCTTACGTAGATGAGCCAGGAGCTCCTGGGGCAACAGGAACCAATGGGGAGGCACCATTAGTACATGGCAAAGGAATGCCACTTGGAGAGCAGCGCAAAGTAATTACAACTGCTCCAGCCAAGTCAGCCTCAACGAAGACACGGCTGAAGTGCCTCTATGCAAATGCACGTAGCATGGGGAACAAACAGGAGGAGCTAGACATGTGTGCATGCCTCCAAGACTACAATTTCATTGGCATCGTGGAAGCATGGTGGGATGACTCCTATGACTTGAGTGTTGGCATGGAAGGCTACAGGCTCTTAAGGAAAGACAGGCAAGGGAAATGAGGACGCGGTGTTGCCTTATATGTCAACAACCAGCTGGAATGCATGGAGCTCAGTCTAGGGATAGATAAAGAGCCGAATGAGAGCCTATGGGTCAGGATTAAAGGGAAATCGGGAGCAGGGGACATCACAGTGGGGGTCTGCTACAGGCCACTGGACCAAGAAGACCGAGTAGATGAAGCCCTCTATAGACAGGGTTGGCATCACATTCACAGACGCTGGTTCTCATGGGTGACTTCAACCATCCCGACATCTGTTGGAAGGGTAACACTGCCAGGCATAGGCAATCCAGGAGGTTGTTGGATTGCATTGACGACAACTTCCTTCTCCAAGTGGTTGAGGAGCCAATGAGGAGAGGAGTTATGCTGGACCTTGTTCTTACTAACAAGGAGGGGCTGGTAGACAGTGTCAAACTCAGGGGTAGCCTGGGCTGTAGTGACCATGAAATGGTCGAGTTTGAGATCCTCAAGGCAGCGAGGAAGGTGCGCAGCAGTCTGACCACCTTGGACTTTGGGTAAGCTGACTTTGGCATCTTGAAGAATCTGCTTGGTGTGGTACCACAGGATGAAGCACTGGAGGGAACAGGGGCCCAAGAAAGTTGATTAATATTCAAGGATCACCTCCTCCAAGCTCAGAAGCGATGCATTCTTACAAAGAAGAAGGCAGGCAGAAAAGCCAGGAGGCCTGCAGGGATGAACAAGGAGCTCCTGGACATGACCAAAAGGAAAAGGAGGCCTATAGGGAGTGGAAACAGGGGTGGGTAGCCTGGGAGGAATACAGAAGAATCGTTCGAGCAGCCAGGGATCAGGTTAGACAAGCTAAAGCCCAGATAGAACTAAATCTGGCCAGGGACATTAAGACAAACAAAAAACCTTCTTTAAGTATGTCAGCGAGAAAAGAAAGACTAGGGAAAATGTGGGCCCTCTCTGTAAGGAAACGCAAGAACTGGTTACCCGGAACAGAGAAAGAGCTGAGGTACTCAATGACTTTTTTGCCTCAGTCTTCACTGGCAAGGACTGCAGCCACACTGCCCATGACGCAGAATGCAAAGGTGAGGATTGGGAAAATGAAGAATCGCCCACTGTAGGTGAAGATCAAGTGTGAGAGCACCTGAGGAACCTGAAGTCCATGGGACCCAATGAGATACATTCACGGGTCCTGAGGGAACTGGCCGATGAAGTCGCTAAGCCTCTAGCCATCATATTTGAGAAATTGGGGAGGTCTGGTGAGGTTCCTGCTGACTGGAAAAGGGGAAACATAACCCCTATTTTCAAAAAGGGAAATAAGGAATACCCAGGGAACTACAGGCCAGTCAGTCTCACCTCTGTGCCTGGCAAGATCATGGAGAAGACCCTTCTGGAAACTCTGCTGAGGCACATAGAAAACAAGGAGGTGATTGGTGACAGCCAGCATGGCTTCTCCATCCCACCAAGGGGAAGGATTCCATCCAGAGGGACCTAGACAGGCTGGAGAGCTGGACCCAAGCCAACCTCATGAAATTCAACAAGGCCAAGTCCAAGGCCCTACATCTGGGTTGGGGCAAAACCAAGCACAAATACATGCTCGGTGGGGAATGGACAGAGAGCAGCCCTGAGGAGAAGGACCTGGGGGTGCTGATTGACGAGAAGCTCAACATGAGCCAGCAGTGTGTGATCGCAGCCCAGAAGGCCAACTCTATCCTGGGCTGCATAAGAAGAAGTGTGGCCAGCAGGTCAAAGGAGGCGATTCTGCCCCTCTGCTCCACTGTCATGATACCCCACCTGGAGCACTGCATCCAGCTCTGGAGTCCCCAACATAAGAAAGATATGGACCTGTTGGAGCGTGTCCAGAGGAGAGCCACGAGGATGATCCGAGGGCTGGAGCACCTCTCCTATGAAGACAGACTGAAAGAGTTGGGGCTGTTCAGCCCGGAAAAGAGAAAGCTCCGAGAGATGTTATTGCGACCTTCCAGTACCTCAAGGGGTCCTACAGGAGAGCTGAGGAAGCAGTTTTTACTAGGCCATGTAGCGATAGAACAAGGGGAAATGGCTTTAAACTAGAAGAGGGCAGGTTCAGATTGAACATTAGGAAGAACTTTTTCACTTTGAGGGCACTGGAACAGGTTTCCCAGAGAGGTTGTTGAGGCCTCATCCCTGGATGTGTTCAAGGCCAGGCTGGATGTGGCCTTGGGCAACCTGGTCTAGTGAGAGGTGTCCCTGCCTATGGCAGGGGGGTTGGAACTCTATCATCTTCAAGGTCCCTTCCAACCTAAAGCATTCTATGATTCTGTCAGTCTATAAGGTCTGGAAAGCATCTAGGGAATCACAGAGGCTGAGCTGAACAAAGGCATCCAGAAATACAGATTCAAAGTCTTTTTATTTAGAACCATAGGCTGACTCACTGCAACCCTCAGCTGTCCTTCTTGCAGAGATCTTTTGACCTCTCCCACATGAGAGTGGATCAAGTAACAGAGGAACAGGGAGGACCTTCAGGTCTTCTTGACTGTTTAATCTACTTGAATCCTAACCCTCTCTTAGGGTGGGACTGTCTCCTCGGCCTCCACAGGTTACATTTCATCCATAATGCCTGTGATGGCAAGGACTTGTGAAGCAACACATCACCTTTTAAATAATTTATTTATTTTTCCTGCCCTGTTGCTTTCCCTCTTCTTTTGTAACTACTTTTCTTTCCTTTCAAATACATCTTCTGAACACCAAAGTTTCGTGCAATAACCTTTGTAATAGGTTTATGTTGTCTGCAAATGTTGTTGCCTGGTGACTAAAGGATATTTAAGTGCCTGGGTAGATGGCGTGAGTACAGAGGACAATGCAATATTGGGAAAGAATAACCAATAAGGCTAGTGATGACAAAACCCTAAGTGTGTTCTGACTGTGACAAGGGAATGAAAAGCATTTTGTGAGAATTTCTGCCTGTGTAGAGCATGGAGAAGAAAAGAACAAAGATGTAACTGAAAAAGAGCAAGGCAAAGAAAGAGCAAGGAGAGAGAGAAGACAGCTGAAAACAAGCTCTGAAGCTGCAGCTCCCAGGAATAGAGATCGGTGCTGTGGCTGTCACTGCACCGTACAGCAAGACAGAGCTGACAGACACAGGGATGGGGAGAAGAGGGTGGGAGGATGGGGATGAATCAGCAAAGAAGGAGACATGAAAACCAGATCTATTTTTAGCTGGTGTAACGGTAAAAGAAAGTGAGCCATGGTGTTTGTAGAGCTAACAGAGCTGGCCTTGAGGCAGATAGGCACAGATGGTCTCACATATTTCTCTGTCAGGAGGTTCTATGGGGACAGAAAGGCCAGGTTGGGCACCAAGACACTGGAGGAGCTGATTCAGCTATGGGTTCTCCTGCTGCAGGAGATCACAGCTCTTTGTTCAAGCTGTGTCTGCACCTAGGGCAGACATGGCTCTCATGGCACTGAGGGTCTGGTGTCAAGCCTGCCTGTGCATGTTCACTGTCGAGCAGCCAGCTGGCTGAATATCTCCTGTGAGATCCTGCAGGACAGCAGGACCAAGCTGAAGGGAACATATGGCGTATAGCTGTTACCAAATGTCCACATCATCCAAGATCATATCAAGAAAGTGTTATCTGCCAAGATGTGGCACTTGAATCTCCTCCAGGTGGCCTTTATTTGTAGATGGTATCTTTAAACTACATGAATGTCAAAAGCTTTACTAAGGGTTTTACACAATGCAGTGCCGAGTTCTCCTTTGGAGATTTGTGCTATAAACTCCTTTAGCACTCTAGGTTTGTTTAGGTCAGATTTGATGTCTCCTTTTTCAAAGAAGTGACTAAAGCAATTCATTCTTTCAAACCTGACTGGCACTTTGCTGAGATCTGATTTCAGGTTGCACTCTCTAAATTTCTCAATCCCTCTTACATATTTTTCTGTTGTGTTCCTCTTTGGTGCAACTACATATTAAAAAAATATGAATCACACTGACAAGACTTCAGCCCAAATCAGGTCTTTCAGTATAGGGTCCATCATTTTCCTAGAACATTTCTTGTGAAAAGTATTTACTAGAGTGATTTTTTCTCTAGAAAGAATGATGAAACATGATTCTTCCATACTGCACTTAAAATAATTAGCTTGCTGATTTTTTTGATCTATCTGATCTGTCTGTAGTCAGAGAGAAAATCTAATAAATTCAATAAATTTGCCAGGGAGATTTTTAGGTGATGCATCTTCTGTGAAAAGATTGAAATGTTTTTCCATCACTACTGTATTTCGTGCTTTCCATTTAGTCATCTGCATATCAAAATCAATTATCTTCTCCTGCAATCATCAAATTAATTTATTTTGAAGGTTATTCCATCTTTTTAATTTCATCTATTTATGGCACATGCCAGAATCCTATCCTGGTTTTTGGACTTACTGTTAACAGTGCTTCAGTAGAAAACTTGTTTCACATCAATATCTTGCAAGCAATCTTCAATATGATTCATCTTACAGAGCATTACAATTCAAAAATTGATTGACTAACATGAAGATAGTTAGAATAACTATCAAAGATGATAGTTTACTTTTGAAATATTAGACACTCACTTTGGGGTGAAGTGAATCACCCATATCCCTTCATTGACTTTAAAAAGACTTTGGAGTGGTGAGCTGAGATTTATATAACTGATGTTCAGACACCCAAATTAGGTGAACTGAATAACAGTATCTTTTGCACTGAGTTTTCCATACATAAAAATCTCATCCAGGATTTTTACTGAGTACAATGATTTTAATTTTTTTAAGTACTGGAATTTTTGCTTCTAGAATATGGTACAATATAGACCAATTTTATAGCTAAACTTGCCCATGCAAACAATTTTTATATCATGTTATGGCCTAAATTTTTTCCCATATTTGTTCTCAAAAATGCTTTTTATTTATATTTCAGTGTCAGTTCTGAATGTTATGGGATATCTGCTCAGGAACTACTGAGATTAGATTTTCCCCTTTGCTTTCTGTTGCTTTACTCTGCATTGTAGGAAAAAACAAAAACCCTCAAACCAACAAACAAATAATCCAACTAAACCAAATAAAAGTCTCCAACTTTCTATGTGGGTTTCCACTGGGAAAGATGAAGTCAGCAAGTATTACCTCCAATAATTCCAGAAGCCTATTTGAAATAGGACGGAAGTGCTCAAAAACATGTCCTTACACGGTGGAACTATTCTTCCTGTTCTTCTTTCAGTTGCCTTGTGTAGGTTATTCTTAATAACTCTTCTGCTTTTTGGCACTTTATATTTTCAGAATAGATATCTTCTTCATGCATCGAGGTTATCCGTATCCAAAATGTTGCTCTGGTTTGTAGTATATGCTACAGTTTGTGTATACTGCAAACTCCTTGTTTTATTTCCTTTGCTATGCATTTCTCTTTTTTGGTCCACTTAAATGACATTAATCCATGACCCATAAAGAAGGCCAAGCTAATTGAAAAATAAATTATCATAAATATCAGAAGCACACGTAACTCAGTAGCATGGCAGTCTGTTTCAGGTTTTCCTGACTTCAGATTTACTTCACTGCCTTTGTACTTCATTGCACTGGAGTAAATAGGCACCCTCCTAATGCTTTTTGTAGCTAATGTCACAATTTTGTCTTTGTATGAAACTGCCTTTGGAAAACCATTGTGTTCAAATGACTTAAGCATGCCTTTGGTATCTTCTCCCACTTGCTTTACCCAACTTCTCATTAGAGAATATGCTTTCAGATAATCCTGTCTTTTTCATTGACATATATTAGACAAAGAGCCATATCAGTCATATCCCCCAGGTCCTGCACAGATTTGATCCATTCATTTTTTTCTAAACTATCCAGATCTTGGAAATATTTCTGACCTCAAATTTCAGTGGCTGAGGATTTCTGGCATTATTCTGTAGGAAAGCCATGCCTGAATACTGGTTTTCTTTCAATACCATGATTCAACTGGCTTACCAAAGTTTTTCAGACACACCCTGTTATATATTCAGCTGAGCTCATCTGAGTTGCACTAACCAAGACGTTGCAGTAGGAAGTTATTTAACCATGTTTGAGAATAAAATATGTTTTTCCATTATGTATTACAGATTATGATAATAAACTGTAATGCTGGTCTAGAGAATCTAATTAATTAAAGAGCTCAGTAATAATCTTTGATATATAAAAGACATAAGCCTGCTAATGTCCTTTAGGAGTCTTCCATGGGCTTTCATAAGTTCAGTATCAGGTAAAATCTTCAGAGACCAATTCAGAGAAAAAAGGAAGAATCAAATTGTAAAGAACTCTCACCATGGATACCACAGAGTCACTGGAGCACTGTGTGCCCTGAATAGCAGCACTAGCAGCATGGAAAAGAGCTGTCCCCACAGAGCTTCTGGGCATCTTCAGGGTCTGTAGTCAGCGAGGACCCCAAGCTGGGTGCTCTGGAAGGGGTTTTATCAGGCAGCTTTGACTGTGTTTTTTAAGGGTTAGTGGAAGGTGATTTGGGATTGTCAAAGCATGAGCCCTCTCACCAGACTGTCCTATGGTTAGACTACACATCCTTATACTAGAATTAAGAACCTAAAATGTTGATTCATGTCTTATTATAGTTGGTGCAGTATGAATTCTTCTTTTAGAATCTGCGGTGACTCGAACAGACAGCTCCCTCAAATGACGATTCCCTTCTCAGTCATAATACTTTGTTTGCAGTTCTCAGTTATAATTTTATGTAAAGTCTCTACTCTCTTTTTATTATATCTCAATCCTCAGCCTGGGGATTGTATACACTTTATTAGGTAATATGATTTTGAAGACAATCTTTACCTTTGTCTAATAAAATTACAGTAACATTACTTCTCCCTGCCAGATGTTTAAAAAAAAGGGGGAGAAAGGAGTTGAGGAAACTGCATCACACCATCCTTTTATTTCTTCTTTCTCATTCAAATACTTATTGTGCTGGTTTTGGCTGGAATAGAGTTAATTTTCTTTATGGTGGCTAGTATGGGGCTATGCTTTGGATTTGTGCTGGAAACAGTGTTGATAATACAGAGATGATTTAGTTATTGCTGAGCAGTGCTTACACAGAGTCAAGACCTTTTCTGCTCCACATACTGCCCCTCCAGCAAGTAGGTTGGGGGTGCACAAAAAGTTGGAAGGAGACACAGCCCAGAAAGCTGTCCCCAACTGACCAAAGGGATATTCCGTACCACGCAACATCATGCTCAGCAATAAAACTAGGAGGAAGGTTGGCAGGGGGGAAACTGCCTGGGCACTGGCTGGACACTGATCGGTTGGTGGTGACCAATTGTTTTCATTTACATCACTTGTCTTTCTTGGGTTTTATTTCTCTCTTTTTGTTATTTTAATTTTCATTAAAATTTATTATTTTTTATTATTATTATTAAATTCTATTTCAATTATTAAACTGTGCTTACCGTAACCCACCAGTTTTCTCACTTTTTGCCTTCCAGTTCTCTCTCCCCCATCCTGCTGCAGGAGGAATGAGAAAGAAGCTGTGTTGTGTTTATTTGCCAGCTGGGGTTAAACCATGACACTTAAATAGAATGACACATCTTAAAAAAAACCAAACAAACCACCAAAAACAAGTCCAAAACCCCAATCAAAAAACCAAATGACTCATAGTAAAACACTGTCTTACATATATATAAACTATGCCTTGAATCTTCTCTCTGCCCCCCCCCCCCCAAAAAAAAAAAAATCAGCTCTTTATCATTTGTCGCAACCTCCACTGACATAATCAATGGAATGGACCAAGACAATGATCTTTACTTTGGTATTCTGGGTGGCCACAAACAGTACAAAATTGCATTTCTTAGTGTCAGAGAAGAAGAGAAGTGGAGTCTATTAGACTAATAATGACTTTTTAGAATTTGTTCTTTAATGGACAAAGGGAGAAAAAAAGGCTTATTTTCTATCTTCCCTGTTCCTAAAAGATAAAGTTAGGAAGGAACTTTCAGTGAGTTTTTTTCAGATTATCTGAACAGGAATGAGAGAACAACTAACTATCAATATTTTAAGAACATTCTTCTCTCAGATAAGCTCTTTCATGAAAAAAACTAAAAGCAAAATTATAATTATGGGTGACCAGATTATTTTATTTTTTATTGTTTGATCAGTACCAAGCCTGTCTCTTCTTTTCCTTTACCAGTGCATATTTCCATATTTCATTTGTGCCTTGTTTCCCCATCAAGTGTCCTCACGAGCGAATGTATGTCAGCTGAGTTGCTAGATTCCTCCTGAGCAAGTATGTACTACATGGGAGAAAGACTATGTGGAAACAGCCAATGTGTAGGTGTGCCAATTCATAGCAGAGATAGAACCTGCTATATGACTAGGGCGCAGCAGTAGGAAAGAACAAGGAGATGAGTACTAAATTGCTGGTACCCCTGGAGGAAACATACCTCCTAGGAATAACCCAGATGCTCCAATGGTTTTTATCTTGTGTGGACATAGGTTAGACTGGCCAATGTCATGCCTATCAGTGAAACATCTTGTATGTAAACAAGGAACGATGGGCTGTCTCGGAAAGATGGATTCTGGGAGCATGTGCTGGTGCTGTGGCTGCCATTCCATGGTCTCCTTCGTTTTCTGTTCTCCACAGAGCTAAGGCATTTTCTGTGTCCGGTGCAGCCAACTTACCTAGTATCTTTTCATGAAAACTATGACAGGGCATTAAATTCTGTCTTATACAAGGAAAGTTCCTTTTTGTCAGGCACAGTATTGCTGAAATAACCATGAAGTTGGTACAATAAATGGAGGGGTAGATGTTTCTGTTCTCTGTATTAGAAAATAAAATAGCGAGTGGAAATGATCCTTAGTACTACAACTACATCATCTCTATTGTTAAACATAGGAGCCTGTCACCCTCACAACAATTCTTTTGTGTAGCTCAGGCTAGGGACCATTCCCAATAAGAAGGATCCATCACTGTGTTGCACAGACTAAGGACACAAAAAGAGTTTGATAGTCAGCCTTGTAGAACTGAACCTTGCTGGTAGCCATAGGACTTTCTAAGAACAGGTGCTGCTGGCTTCTAATTGTCTAGACTGCTTGGGAGAACATACCAGAAGTGAGCCTGGAGTTTCCTGTTTCATGATGTCCTCAAGTATCTGTCAAATATTACCAAACATGCAAGGGCTTGTAATTGGACAGTCTAATACAGACAAAGAGATTTACTGCAAGCACATTTTTATATTTAGATTTTCAAATTCCAACCAGTTTCTAGACTGCAGCTTTAACTATAATACAGCTTAAGCTACAGTATTCCTAAAATACTAATTAGAAGACTGGGAAAAAAAATAGAGAGGTGTTAATGCATATAAAGCACAAATGCAGTTTGCAAGTTCTCTACAGAGGTCTGGAACCAGTGCCTCAATGTGCAGCTGCTAAGCTACCTCATGACAGGTAAGGAATGCGAAATTTTCAGGGAAATTTTCATTTTGAATGCCAGAAATTTTCCCAGTGGCTCAGGACAAATCTGGTTTACTACAGTTCTTTTCTGTAATTGGGGTACTTTGGAAGAAGTCACATAATTTGATGGCTGTCAATCTCTAATTTTCTTCAGTAGCTAAGTATTTCAAGCTAGAGATAGCTTGATGTACTGAGATATGACACAAATAAAAACACTCTTTAGATTTCACACAGAATCTTTATAACTTACCTGTACTTTAAAGTTGTTTATGATAATTGTATTATTAGGTAACTATAAAAAGAGGGAAAGCCAGCTTTCATATAAACAAATATCACCCTACTACAATAAAATATCTCTTAAATAAAGTCATATGTTGGAGTAAAGAAGTTCTATGTAATCAAATTTTATTATAAGAATTTTTTTCTGGTGTAAAAACTTGCAAAGCTAATTTTCCCTGAATATATGCTCTGTTACTCTACATCCAAGGAAACTGAAATGCATACAATAAAGTACATCCATGGTGTAATTCTTTCTTTGATACATTTCTGTGAAAGTATACCATTATTAAAAATTATGCAAAGATAGAATTTTTAAAGATTATAGGGACTGAAATAAAAATTGTTCTATTTGCTTATATAGTCAGTGTGGTAGTTCAATAAAGTAAATGTTAGCCATTCTTAAAATACATGTAGCTCTTAACATACTTATTTCAAATACATTGAACAAACACTCTGAAGATGCAGGACTTGAAAAAGCAAATGCTTCCAAGACAAGCTGAGTTCTGAAGGAAATGTGTTGATTCCCTTTATCTCACTGAATGTTGTCTTCACCTGCTAAAATGAGAATACTATTCCTTGTGAATAATGATCAGAGCGTAGCCCTAACAGTGCATTTTCTATGCAAGCTTCCATCAAAGAATGAGGTAAAAAAGGACAAAAAAATAATCGCTGTTCTGCACTCAAGTCAAGCTGTTAACTATGGTCTTATTTCAATGCAGCTAGAGAAAAAGTGTTTTATGAAGTGCTTGTTTGGATTGCACTGTAAAACATAACATCATGTAAAAGGGTGACAAAGATTGTGGTAGCACCAACTAATAGTTAAAAACACAGAAGTTAATAACATGACATGAAGTCTAAAACATAACTATTCCCATAAACCAGTATTTTAACTTAAAATCATAGAATCATAGAATCTTAAAATCATAGAATCTTAAAATCATAGAATCATAGAACGGTTTAGGTTGGAAGGGACCTTGAAGATGATAGAGTTCCAAGCCCCCTGCCATAGGCAGGGACACCTCTCACTAGACCAGGTTGCCCAAGGCCACATCCAGCCTGGCCTTGAACACATCCAGGGATGAGGCCTCAACAACCTCTCTGGGAAACCTGTTCCAGTGCCTTACTACCCTCAAAGTGAAAAAGTTCTTCCTAATGTTCAATCTGAACCTGCCCTCTTCTAGTTTAAAGCCATTTCCCCTTGTCCTATTGCTACATGCCCTAGTAAAAAGTCCTTCCCCAGCTCTCCTGTAGGCCCCCCTTAGGTACTGGAAGGCCGCAATAAGATCTCCCCGGAGCCTTCTCTTCTCTAGGCTGAACAGCCCAACTCTTTCAGTCTGTCTTCATAGGAGAGGTGCTCCAGCCCTCGGATCATCCTTGTGGCTCTCCTCTGGATGCGCTCCAGCAGGTGCATGTCCTTCTTATGTTGGGGACTCCAGAGCTGGATGCAGTGCTCCAGGTGGGGTCTCACGAGAATGGAGTAAAGGGGCAGAATCACCTCCTTTGACCTGCTGGCCACACTTCTTCTGATGCAGCCCAGGATACAGTTGGTCTTCTGGGCTGCGATCACACATTGCTGGGTTATGTTGAGCTTCTCGTCAATCAACACCCCCAGGTCCTTCTCCTCAGGGTTGCTCTTGCATGTATTCCACCATTACATTACATAATTACATAATTTTTTGCCTCAGTTTCCAATGGTAATCTCTCTTCCCACATTTATCAAAGCCCCTGAACCTCAAGGCAAGGACTCGGGGAATGAAGTCCCTCCCACCACAAGAGAAGGTCAGATTCAAGACCATCTGAGGAACCCAAACATACATAAGTCCATGGGACCCAATGAGATGCATCCCAGGGTCCTGAGGGAATGTGCTGATGTAGTCGCAAGCCACTGTCAATCATATTTGAAAAATTGTGTCAGTCAGGCAAAGTTCCCAGTGACTTGAAAAAAGGAAATGTCACGCTCACTTTTAAAATGGTTAAAAAGGCAACTGGCAACTACCGAGCAGTCAGCATCACCTCTGCTCCTGGGAAGATCGTGGAACAGATCCTACTGAAAGGTAAGTTAAGGCATATGGAAAACATGAAGGTGATTAGAGGCAGCCAACACGGCTTCACCAAGAGAACTCATGCCTGACTAATCTAGTGGCCATCTCTGATGAAATTGCTGCATTGGTGGACAAGGGAAGAGCAAGTGATGTCATCGACCCTGACTTCTGTATGGCCTTTGACACAGTCCCAGAGAACATTCTTGCAGGTAAATTGGAGAGTTATGGGTTTGATGGATGGACTGTTAAATGGATAAGGAACTGGCTGGATGGCCGCATCCACAGTTACAGTCAATGTCTTGATGTCCAAGCAGAATCCAGTAATGAGTGGTGTTTCTTGCGGGTTCATACTGGGACAAGTAATATTTAATGTCTTCATCATTGACATAGACAGTGGGATTGAGTGCACCCTCAGCAAGTCTGCAGATGACACCAAGTTGAGTGGTACAGTTGATTCACCTGTGGGAAGAGATGCCATCCAGAGGGACCTTGATAGGCTCAAGGAATGGGCATGTGAGAACCTCATGAAGTTCAACAAGTACTATCACAGGGTCTTGCACCTTGGTCAGGGCAATCATTAGTATCAGTACAGACTGGGGGAAGAATAGATTGAAAGCAGCCCTGTGGAGAACAACCTGCAGATATAGGTAGATGAAAAATTTGACATGAGCTAGCAATGCGTGCTTGCAGGCCACAAAGCCAATTGTATTCTGGGATGCATAGGAAGAAGAGTGGCCAGCATGTCAAGGGAGGTGATTCTCCCCTTTACTCCTCTGAGAATTCTGAGACCCTACCTGGGATCCAGCTCTGGTATCCCCAATGCAAGAAAGATGTGGACCTCTTAGAGTGAGTCAAGAGAAGGGCCACGAAAAACAGCAGAGTGCTGGAACACCTGCCCTATGAAGAAAAGCTGAGACAGTTGGGGTGGTTCAGCCTGGAGAAGAAAGGACTCTGAGGAGACCTCATTGTGGTATTTCAATATGTAAAGAAGGGTCATAAGAAAAACGGAGAGACTTTTTGCCAAGGCCTGTAATGATAGTAAAAGGGACAATGAAACAGGGAAGGTTAAGACTGGACATAAAGAAGACATTTTTTACGATGAGGGTGCTGAGACACTGGAACAGGTTACCCAGAGAAGTTGTGGATGCCCCATCCTTGGAAGTTTTGAAAGTCAGGTTGAATGTGGTTTTCAGCAACTTGTTCTAGTGAAAGATGTACCTGTCCATGGCAGGGGGGTTGGATGAGATGATCTTTAAAGGTCCTTTCCAAGACAAACCATTCTAGGATTCAATGATAATCAGGAGATGAGCAATTATCATGCACATTCTTAGTATTAGTTTTCCAGCATAGTCATTCTATCTTTAGTGGCTGTCCACTCCATCTGACTCTACTCCATTCACAAATACATTATTTGCAAATAAAAATGTCTTTTTTCAACTGAAATATAGTTATTGCTAATGGCACCAAGGAAGAATTTTCTATTGGCATCCATGAAACAGCCACATTAGTGGCTGTTTCATGGATGTTAGAAAATCATGTTTTCTCTTTTGACTTTGTATTTTAAACACAGAAAACTACTTAATATTCAGGGTCCTAATATTTTAATGAAATTGTTTGAAAACTTACAAATCTCTAGTATTAGCATTTAAAAACAAACTAAAAGTTCATTATTATTATATCTTAAAAATTAATTAGCTGCTGAGCTCCAAATAATGATGAAATTAAAGATTTAGCTAAGAGCTAAAATTAATGTAATAGCTCTGCACTACAGTGTTCAAAAATGTAAATAACCATGTGCTATGTTATTCATAAGAGAATTATTTCAGCTCCTTCTGAACCCAGTGCTCTCTTCTGATATCAGCACTGGGCTTGTGAACAAGAGTCAGTAAATCTGAAATTCCCACAGAAGAACAACATATGGCACTAAGTTCAGGTCTTTTCTAAATATCACCTGCTTTGGGTATCTCTATTACAGGGAACCTTTATAACATTGTGCTTAATCACCATGAAGAAAAATTTAGGAAGAATGAGTAACATCTGGTGGTTTGCCCCATAAGTGTAGTACTGGCAACTGCTAGAGTACTCTCTTTCACCTTGCCTCATAGGTATGAATACTCAGCGCGCTGTACGATATGTGCATCCTAAGCTACTTGAACCTATGTTGTATTTCACCCAGTGGAGTTTCACCCATACTTCAGCATTCATTTGCAGAGTGTTGAAGATTCAGCACTGCAAGCTAAAGAAGAAATGTCAAGAGGTACAATCAGTAGGAAGAGAGTTCATTTTAGTGTTGTAGCTGAAACCACTCAATAAACTTTCTCTTCTCTCTATTAATTTATTTTAGAAACCTATGTGAATTTGAATAAATGTTCTAGTACTTAAAATACTTAATGTTTTGAAGACACCGATGGAATGCCAATGCATTCTCCCAGCACTGTTGCAGTAGTCTCCATGATAAAATATTTCCTAACACAGACAAAGAAACAAGTATATGAAATGGGTTTTTCAAATTTACTGAGTCAATCTAGGAATACAGGGCCTGTCAAACGTCAGCAGCAGCTATGTTCCTTAGCACTACTTGAAGATTCCCTAATGACTCTGCAGAACTGGTACAAGATGATACTACTTAGGTGTCGTACTTCCTTTCACAAGATCTGAGTGCCTACTGGAACGGTAAATGTCATGGTGTGGTTGTTTGCAGGGTTGAAGTAAAAGCTTTGAAAATTGTGGTGTGCTCACCCCCTTTCATACAGCCACCTGTCTGTAGAAGGTCAGCATTAACCTGCAGACGGTGTAAGGTTAAGGACAGAAAATCACCCTGGAGGTCAGCTCTTAGCTAAGAGCAGATTCCACCTTGCTGCCACTTAGCCAAGAGGAATGATTAGGAAGAATGACTCATCCTAAGGCACCTGATTTCATATATCCCGAGACTCAGGCTCATTATCTACTAAGGAAAGGTTGGACACGGTCTCCCACAGCATCCTCACAGGGAAGCTTAGGAAGAGTGGGTTAGATGAATGGACAGTAAGGTGGATAGAAAACTGGTTGAAAGACAGAGCTCAGAGGGTTGTGGTTAGGTGCGCAGAGTCTAGTTGGAGGTCAGTGACGAGTGGTGTTCCCCAGGGGTCAGTACTGGGTCCAGTCCTGTTCAATATATTCATCAACGACTTGGATGAGGGGATAGAGTGCACCCTCAGCAAGTTTGCTGATGATACAAAGCTGGAGCTGTGTGGCTGACACACCAGAAGGCTGTGCTGCCATACAGAGAGACCTGGACAGCCAGGAGAGTTGGGCGGAGAGGAATATTATGAAATTCAACAAGGGCAAGTGTAGGGTGCTGCACCTGGGGAGGAATAACCCCATGCAGCAGTACAGGTTGGGGGCTGACCTGCTGGAGAGCAGCTCTGTAGAAAGAGACCTGGGAGTCCTGGTGGACAACAGGATGACCATGAGCCAGCAATGTGCCCTGGTGGCCAAGAAGTCCAATGGCATCCTGGGGTGCATCAAGAAGAGTGTGGCCAGCAGGTCAAGGGAGGTCATCCTCCCCCTCTAATCTGCCTTGGTGAGGCCGCACCTGGAGTACTGTGTCCAGTTCTGGGCTCCCCAGCTCAAGAAGGACAGGGAACTGCTGGAGAGGGTGCAGCATAGGGCTACCAAGATGATTAGGGGACTGGAACACCTCTCTTATGAAGAAAGACTGAGGGAATTGGGTCTCTTTAGTCTGGAAAAAAGACGGTTGAGGGGGGACCTCATCCATGCTTATAAATACTTAAAGGGTGGGTGCCAGGAGGATGGGGCCAGGCTCTTTTCGGTGGTGCCCAGGGACAGGACAAGAGGCACAAACTTGAGTATATGAAGTTCCACCTAAACATGAAGAGGAACTTCTTTACCTTGAGGGTGGTAGAGCACTGGAACAGGCTGCCCAGGGAGGTGGTGGAATCTCCATCTCTGGAGACATTCAAAACCCACCTGGACGCGTTCCTGTGCAATCTGCTCTAAGGTGTCCCTGCTCTGGCAGGGGGGTTGGACTAGATGATCTCCAGAGGTCCCTTCCAACCCTATGATTCTATGATTCTACGATTCTATGACCTGCCTGCCAAGGTGCAATTTGTGATATCGTCTGCAATTTGTGATATCTGTGAAGCAGACTGTTAATATTGGGCATATCTGGCTAGTAGTTAGCATTTCATTTAGTCTGGAGCTCTCCAATCATAAGTATAACAGTTATTCAAAGCTCCCAGTAGCTTTGGCTTGTTGCAGAAACACTATAGATGCCTTCATTTTAGTTATTCTATGATGCTTCAGATTATGTATCCCTTTTCTTCTTTCAGGTTTTGTCTTGCATTGGGAGATTTCACTTTCAATTGTGTTTTCACTTGAAAGCCCTTGGTGGAAATAGGTTATTGCCCATAAATTCTATCCACAAAAAACCTTCATTGTTCACAACCCTGTAAAACTTGCACCAGTTAAATTGGTTATTATGTCTCATTCTTGTTAATTTACTGTCTCAGAATTTGTACAAAACTTCTGCTGGTCCCTGAAGAACTAGACAAAAGTATTCACACTCCTTATACAAAAGGTTTAATATTCTTTAGGCTTAACTGCAAATGGATGAGTTTGTACTCTATTTCAAGCATTCCAATGGGAACAAAACTATCTTGCTTCTTCACTCTTGGTCTTGGAGTATCTGATCACTGCTTAATCTGTGTGCTTTAGCCCTTGGAGGTACTATGCTGCCCTTTCTAGCTGATATGGAGGATGGTGTTTGCAGGCCCCAGAAGGAGTCATTTCCAGGCTTTGTCTCCTAGAGAGACAGATAGCTATGATCAACCATCTTTGTAAAAGTGAAACTGCTGGTTATCCAAGGGGCTATTAGTCTGTAAAGTTTTGAAACATTTTAAATGAATTTCTGCTGATCATTTTTTCTAGTATAACCCACTTTATAATTGATCTTGGAGGTTAACAACATCACAAAGAAATAGTTGCAATTAACAAATTAAATGTGTCATCTCTTCTTTCATACTGGCTGAATCTCATACACCAGGATGCGAGTGTTAATTCTGCTTGATAGTTTTAAGATGTTTAGGGGAAAGAAGGAGAAAAGAGACAGATACACTCTATATAACAAAAAAAAATAAAAATATCTGATATTCACCTCTATAGCTTGTTCTATTTAATGAGGCTGAAATAACTTCTGACACACAAAATGTAGCTTTTGTCCTTAAAAACAAACAATATTAAGCTGCAGAAAAGGACAAATTATAGACCTGCATTATTAAAATGCAAGGTGGGAGTTCATACTAAGGTATTTCTGTTAATTATAATTACATATATTTATTAATGTTTTAATGTGTTTGGTTACTATTAATATAGTTGCTATTGGAACAAGCACACAAATAACCAAAGATAGGCCAAACGTAGTAGTATATGGTTGTAGCATTTATGTTCAATGGGATCTAAGTTTAAAACACTATTGCACTTCAGTATTATAGAACAGTATTATAGAACTACAACAATACTGTAGACAAGTAGACTTCTGTAGACTTCTGGATACTGGTGGATGAAAAATTGAACAGAAGTCAACAATGTGCACTCGCAACGCAGAAAGCAAATCATATCCTGGGCTGCATCAGAAGCATGGCCAGCAGTTCAAGGGAGGTGATACTTCACCTCTGCTCCTCTCTTATGGGACCCCACCTGGACTACTGTGTCCAGCTCTGGGGTCTTCAGTACAAGAAAGACATGGACCTGTTAAAGCAGGTCTGGAGGAGGTCCACAAAAAAAACCCAACAGAGTGCTGGGACACCTGTCCTAGGAAGAAAGGCTGAGACTTGGGTTTGTTTAGCCTAGAGAAGACTCCGGTGAGATCTTATTGTAGCCTTTTGATGAGTAAAGGGGGCTTATAAGAAAGACAGAGAGAGACTTTTTACCAGAACATGTAGTGACAGGGCAAGGGGCAATGGTTTTAAACTGAAAGAGAGTAGGTTTATAGTGGCCGTAAGGAAGAAATTTTTCACTATGTCTATGGTAAGACACTGGAACAGGTTGGCCAGAGAAGTTGTGGATGCCCCATCCTTGGAAGTGTTCAAAGTCAGGTTGGATGTGGTTTTGAGCAACCTGATCTAGTGAAAGATGTCTGTACCCATGGCAGGGGGGTTGGGCTAGATGACCTTCAAAGGCCTTTTCCAACCCAAACCATTCTATGTTTATATGAGATATTTTTCAAGTAACTTTATATTCCATATAAAGTGTATAGTGTTTGTACCCCCATAAGCCTGAGGTGGTTTTGCTTATGAAATCAGATAGCAGATAAGTTTCTTACTAACACATTGCAGAGAATAAATTATTGAAATTATTTGCAGTATAAAAATAAGTAATCTCTGTATCAACACCTAAAAGAAATTTTCAGCAGGAGAAAGCATATCAGCTTGGAGAGAACATTTTTTCTTTTGCTGACTTATAAAGATCTCTCTCTCCCTTTTCCTTTTTGTTTTCCTTCCTTCCTTCCTTCCTTCCTTCCTTCCTTCCTTCCTTCCTTCCTTCCTTCCTTCCTTCCTTTCTTCCTTTCTTCCTTCCTTCCTTTCCTCCTTCATTCCCTTCCTCCCTCTCTCCCTCCCTCCCTCATGTCAGAATAGACTTTGGGTGTGAGAAATACCCCTAATCTAAGAAGCTGGAATACAATTTCAAGCTTAACAATTAAGTCCGTCCATATTGTACCTGAAGAAGTGGAAAGGTAGAACAGGAAATACAAAATACAATTGCTGCAAGTTCAATAGAAATGCAGACAGGTAATCAATCTGACTTTTTGAAATATAATTTAAAAAACAATATTAAGCTGTTAATTAACAGCTTTAATTTTTTATATCTTGCCCCCAAAGTGACAATTCAGAATAACATCAGTGCTTTGAAATATTTTTTTTTGATAGAGATCTTGTATTCCAATTTCCAACTCATTGTAAACTAGATTCTTAAACCATGACATTTCTTATGAAAACACTTTCACTAAATATCAACAGCAAGAACTCATACTACTGAAATTATACCAAGTTCTTGGAGACAACTGCGTGCCCATTAATGAGCAAAATGTACTGTAATGTCTTCTTTCTAACCTGTAAGCAAAAAGCATGTGTATAACCAAGCCAGTAGATAAATAACATGTTTATTTAAGCTTCCTTTAGGGATTTCCTTAGAGATATCTAACAACAAAGAAGGTAGGATACTGTTTCTGTCTCTCCGTGTGTCTGTCTGAAACAGAATATAAAAGTAATCTTTAAAAATAAGGATCTTTGCTCTGGAAAATCTACTGACTCTGTAATTAAAGTATGCCAAAATATGAAAAGAATGTGTAGTACAAATACTAGACAGACGTAGCAATTAATAATACAAATACTATACTATACTATCAAGCTTGAACACTCTGAAGATTAACTATAGGCTCAAATACTTTCCTGTACCGTAGTGAGCATGGGGGAATAATGAGACTTCGGAAATTCTTGTGATGCACTTGAGCTTAGGGGCTATTCTTCCTGACATGTATTGGTAATGCTTTTGTGAAGCCTTCAAGTTAGTGTACTGGGGTGTAAAGAGAACAGTTTAAGTTTCTAGTTCAGGTTCTGCAATTCAGCTGCTTGATGAGCTCTAAGAAATCCCTCTCTCTCTCTTACACTTAAAAAGTCTCATTTGTAAAAGAAATCTACAGAAATCTGCTTCTTTCATTTATCACTTTGGGACCAAATTTTTCTTCATAAGTTTTGAAAACTTGTATAAAACAGGTGACAACACTTTTGCTCTCACTAACTCCTTTCAAATTACTGATGCCAAAAGAAAGAAGAGAAGCAGACCTGGGAGAAAGCTCCACCGTTTTACATTTATTGAGAATATTCATATATCATTTTCAGGTTACCAGTTAGGTCCAGATTCCCAGCATGGCTACCCACACTGATAAGAAAAGCAAAAGCTGTGATGTTCATGACTTTAGAGCTAATTTTGGTGAATGTGCTGCCGAAATACTAGTTCAGCAAAACTTTATGAACTCAGTACTTTTGCATAAACTTCTGTGGGGCATGTTATGAAAGATGTCAAACACAGACAATTTCTCTATTAAATCTTTTAATCTTACATATATGAACCTTGATTTGTATCTAATGTGCGTAAAGATTACACTAAACAAGTAAACAATAGGATCTCATTAATTAGGCTTCATTTTTTGTCAGTTCTCTGGTTGGGTAACTGAGACTTAACTTCAGTAAATTTATATGTGATTTCAGACTTTTTCGTATTCAGGATTAATTACCTTAACTTAAACCTTTTTTTATTGAGCACATATATTTTATATCATGCTCACTCTAGGTTAAGAATGTGCATGATCCGTTCCCATATTCCCACAGGTTAGTGGACTTTTAGGACTTCAAAAAGTAATAATACTTCAGTTTGTGTTTGATTTCTTAGCAAAGCCTATGTTAATAATCAAGATAGAGAGATTTCATTTTGCAGCCAGCTCATTCATATAATTGCCTTTTGTTTGAAGCAATTAACTATCATTGAGATTTGAGAGGAAACACAAAGTTAGGACAAAGATACAGAAATAACACATAAAAAAACCTTCAGAATTTTTAATTCCATTACCTTTATTTTAATTTTTCATCTTTTGGAATCAATACACAGTTGTGGAAAAATGCTGTTAAATCTCTACTGGGTTTCTCGGCTGGTATGTGCCTATTGTGCTTTTTGTTCTGCAGAGATGCAAATAACATTGTTCAAAACAAAAGAAAATAGGCCTAAAGATTTTTCATCCCATGTTTATTAACTTCACTTTGAACCATTCTGTAGTCCTTACTTTGTTTACTTTCCCATCCTTAGTACTGTCTCTAGCCTGGCATATTAATGCAAGCATCACTAAGTGGAGTCCATGAGTTTGCTTATCCTCTTTAGCGGCATTTTGTTTCTTGAAAAATTGTTCCTTGAATTGAAGCAGAATTTAATTGAATCAGAAATCAGCTGAAAGCTGGGAATTTGATTTGTGAAAGGTTAAGATTGACAGTAAGGTATGCCTTTTCTGGATTAGAAGCAGCTACCAGAGCAATTACTTTACTTTTAGTCTTAAAACTGAAAACTGACCTGTAAGCTAATTTTGACATCACATAATTAATTTATTACAAAATTTAAGAGAAACTTCTCTAGGTCTACTTCTTGTCTTACCTTCTGGAAAGTTCTTCAGAGGAAACTTGTTTCTCTTATAATAGGACAAAACTTATGGAATTCAGTAGGGTTACATCATAACTGAACTCAACCTTCTGCTTCCATGAGGTTGCAGGGAAAGGAAGGGACCATTATTTATTACTATATAAATATGAAGCCTTTTTTTTTTTTCAGATTGACATAATTTAATATCCCAATCCAAAATGACTATTGTATTTTTGAGTCTTGTATCTCAGCACGTTAAGTAAGCTGTAGTGAAATTAAATATAATGGAGAGCTTGTGCAAAGCCATATTTAAATCCACCGGTAAACACAAACATGGTCATGAATTACACCTTATGAATGAATTAATGGAAAAGGGCCTTAGAACAGATTACAATTTTCCATAGCCCTTTCAGAAGAACTCCATTTCTTAAGCTGTTAATGAAAGACTTTCTGTAACACAGTATGGAAGATAATAATCCTGTTGTTATTGAATGCACCATCTCATATAAATATTTACTTAAAATGCTGGAACACTGAAATAGGCTATTTCTTCTTTATCCTACAGAAACATTACATGACATTTTAATTAGGTAGATACACAGATGGATGCGAGGAAAGATTTATATTTGATTTTATTAAAATTAATTTAACACCATATAATTACCCTCCACATCAAACAAGAATGGGTTATTAATTTGGTTAAGAAGACATTTACATAATAGAATTCCTTCCCAAGAAAATAAAACACCATGAAAATGCTCAAGTGAGCTATATAAACTACATAGATAGTAATGTAAAACTGTAATTAAATTGAAATGATGATAAATCTGTTACATAATACAAGCATTACTGTTATAGTATACTTAACTAACTAACAAAAGTGGTTGGGCAACCAAGTACGTATGCACTTACATACCTTACAAAAAAGTCTTAGGGCATCCAATAGAGAGAGAAGCAGCTGCCTAAATTAAATGGACTAGATCGTCTCTGTTGGTTTACTTCTCTTCACTGACTACATAGGAATTACAAATGCTTTATTTATGAAGATGGAAC
The DNA here is from genome assembly GCF_965231255.1 of Vanellus vanellus. Classification (NCBI taxonomy): domain Eukaryota; kingdom Metazoa; phylum Chordata; class Aves; order Charadriiformes; family Charadriidae; genus Vanellus; species Vanellus vanellus. The sequence continues at coordinate 80,807,842 of NC_138907.1, forward strand.
TGATAACCCACATTAATCAAATGAAATGTAGATGACACTAATACCTAAATTATGCACCATAGCTCTCATCAGGAGACCTGAGTACCTTGTTAGGTTAAGGCCTACATGACAAAATCAGAAACAGTTCCACTTAAGTACATGCTTTCTTATAAGCTGAAAAAAGCCCTCCAAAAAACAAATCAAAGATAAAGCCCAAACCCCAAATTCAAAAACAATTACACACACAGACACACAAAAAAAAAAGAAAAAGAAAAAATCTACAGAAAAAGGTTTTCACCTATAAGTGATGCAGACAAAGGTCAGTTGCAGCTCAGTTACCCTAATTCAAGTACTTTCACCTAACATTGTTGGACATGATGAGATTCCTTATGACAACACTATTAACAAAAAGTTGTTTATCTCACTCTCCAAAAGATGCATCACTACCAACACATATAGTTTTACATGTGCTTTAGTGGCTCATTATCACACAGAATCACAGAATTTTCAGAGTTGGAAGGGACCTCTAGAGATCATCTAGTCCAACTCCCCTGCCAAAGCAGGATTGCCTAGAGCACATTACTCATCAGGACTGCATCCAGGCGGGTCTTGAAAATCTCCAGGGAAGGGGACTCCACAACCTCCCTGGGCAGCCTGTGCCAGTGCTCTGTCACCCTCACCGTAAAGAAGTTTTTCTGTGTATTTGAACAGAACTTCCTATGTTCTAACTTGTGCCCATTGCCCCTCGTCCTGTCACTGGGAACCATTGCCAAGAGCCTGGCTCCATCCTCCTTCAACCCACCCTTTAGATACTTGTACGCCATAATAAGGTCTCCCCTCAGCCTTCTCTTCTCCAGGCTAGAGTCCCAGCTCTCTCAGCCTTTCCTCATAAGGCAGATGCTCCAATCCCTTAATCATCTTAGTTGCTCTTTGCTGGACTCGCTCCAGCAGTTCCCTGTCCCTCTTGAACTGGGGAGCCCAAACTGGACACAGTATTCCAGTTGTGGCCTCACCAGTGCCGAGTAGAGGGGGAGAATGACCTCCCTCGACCTACTGGCCACACTCTTCCCTATGCAGCCCAGGAATTCATTGGCCTTTTTGGCAACAAGGGCACATTGCTGGGCCATGGATAATTTACTGTCTACCACAACCCCCAGATCCTTCTCCTCAGAACTACTTCCCAGCAGGTCCGCCCCTAACCTGTATCGGTGCCTAGCATTCTTCCTCCCCAGGTGCAGGACCTTGCACTTGCATTGTAAAAGGACTGTCTGTAAGAGTCAGAAAACTTACTGTCAGGAGATATTAATAGTTTTTTTCTCCATGTATTTTATTGCATGAAATTTAATTTTTATTCTTTGTAATTTCAAGAGAAGTAAAGCTCTGAATTTTTTAACTTAAGTATAAAGCGTGAATTGATTTTTCTGTTGTCTTTTGAGGCTGAATGTCACAATAGTGTTGTGTAAATGCTGTCTCAATAGAGAGGGTTCTTGACAAGGGTGAATCTTTCATTTCAAAGGCTCTTGTAAGAAAGGGTACAACATCCAAAAATATTGCCAGCTTGTAAAATTGTGCAGTATAACTCACAGTTTTGTTGCATTCAGCAATTTTTTCAGCACTTTATATCAGACAGAGAAGAAATGGAAAATTAATTTTTGAAAATTATCCGATACTGAGTAATGCATGAAAATTCAGTCAAAATATAGGAATTTTATAACATGCTAATACCTAATCTTCAAGGAATTCAGTGACTAAAAAGATAACTTAGGAAATATTAGCACATTATTTCTAACATGAGGTAATTTTGCAAGCTGGTGTCAGAAAACAGCTTTCAGTTTCTTATCAAGAAGCTCAATTACAAGCATATCTGGGATTGTGTTTGAAGTATTTGTTTGCTTGGATTGTTTTGAATTGACTGTGACATTGCACAGAGTGAAAGATTCATAAGAGAGAGTACTGCCCTCACTAAATCCTCCTATGTGGAATTATCTTATTCTGATTTCAGTTGTTCCACCAAACCGATTGCAGGTTGCACCTGAGAAATTGCAGGTGACAGAACTACCAGTGATTCAATTATGGATTCTTTCAACATCCAGATATCCTGATGTGAATTAAAACCTAGCTGAGAAAACAGACAAACAATATTTAGGAATTCCCTAGTTAACTTTCCTCTCACTTTCATGAAGAACCCTAAAATATCCTTTAATTCCAGGAGAATCTATGGCATTTAATCAATCCAAGCGTCTGGAAGACACTTTCATTTTTCAAGTAAATCTCCAAAACAATATTTACTGGCATAAGAGGTGGAAATCCGCTGCTTAGTTTCCTAAGCATTGTCAGGTTGTTTGGATTACTGCAGCAAAGGTGATGTCTATGGAATCACTTCTGGTAAATCTCCTTATGAAGAATCCCAAAGCTGAGTACCAATGAATGCAAACATTTAATTCCTATGCAAGATGCTCATGCAAAGCTGCACTGGTGAGGAAGAACTTCCCTGCAGAACATCTCTGAAGTCTTTCTTTTTGGAAATCATAGTTCACGGGACAGATAAAAAATTACTTCAAATAGGGAAGTAGAATGATGCCTTCTAGTCATATTGATTTGGTCAACACGCACCAATGAATTGCATGCAAAATTTATCACCCAGTTGTCAATGCAAGGAAAGGGAGAACTGTGAACATAAAGCCTTCCCCATTTTTGTACCAACACCATCAAATCTGTCTGAGGGTATATATCAGAACATGCATTATGTGAGGTGGTTGGGTACCAGAGGCATTTGCCATCTCAAGTATCTGAGGTGGTATCTGAGTTTTGGTCAGTTTTATTGAATTGTTCATGGACTTAGCTTGGTCAGTTGGCGTGGTTAGTAATTATCAAAATCAAATTCCCCACTCATTTGCTCTCAAGTGAGTGGCTGTAACTGAAACAGCAGGTATTGGAGATTCTTGCCTGTATTCAGTCACCAACACAATATTCATAATAAAGCCTGAAAAGTAATCCTGTTGAATTCATCAAACCTGCTTGAATAAAAATAGGAATAAACAGATGAACAGTTTATAATTTTCACAGTATCACTCAATTTTTTGTAATAACTGCAGTTCCTTGAAAATTAGTTAAATCCAATACAGTCAAGGTATGGATCAGATCACATGTGAAAAATGATAGTATAGACGTAAGTCTGTGGCCATTTGTATGTAGCAGTTAGTATTAAATATTTATTGCAAAACCATTAGTCATAAACCACTGAGCTCATGAGAATTCCATCACAGAACACTGTTGGAGAAATTCGATTGCCAATAAATGTAAAATTGCAGCTAGAACTTTCAGGTATTTGAAAGCAATTCACATCATTGTTGAATAAATAGTCCCTCCCTCTCTCTCCCTGTGGGTAATAATATATATTCACTTTGATTTTATGAACGGTTATTTATGTATCTGAGACAATAAACAATACTAATAAATAAAAAAAAACAACAACCCCCCAAACCCACAAGCATACTTCCTAAAGAAAATTTATTTCTATTACTCATTTTGGCATTACACCTACCAAATATCCCTTTTTATTTAGCTGAAAGTCAATGTACATGTCTTCTTCACTAAAAAAAAAAAAAAAAAATGCAGGAAAAACAGCTTTTGAAAAACAAAAAAAGCATAAATATGGCTTTTCGATCCTGTATGTTATTCTTCAGTGCATTATCTCTGAACTGTGTACTGTACTCTTTGTTCATTTATTCCTCAAAATGACTGGATTTTTTTAAGGCACGATCATCTATGTTAGCAACATTGAGATGAAATCCTTACAGAATGTCAGTTTCTCACCAGCTGTAGATGCTAATGCAAAAGTAAGGAAGAAGTTTATGTTTATAGCTTTAATCTTATTTGTTTATCAGCATGTAAGTGAAATTTGAACCACATCTCCCCATACTCTGAAAAATTTACTTGTTATATCTGAGGCCCAAAACCTTCTTAATCCAGTTTCAGTGAGTTAAACTTCTATCTGACACTGACTTGCTTTATACGGAGAGGAATAAGCTGATGCTCCTTACCGTTTGCTCTATTTCTTCAAGGGTCCTGAACAGACCTCTTTTATACAACATCTACAAACTAAGCCTTATTCCAACTGGATGAGAAATACTTGGATGAGTTTTCAAACTCCTGACTGACAGCAGAATTTAGAGAGATACAGGAGTTCTATTGTGTTCAAAATAGCATAGCATGCTTTTCTTTCCCCAAAACGAGAAATATTCTATGTTTCAATCATCCCCATCTCTGCTTCATATGTAGCTCAGATTACAGTAGGAAACTTTCAAAGTAAATCAAAATCTTTTTGAAGGAAAAAAAAAATAGTTGTTGCAGATGGTTTCCTAATTGAGGGTGGATTAAGTCTCCTTGGTTTGATGTGAACAATAGCTCATAAATTGAAAGAGTCTCTGTTTATTCATGTAATTAACGGTAATCCAAATTGATAAAGGGTTAAAGGGTTGAAATTAATTAACAATCTGAACTTTATGTGTTGAGATAGCTGAAAATTCAAATTTGCCCCAAGAAAGAATACGATGTATTCAGTTGTAAGAGACACTTGGAAATATTAGGAGAATTCAAGGAAAATATTCTATTATGATTGACAAGTATAATGATATTTGGCCCTGTAAAGACTGGAATTGAAAACAATACCTTTAGCGCCTTTGCACTGGACCAGTTAGTAAATCTACTTAAATTTACTTGAATGAAAAAGTGTTTTCTGGGCCATTTCTAAGCTAACCTGCTTCCAAACTTCTGGGCAAAACCAGTCATTTAAACAAATGTATGTAGTAATGTATTAATAGTTATATCTTTCAGGGTTTTTTTACATCCACTTTCATCCACTTTCAGTCTTGTCAGAGAGTAATAACTTTTTTTTTTTTTCCCTTCCATTTCCTGGCATCTTTTTCCTCCTGTTTTTTTAAAGTAAGTCATAAAAAAGTCTTTCCAAAAGGACTACGTTTCTTGCATTGAATCTTTTATGTGACATAAAATTGCAATTGCAACATCATCTCTAATTAGCTAATGCGAAATCCCATGGAATATAATAAGCATACAATGTAAGTAAAATTTTGAATTATAACAAAGGTATCGTAGTGAAGATTGGATTTGCAATAAAGAGATTGAAAAATGTAACTGTACTTGTCTTGTAGCAAAGTTTAAATTACATATTGTAGTACTTCAAAAGTTTCTTACTTTATTTCATACCTCATAAATGGCCATATTAACCTTAGGTAGATCAATATATACATACTAATTTCAAATCCAGCTAAGCCTTCCTACAGAGCATCGCAAAGAAGATATACAAAGAGAAATGCATTTTTAAAAATTCCATGCTTTGTCTATTTTGGCTGTTGCAAGAGAAAGGGAGAAGGGGAAGGGACTGACTGTTAAATTTTTGTATCAAGTTTGATCCCAATATTCTAGGAAACAGCTGAAAAATTAGAAGCTGAAAAACATAGTGTATAATGGAAATGCTAAATGGACGTTAGCTTGATCATCATGGTTCTAGTGAGTGCCACTGCAACACAGGATATATTTCTGTAGGTTGAATTGCTGTGTATGGCGGGCTCCTATATCCACAACAGAAGGTACACTAATGGGCTAACTTTAACAGCTTGTTATGTAATGAATTACTAATCCATTATTTATAAAACTTATAATTAAGCCACTTCTAGAAAAAGGACAGATACCCATTAATTTTCATCAAGTAATTTGCCATTGCCCAGCTCAGTATGAAACTATAGTCAAGATAAAAGACAAAATTATTCTCACCTTCCATCATTAAAACAACTTTTCATATGAGAACAGATGACTAAAACATAATAGTCCAGATTCTGACAGTGGGTAGCTCATTGCACAAAAAAGTCTAGGCATTTCACTTTGGCAATATTTGTGGAAGACTGTTCACCTAGCACTGAAACAACAGAGCCAATGCAGACATTCTACGCTCAAAAGCTAATATATTACCATACACAGATACATGCTTATAGATATGCTTATTTCTGTAGAAATTTAATGAAATAAGAAAAAAACCCCTCTAATTCTTTGAAATTGTGTTGGAAAATAAGATTTAGTTACATGTAAAACATATACAGGAAATTTATATAAACAGTCTATTTAACATAGAATGTTAAAATCTATTGCTGTGTAGAGTTAAATAATTGTTTTCCTTATTCGTAGCTAGATATATGCCTATATTTATTTTTATATAAAATGATAGGTACAGACCTATTCTACTGGCTCTCACTGTACATACATATCAGTAAACTAGATTGTGATTCTTTTCAGCACTGTTTAGAAGATATAGCATTGACAGACGAACAGAAAAATTGCCATTTTGAGTTGACTTCATTCTTCTAAAACAAGTCTGCTTTAAGGACAACTAGATGACTGTCCAAATTAGTCACTGTCAGAATACAACAAGCTTTGAGAAGTTTTACTTTAAGCTCCAAGATACATGTAAGTTATCTTTTTTTAAAGCTGAGGAATTCCAAAATTAATCTTTGTATTTTTTTAACTCTCAGAAAGCAGTACAGTATGTCTGATTATAAATTACTATTTTCCATGGAGAAAACCATTTACAAAAGAATTTGAGATTTTTTAATTTAGACATAGAGAAGTGACTGAAGATTGAATCATCCACATCCCACATGAATTACTCTAGAAGGCAAATATGGCAACATCTTCATGTCTAAACTAATGAGTATTAAAATATTCTTAACAAATTAAAAATGGCTAAATGAAGGCAGTCATAGACTATTTCAACTCTTTAGTTTCTCAAAAGTAAGAAATCTGGGTTCATATCTATCCAGAGAGACTAAAAACGTCTGGATTTTTCAAGAGGTTGCCTAGCCGCTGTACATAAGACAGACATAGTTGTATGTACTGATCACGCTTTTCCAAACTTCATGCATACTGAAGCCTAACTGCGAGATATGTTAACTGATTTGTCATTCTTCAGTCACCAGAAATGTCCTCATGGTGTGGGCTGCTATCCCTGACATGGTTCTCCATAGGTCAGTCTCAGAACCTCACTGAAGTGATAGCAATAGCTCTGCCTGGCACAGATTTTAGCTTATGGATCTTTCCCAAACTTCATTTTCATGTACAGACAAACACTTCTGCGGTTCTGCTCATCCCTCAAGGCAGACAGGCAGACATATAAAGATTAGGTACTTCCAAGTTTATAATGAATTTTGCCATTTAAATCTTGGATGTGGTACCTGGAAGTTTTCTTCTGACATCTGTTTCCTGGGATAGCATTAGATGTCTGTCTTTTAGCTGCTAAGTCTCACTCTCTGTTCCTTTGTGAAAGTTTAGTCCTAAATTGCATATAAATTTTAAGAAAATCTATTTTTATTATTGTGCAACAAGAACAAGTAAGGTATTTTTATTTACATAATGTTTTAAAACATGTTCTGCATTTTAATTGACTTTTAGTTTTTATTTAAAACATAAGTATAATATTTATTTTCTAATACATAAAAAAAGTTCTTTGTAAAGAAAAAAGTGACTCAAAATAGAAATAAATTATTAGAATCTTTTATAAAGATGTGTATAGCACTTTCCTGGTTTAAAAAAGAATTTGCTGTATGGGTGGTGTGTATTTAATATGTATTGTTTAGTGGAGATGTTGCTGGCATAGCACAGAGATGTGTAGCAGAAATTGGTACAATTCAAAGATAAATGTAAATAGGTGTATGAAAATACAAGAAATAACAGTAGCACAAGGATGAAAAGAATTCCCTATGTTGATAATGATGGACACCATGCCCAGTGCCTTTCCTAAGAAGACAACTAGACTAAGACTTGTGGAAGCTGTAGTAAGCAAGATTCTGAGGCAAAGGACCACAGCATGGTGAATAATGACACCTTATTGACATAAATAACATATTTGTCATCACCTAAGAAGAATCCCAGAGACATGATGAGGACTCAATACCTGGTGTCCCTTGACCTCTGTCACATACAGTTGATCCCGGTCAGACCATGCAAACTCAACTGTTGGTGCTTGTGAGTATGTGAATAAGAGAGTATGAGAATGAAATCTGTGAGAAAGAATATGAGTGGGTAAAATCAACTTTGGGATTTGTAAATAAATACCATCTTCCACATCCAGCCTCTTCTAATGGGCTCTTTCTGGCTATGATTTATCTCATCCTGAACAGATGTCTAAAATAGGTCAGATAAAGTGTGCCCAGAAACCATTTTTTTTCTCATCTTTGATTATATAGAAAGTCTATGCTGACTAGATCAGATATAAATGTACTTAAAATTAAGCAACATGAATCCCACTGTGTCTTATTCAAGGTAAATCACAGTGACTGCAGGGTAGCATGAAATACAGTTTGGGCTGCCTTTATCTCTGCTTGTCTACTGAGATCCTGCCCTGTGAAACCTGTTCCAGCATTGCCTCCTCTCAAAAAAACAACGCACCTCTAATTAATTTCTTCCCATCAGTCCTAGAATTTGCTACTTCGGCACCCAAATTTGGTACTTCTGATACTGCTAACCAGACCTTGGCCTTAAACAGTGTTACTGATATGGTCACCAAGGCACTGCTGGCCCTGTAAGATTGCTCCTCACAAGGCCCCAGCAGAGCCCTCCACTATCTGTGGAGTCTGGCTGTCTCTCACATAACCATTTGTGAAATCCAGCCATCTTCATGGTGCTATCTGTATTCTACTTCCTCCTAGTGGTGATGCCACCTCCACGGGTGAGGTGGCCTGGATGCTTGAATTAAAAGCACATCTGGCTCCTCTTCAACTTTGAGTGAAGTGAACCAGTTTCACAATTGTAAGCCTTTAGGTAAAGCAGGAGACTTCCTCTTGATGCCAGATGTCAGCTTCCATTCTTCACTTTCTGCACAGGCTGCACTACTGTTATACTGAGGGGGGTACAGTTCTCCACTGCATCTGGGGTTCAGGGCTCTTCAAGCTGTTGCATCTCTGAGAAAGATCCTATCTGTTTCTTTTCATGTTCTCTGATGCTGTGCAGCCGGCTTACTCCCTCCTGTAACTGCTCCTCTTGACAACACAGCTCTGCAAAGACAGCACACCTCTTGTGGGATGGAGGGCCATCTCTCCTGGCATTAAAGAGAAGCCCCAGGCAATCCCTGCAGCCTGGGACTTGCAGGGCTGCATCCACCATCTGAACCTCCACCTGGGTCAAAGCCTCTGGCCTGGCAGGGAAGCTCTTCCAACACCTGCTGGTTATTTGTTACTTCCGGCAGTTTTTCCTGTTGTACTCAGTAGTTTCTCACTGTCTGTTCAGTTAGCTACACCACAGACCAGGGCCTGGTCATCTGCCTACCTTAGTAATATTAAGCTGAAAGTATGCCAGATTCATACACTTCACAGTAAAATATTAATTAATGGCCTCAGAAATTTAAATCCATCTGCTATTTATTTCAGTAAAATTGCTCATTTGTTATTAATGTGACTATCACCTCATGGGCCCCATTATGGGGCTTTCTTTCATTGCGGTTTAATTGTAACTCAACTTTTAATTTACCTTCAATGGGTTTCACATTATTTAAAACATCAGCCTGTATACATACAATAAAGAAAAGAAAATCTATTTAAAACCTGAAATGATCTGAGAAGTCAGTTCCTGGAAAATTGTATTCAGGGGAACTGGAGATGATGATAAAAAATAATAACTTTGTAGTCTCTAAACTATTGTAGTTAATTTAGTGAACTTTTGGTTAATCACAGGGAGTGAAAGACATAATTGAAATACATATAGTAAATTTTATTTAACCAGGAATAACTTTTCTTGGTCTTTAAATTGTTATTGCTGTTGCTTTTAGCCAATAAAGATGATAAATACCTATATTGTACTCTCAGGCAATGACATAATATGTATATGATTATACATGTATATATCATATTTCTAAATCAATGACAATACTTCATGCAGACTATTCCTGATAACTGAATGCTGGAGACTGACATTTGTAGAAAGAAAAGCACAAAAATAAAGGAATTCTATTCATGGCAAAAAACTGCTGTGACATATTAAAAAATTAATGCTTTTCTGAAGATACAATTATATTACAGCACTGGGCCAGCTAACAGGCTAGCCTTAAATCTAATATTGTTACCAAATTAATCTTGGATACAGTAAATCAGTTCAATATCCTGCTTCTATTATGTCACATTTTACTGTTGGCTGGTATATATTTTTTACAAAATCCTCATGTAAAAATCCTCATTAACTTTGCTTTAAGGTTGCTAAGCTACACGACTCAGTGACACAGACCACCACAAATAGTGAAATAACAAGTTTATTATTTATTTATTGATCCTTTTCACAATCTCATCTATCTGTCCTTTGTCCCAAACCACTGAGATATTTTCACTTCTGTTCTGAAGAAAAAATGTTCATCTAGAGGTTTTGGCTTTTACTAAACGATATAGTATCAGATTTTTAAAACCATCAGGCCTTATTATTCTGAATAAATTACAAAAACCTTACTGGTGAATACCCCAGAGTTACATTAACAGAGATGGCTCCAGGTGTGCCTTAGATTAAGAGCAGCAGAGAAGATGACAGGAGAAGTAACATGGCTCTGGTATTTATTCAAACTCAATAAATCTTTCACACAAACTTGGACTGCTTTATCAAGTTTATCTGGATCATTTCTTTTTCCTCTGTATTAATGCTTTGGTGCAAAGGGAATACCACGTCTGCACATTTCCCTGAGCTGGGATTTACTGTTCCATGAACTATAAAGCTTTTAAAAGCATATTTCTGTCTCTTTCACTGTCCTCCAATGTAAAGGTGTCATGGTAGATGTGGGTAAGGATTTGGAGAAGAAACAGAGGTTGAGATATACAAGTTCCTGAAAATCATTGATGACGTGCAAAAGTTTGGCTGTTTTAACATGTAATCGGTATCTCCTGAATAAGCCCTGTGGATCAAAAGATTACCACCTCCTTCCTACAGAATATTATTGCATATTTGAATTAATTAATATCTCTTAGTGTGGTGGGTTGACCCTGGCCAGACACCAGGAGCCCACCAAAGCTGCTCTATCACTGCCTTCATCAGCTGGACAGCAGAGAGAACATATATCAAAAGGCTTGTGGGACGAGATAAGGACAGCAGTTACCATCATGGTCAAAACAGACTGAACTTGGGGAAATTACTTTAATTTATTACCAATCAAAACCAGAGCACAGTAACGAGAAAATAAAAACTAAAATCTTAAAAGACCTTCCCCCCACCCCTCCCTTACTCCCGGGTTTAACTTGCCTCCCAAATTCTCCTTCCCCACAGTGGTGCAGTGGGATGGGGAATGGGGGTTACAGTTAGTTCATCACACATTGTCTCTGCTGTTCCTTCCTCTTCAGGGAGAGGACTCCTCAATTCTTCCCCTGCTCCAGCATGGGGTCCCTCCCACAGAAGACAGTCCTCCATGAACTTCTCTGATGTGAGTCCTTCCCATGGGCTGCAGTTCTTTACAAACTGCTCCAGCGTGCATCCTGTCCACAGGGTGCTGTCCTTCAGGAACAGACTGCTCTAGCATGAGTCCCCCATGGGGTCACAAGTCCTGCCAGCAAACCTGCTCCAACATGGGATCCTCTCTCTCCACGGGGCCACTGGTCCTGCGTGGAACCTGCTCCAGCATGGGCTTCCCACAGGGTCACAGGCTACTTTGGGTGCATCCACTTGCTCTGGTGTGGGGTCCTCCATGGGCTGCAGGTAGATATCTGCTCCACCATGGACCTCCACAGGCTGCAGAGGGACACACTGCTTCCCCATGGTCTTCACCACAAGCTGCAGGGGAACCTCTGCTCCGGGGCCTGGAGCACCTCCTCCCCTTCCTTCTTCACTGACCTTGGTGTCTGCATAGTTGTTTCTCTCACGTATTGTCTCTCCTCTCTCCAGCTGCAGTTGTTGTTGTGCAGCAACTTTTCCCCCTTCTTATATATGTTATCCCAGAGGTGCTACCACCATCGCTGATGGGCTCAGCCTTGGCCAGCAGCTGGTCTGTCTTGGAACTGGCTGGTATTGGCTGTAGCGGACACAGGGGAAGGTTCCAGCAGCTTCTCACAGAAGCCACCCCTGTAGCCCCCCCGCTACCAAAACCTTGCCACACAAACCCGATGCAATTAGGTAGATGATCTCCGGGAACCTTACTTCACTAGAAAGTCACAATATGAACTCTTGAAATTTTTAATCTCCTGGATATAGCAGTGCCAACAACTGGTGATTTCTCCAGATATTTTATTTAACTATTATGATGATTATAGGACAAGGGCAAGGGTATCACCTAGTTAATTTTTTACTTGTTACCATGCTCTTGAAAGCTGAAGATCAGAGCACTGGAAATGTTTACTCATCAAATATGTTTTTCTGTAATTCCATCTGTGAGATCTCTTCAATGTTCTGAAAAGAAGACTTATTTTGATTGCTTTTCTTTAGAAGCCTATTGAGAAGGTGGACTTGTTTATAAGGGTCCTTCAATGTTGCAAAGAAAGGTCTTGGAGAGCTGGTACAATTGATTCTTAAGGAATCCAGCAACGTTTCCTGTTGTTTGTCTCATATTGAGGTTTCTGTGAGTGTTAATCAGAAGACGTGGACTCTCATGATTGTTTAAAGATCACAATTTCACAGCCTTTCTTTCAACAAACAAATAGGTCACTACATCAGCGTGTAGATATTGGCTCTTAGATCACTCTGGGGCCAACAGTAGCACTGATCACAAAAGCTAAACATTAGAGATCTTTGGTAGGGCAATCTCTAACCTCTAGAATTCTTTCTGTTCTCCAGTGCAAATACCCAGAATGCGCTAAACCTGTGTATCTGCTACCCAGACTATCCTGAGGACAAGGCTATCACGGAATCACGGAATCACAGAATTTTCAGAGTTGGAAGGGACCTCTAGAGATCATCTAGTCCAACTCCCCTGCCAAAGCAGGATTGCCTAGAGCACATTACTCATCAGGACTGCATCCAGGCGGGTCTTGAAAATCTCCAGGGAAGGGGACTCCACAACCTCCCTGGGCAGCCTGTGCCAGTGCTCTGTCACCCTCACCGTAAAGAAGTTTTTCTGTGTATTTGAACAGAACTTCCTATGTTCTAACTTGTGCCCATTGCCCCTCGTCCTGTCACTGGGAACCATTGCCAAGAGCCTGGCTCCATCCTCCTTCAACCCACCCTTTAGATACTTGTACGCCATAATAAGGTCTCCCCTCAGCCTTCTCTTCTCCAGGCTAAAGAGTTCCAGCTCTCTCAGCCTTTCCTCATAAGGCAGATGCTCCAATCCCTTAATCATCTTAGTTGCTCTTCGCGGGGCTCGCTCCAGCAGTTCCCTGTCCTTCTTGAACTGGGGAGCCCAAAACTGGACACAGTATTCCAGTTGTGGCCTCAGCAGTGCAGAGTAGAGGGGGAGAATGACCTCCCTCGACCTACTGGCCACACTCTTCCCTATGCAGCCCAGGATTCCATTGGCCTTTTTGGCAACAAGGGCACATTGCTGGGCCATGGATAATTTACTGTCTACCACGACTCCCAGATCCTTCTCCTCCGAGCTACTTCCCAGCAGGTCCGCCCCTAACCTATACTGCTGCCTAGCATTCTTCCTCCCCAGGTGCAGGACCTTGCACTTGCTTTTGTTGAACCTCATTAGGTTCTTCTCTGCCCAGCTCTCCAGTCTGTCCAGGTCACGCTGGATGGCAGCACGGCCCTCTGGGGTGTCAGCCACCCCACCCAGTTTGGTATCATCAGCAAACTTGCTGAGGATACACTCTGTCCCCTCATCCAGGTCATTAAGGAATATATTAAACAAAATTGGACCAAGTATTGACCCCTGGGGGACACCACTGGTTACAGGCCTCCAACTAGACTCTGTGCCGCTGATCACAACCCTCTGAGTTCTGTCCCGCAGCCAACTCTCAATCCACCTCACTGTCACCTCATCTAGCCCATACTTCCTCAGCTTCCTAATGAGGATGTCATGGGAGACAGTGTCAAAAGCCTTTCTAAAGTCAAGGTAGACGACATCTACGACTCTCCCCTCATCCAGCCAACCAGTTATAACATCATAGAAAGCTATCAGATTGGTCAAGCATGATTTACCCTTGGTAAATCCATGTTGACCACTTCCAATAACTTCCTGTTCCTCAACGTGTTTGGAGATGCCATCCAGAATGAGTCGCTCCAATACCTTCCCAGGGACAGAGGTGAGACTAACCGGTCTGTAGTTCCCTGGGTCCTCCTTCTTGCCTTTTTTGAAGATCGGAGTGATGTCAGCCTTCCTCCAGTCCTCAGGCACCTCTCCTGTTCTCCATGACCGTTCAAAGACTATGGAGAGTGGTCTAGCAATAACATCCGCCAGCTCTCTCAGCACTCGCGGGTGCATGCCATCAGGGCCCATGGACTTGTGAATGTCCAGCTTGGCCAAGTGGTCTCTGACACAGTCCTCCTCAACTGAGGGAAAATCTTCCTCTCTCCAGACCTTCCCCTTTGCCTTCAGAGTATGGGATTCATGAGGGACAGCTTTAACAGTGAAGACCAAAGAAAAGAAGGCATTCAGTAACTCTGCCTTCTCTGTGTCTTCCACCACTAGGGCACCTGTCTCATTCACCAGTGGGCCTACATTTTCCCTAGTCTTCCTTTTTCTATTGATATAGTGAAAGAATCTCTTCTTATTGTCTTTAACTGCAGTGGCCAAGCTGAGTTCTGATTGAGCTTTGGCCCTTCTCATTTTCCCCCTACGTAGCTTTGTTATATCTTGATAGTCCTCATAAGTTGCCAACCCCCTTTTCCAGAGAATGTAAGCTTTCCTTTTTTTCCTGAGGTCCAGCCAAAGCTCTCTATTTAGCCAGGCTGGTCTTCCCCATCGGCTCGTTTTTTGGGACATGGGGATGGCCTTCTCCTGTGGTTCTAAGAGCACCTGCTTGAAGTATGCCCAGCCTTCCTGGGCACCTTTGCTCTTCAAAACTGCCTCCCAAGGGACACTCTCGACCATGCTCCTAAACAGGCTGAAGTCTGCCCTTCGGAAGTCCAAGGTGGCAGTTCTGCTGGCTCCCCGCCTTACTTGATCAAGAATTGAAAATTCTGTCATTTCGTGATCGCTCTGCCCAAGGCGACCTCCAACCTTTACATCCCCCACAAGACCTTCTCTGTTATCAAACAATAGGTCCAGTAGGGCATTTCCCCTAGTTGGTTCCTTCACCAGCTGTGTTAGGAAGTTGTCTTCCACACACTCCAGGAACCTCCATGACTGTTCCCTCTCTGCTGCATAGTATTTCCAGCAGACGTCTGGGAAGTTGAAGTCTCCCACAAGAATAAGGGCAGATGATCGTGAGACCTCTGCCAGCTGCTTATAGAATACTTCATCGACTTCTACATCCTGACTGGGAGGTCTATAACAAACTCCCATCACAATGTCTGCCTTATTGGCCTTCCCCTTAATTCTTATCCATACACAATCCATATGTGCACAGAGAACTTGATGCTTTATATTTTCTTTTCTTTCTGGGTTTAAGGAAAGCTCTTACATTTGTGTTTGGTTTGTAGCACGTGACTGAGATCTTTGAACTTTTCACATGATAAATATTTTTTTATGGAATCTAAAATCAGTAAATAAGTACCTATGATGTGGAAATTAATTCCTCCTGCAAATAAAATACAAACACATGTGGCTTAAATCTGTAAAGTATTCCTGGTAGGATGATGTTGTGCTCAAGGCATCATGTACATTGAGCAATGATTGATTTTCTCCTGCTTCATTTTGACCACTGAAAAAACAGTCGATCTCATAAAAGTGATGACAGAGAAATGGATAAAATAAACAAACCAGGAACAAGAAAAGCTGGAAATATTAAAATGCAAGTCAGGTCAATGTTTAAGCAGATGGAGTTTATGGATCCTTTCTCAACAGTATTTATGACTATAAAGAGGTCCTAAAAGTTGGAGGCTGTTTCTATATCTGTAAAACACCTTCATTATTTATATAGTAATTCTACAGACAAGTCAACATCAGTACATTCCTGGAATGTATGAGTCCCAAATATCAAACAAAACTGTATACCATTTAGGAAGAAGGGTAAATGGCCATGTCAATAACATTTTATTTTGCAACATATACCAACAAGGAAAATTGTATTGTATCTGATCTATTTTACAGGTTTAAATGCCCTTGGATGTTTGAGACAACATAAGACGTAAATCCTGTCATGCTTGGTTTCATGAGCCTGTGAAAGTGAAATCAGATGTCAGCGCAAAAGCTTGTAAGTGAACAGTATCAAGTTCTAATAAAATGTAGGAAGAACAGCAGCAAATTATTTGATACTGATATTTATCATACCTGGTCCTGTTCTCTAGAGATCTTAAACAGTGTCATTAAGGAAGGAGGAAAAACTGACAGTTTATTTCAAAACCTGGCTTAGTTCTTGCGTGTCAAACGAAACGACCCCCCTTTTTAATTAAAGTGGTTGAAAACATTTTGAGATAACAAATTGATTCTCTTCTATCCTAAGAAGTCCAGATAATATTTCATCTATTGTCATGTTGCTCAGTCTTTTTATATAACAAAAGGAGGTCTTTCATTACAAAAAAGCATGCCCCATATTGATATATGTCCTCCACCAAGGCATTAATGTAAAATAAAGCTTTTTTATATGAGTGCACTTCTATCTATACTGGCTCCTGGAAAGTCGTACGTGATTCAGAATAAAGACTACAGTTTTAAAAGCCACTTTTTTTTTTTTTCTTTTTTTTTAAACTATCATCTTTCCCATAGGATAGATGTACAAAGCTTACACTTTTATTCAGCACCTGTAATGTATTGCCCTGAACTGAGAGAAATAGACTTGCCCTAGCCCGCAGCAACAGGGTAATCAATCAACTACACCCTCAAGTTGTAACATATAATGACAGGAAACTAAAAATAATCTAGAATGCAGAAGGCTCATCTCAGAGTTTCCCTGGTAATGAAACAATAATTTTTTTGTTGTTATTTTTTTCCATCCTGCAGGATCATGGAAACTGTGCTGAATGCAAGTACAAAAGATGAAGCTTGGCTGGCCTGTGATAAAATAGATGTGTTGCCTATTATGCTTTCAGCTGATGATGTTTCAGTTTGCAACTAAAACTGATCTGGAAGTGGGAGGTACTGATCTTCTAGTATCTACACTTCCTGTAATTTCTATCTTGGAGAGATTTTAAGTATCCTGAAATGAATAACTGTGCTTTTGGATGACAGGAGAATGTCTGTTCTGGGCTTCTTTCTGCTATGCCTCTGTGTTATATGCATCATTTAGAGAATTCCTAAAACCCTGGAGGTGTATAAAGGTTCAGACAAAGTCTGAAATGTCTGTTGGACTTCATCATCTTTCATTTCATATTTTTAAATATTTCTGATAATTCTGTTTACAATATCTTGAAATGTGTACTCTTGCCAACTACACTCCATCCTTTTCTGTCACTACCATGAGACCTTTGTATGTAAGGAGCCATCCTTCCATCTTCATCAGTACTTTCATAGATGTCTGCAGGCGAAAACTAATTCAGCTAGGTTTTAATGATTTTTCTTTCATGTTTTTATATATATATATATATATATAAATTTTCCTTTAAAATACAGAGAAGAAACTCTTCACTAAAAGACCTAAAACCAAAACTAGTAGAGGTAAATAAATTTTAATAAAATAGTACACATTACTAAATTATAGCCTCTTTTTTTTTTCAAAGAAAAATGTGAAATTTTAATTGTATTAATAATCTCTTTGACTTCAATACAGAAATGACATCATAGAATCATAGAATTAGGTTGGAAGGGATCTGAAAGATCATCTATTTCCAACACCCTTGCCATGGGCAGGGACACCTTCCACTAGACCAGGTTGCTCCGAGCCCCATTCAACCTGGCCTTGAACATTTCCAGGGATGGGACATCCACAACTTCTCTGGGCAACCTGTTCCAGTGTCTCACCACTCTCGTTGTGAAAAATTTCTTCCTGATATCTCTTTGAAATCTCCCCTCTTCCTGTTTGAAGGCATTACCCCTTGTCCTATGGGGGTGCTACATGCCCTACATCCTACTACATGCCCTTGTAAAAAGTCCCTCTCCAGCCTTTTTCTAGGCACCCTTCAGATACTGGAAAGATGCTCTAAGGTCTCTCCAGAGCCTTCTCTTCTCCAGGATGAACAACCCCAACTCTCTCAGCCTGTCTTCATAGGAGAAGCACGCCAAGCCTCTGATCATCTTCATGGCCCTCCTCTGTCCTTCATAAGAAAGGGGGTCCAGAGCTGGACACAGTACTCCAGGTGGGGTCTCACAAGAGTGGAGTAGAGGGGCAGAATCATCTCCCTCAACCTGCTGGCCACACTTCTTTTGATGCAGACCAGGATATGGTTGGCTTTCCACGCTGTGAGCGCACATTGCCAGCTCACATTGAACTTCTTGTCAATCAGCACACCCAGGTCCTTCTCCTCAAGGCTGCTCTCAATCCTTTCTCTTCTCAGCCTGTATTTGCCCTTGGTTTCCCCTGACCCGTGTGCAGGACCTTGCACTTGGCCTTGTTGAAATTCATGAAGTTGGCGCAGGCCCAACTCTCAAGCCTGCCTAAGTCCCTCTGGATAGTATCCCTTCCCTCCAGCGTGTTGACCACACCAAACAGCTTGGTGTTTTCAGCAAACTTGCTGAGGGTACACTCAATCCCGTGAATAGGTGTTTCAAACTTTAATGGACAGGTGCAGCCAAAAGTAGTGATTACACTAGTTTTAACAGGTTTGTTGACAGATTATGTGATTATTTTGTATATAATCATAATAATTATAAAATCTACTGGAAATATCCCCCATTTAAGTAACAACCTGTTAGACAAATGCCGGGAGTGCTAGGAAAAAAAACAAACACCTCTGTCACCTGTTCTATTGCATTAGATTAAAAGAGTTAGTTCATTGAGAAGTTATTAAGAACATTCAATACTGCTTCAGAATGTAAAATTTTTTTGGAAAAATATGTGAGATGAGAAAGTCAACCGGAGAATATGCACTGTTATTTATCTGGTTATGCAAGTTGCAATGTTTTTCATTTTCATCAAAACTGTTTGTGGGTGCAAAATTACAGAATTTAATTCCTTGGTAAGACTGAGGACAACATATATTAGATATTCAAGGGATGCACGTTTGAAAATAACACATTTATTGTTTTGTATTTTTGTATGCTTTCTGATTTTTACACATAAGCTTCAGACTTTGGATGCTTACTTGAACAGAACTGAACACCTGAAGATTCTGAGAATGCCAATCAAAGTTAGTGGCAAAGATTAAAACATGACTGATGAGAATACATTTTTTTTCAGATGTATATGAATCAGAAAAAAAAATCCCCTCAAAAAAATTTTACCTGCATTCACCTAATACATAAAGTGGGCCTCAGATGTCAGTGTTTTTTCTCTGAAACAGTAGAAAACATACTTCAAAATACTTCTAAATGACTCACTTCCCATATAATGAGGACAAGAATTTCTAGAGAACATAGAACTTTTTGGAAAAATCATGCTATCATCAAGTTTATCCCTCTTTCCATAATTTCCTTCTCCTGTATAACTTGTCTGTCATATTTCCACCCTTTCCAATGTGAAATCCAGTAACTAAATTTATAACACTAAGAAAATCCTCAGACAGTCATACGGTTGCAACCTCTGAAATGAGAGGAAATAGCCAGAAACTGAAACAGGAGACATCACATATCAGAACATAAGCAGAATATCATATAAGCAGAACAAAATCTGCACTGAAAATAGAAATAAACAGGAGAATTGCATTAATGTAATTTTGTTCAGCTTATTTTTTATTATTTTCCTATACAACTTTTCATTGAAATTAATAAATAACAGGAGTTATTGACACTAAGTTATTAGAAGTTTCTTTAAGTTCCTTAAAACTAAAGAAATAACTTAAAAGAGACAATATTTCATGGTGATAACAATTCTGCCATTCTCAATTGGTGATACTATGCATACAGAACGTAAAGGCTCTTTCTTTCTGGGACGCTAATACTTGTCCTTCTTCCGTGTTGCTTTGTTTTAAATACTATTGGATGATAGTGTCCGTGAAATCAGATAAACTTCTGTAGCGTGATGTGTAATAAATAATTCTGGACACGTTAGGAATATGAGGGGAAGGATCGGGTATTCAAACAGCAGTATGATTATTTATCATCTTAATGTGAAGACAGTGTGGAAGATGGAGTATGCACTGGCTCTTAGACCAAGGGTGGTGCAACTTGCAGTTGCCTTAAAAGAGAACTTTGCCTATAAGGAACAATCAGGAAATTTGGATAACACTCCTCTACTCACCTAGTCATTTTAGACAACCATTGAACAATGTTAAATTCATGTGATAACCAAAGACCAAAAACAGAGCAAGTGTAGAGTGATTGAAGATTCTGTTGATTTTAACTTTGTAGACTTGACAATAAGATCCCTCAGGAAAGCAGCCATAAGTTGCTGAAATTGCTTTAAATGTTGTCTTTCCGTGGCTACTGAGTTTACCTGTAGAAAGGGGAAAAAACCCTTCTGGGCTAAGTAGATATGCATTATCAGCAAATATATATATTTAATGCAAAATTGAGGGGAGAAAAGAAAGGGAGAAAAGTATGTGCCTTTCACAGTAAGAAGAGGGTTCAAGTTTTTAATTTTTCAGGAAGAAATTTAAGGGGAAAAAAAGTATAGGATGTGCCAAGTGGAAACCTTCCACAGGAAAATGAGTACAAATACCTTCTCTTGGACTGATCATTCTTTCACAATCTACAGGTTCAATCTTACCAGGCCCAATGAAATTATCCTGCCTCCACTACTATAGCCTGAAAGCTTTCTGCTTACTCACAGGCTCAGTGGATTTTTTTTAATATATATTTTATAGATTTATATTTATATTTTATATTGCATACTGTGCTCCTGGCTGTTGTACCGACCTTTGAATTTGTGTTTTCTGATAGAAAGCGTGATCTGAAATCAGTTGAGATAGTCGTATTCTTGTAATTATTCTGGTTCTCAAGAGCTTGGATCTTATCTGGATTTTAATCTGTCTGACTGGGAGGAAGTAGGCACATACTTTCTGGGTTTGGTCTTGCTTCAGTTCATGCTGTCTACAGACAGTGAACCGCTCTCATAAATAATGCGAGAACCTTGCCTATGGGCAACTCTAGCCTCATTGGAGGGTGCACTATTGGCTTCTGCAAGAGATAAATGAGCTGCCAGGAATCTTAGCCTTTGGGAACGTGTGGTGTATTATTGTTCCATTAGAATCTGGGAATGACATCATCACAAATCTGTGATCATGTAATTTTTGTACTGTTTGTTTATTTTATAGTATTTTGAAAATGTAAATGGTATTACATGTGCTACGACAAAACTCATTGGTTTTGCATTTTCAATGTTATTATATTTAATATCTCTTAAAATACCCAAGTTTGGGGGATATCCAAGTGCATGTGAAAATCTTTACATTGATTTGAAAACAAAATTACTGGACTACAATGGGCAACATTTTATTGAGGAAAAAATGGTAAATACAATGGAATGGTCTTGAAAATTCAGGAAGTGTCTGGATGAAATAGAATAACAGCTCATGATTTTTTAAGTTACATTGTTTTTGTTTTTTTTTAAAAGCTTGAGGTTTTCAATATTCACCTCAATTGTTTTCTTAGTAATATACTTTTTGCCACTCAAGATTATTCTTTGCAGAACCAAACGGCGGTTTTAAGGAAACTTGTGAAACAAAGGAACTGATGTTTTTGCAAACCATAATTTTTTTATTATAATCTACAAAAAATTTCTCATATTCCTATAATGGGCATGTCCTTTTTCCAGGAATCCTCGAAGTTTACAAAAAGTTTTGTTTTCAAAGTCTTCCCTTTGTTTTGGCCAACTTCTTGTCTTTCTCACAAACATATTTTAGGTCTCATTCTTATAGGTACTTCTGTCAAATACAGACTGGCAACAGTATTATGTTGCACTAGTCAATTTAGTTAGATGCCAGGCTGCATTTCTTTAGATCTCTTGTCATCTGCCTCTCCAAGCTCTCCAGAAAGAGACGTTTACATTGAGGGGGGAAAAAAAAGAAAAAAAAAGGGAGAAAGCAAGCTTAGCTGCTATTGTAATAAAAGCTAGACAGTTTGTTTCTATAAATATTATATGCCCTACAGTAAAATTTCAGATGTGTTTTTTTGAAAAGATCTAGTGTCAAAATCTGATACATGGTAGCAAACAAATACTTTACTGAAAGAAGAAGCATGAAATATGCAGCAAATATTGTAGGTTCTTTTTGGCTTTCTCATACTCTCTTTTATAATGAATCTCTTTTCTTTTCCATTTCCACTCATCATAGCTCCATTTGTGAAGGTCTGCTCATGTGTTTAATTGGTTTTAGTAATCCATGCAACATCTGCTCTGTCAGTCTCTGATTGTCATTTTGATATTGGGGTCCCCCCTCCCCCATTCTGTGATAAATATTTTGTATAGTATTTAATCCAACAATCCAGTTTCACTCAGTTCTTCAGTGCATACCATCACTCAAATACAATTTTGGACTATTTTACCTCTAAATTTCATCATATGAAATGGATATGATCATAAAAAGCAAAGCACAAAAAGAAGGAGGCATCCTGCTTTTAGTAATCTAAGACAACTGTTGCTGTGGAAAGTGGTGTCTATAGTTCTTCAAGGATGTATGTTTATGTTTGCAAGAAGCCAGCTGTGAAATTATATATGTATCGGCAATAAAAAGGCAGCAGAAGGTATTTTGCCCAAACGTGGTAATGGCTGAGAGATGAAAGCCATAGCTCACACTTAATTGTGAGCATGCCAAATCAAAATATTTTTTTGAGAGAATTACATTAAATAAATTATCTCTGAGTAAAGGCATATTATGCCTTTATGTCAGCATGTATGGGAGCTGTATTAGTGATCATTTGATTACATATCTTTTTAGGGTTTACTACAATGCTTCTGTTATTCCTATTTAGCCTTCATGTGTATAGACATTCTTTCCTGCTAAATCTTCCCTGCTGATCCAGTCAATACCCATACACTGCAGAAATGCTATGTCCTATGCAGTCATTGTCTTGCTGATGCTTCCTCTCCACCCCTAATTTTGAGAGGCAGTTGATTATCTCCTTATTCCATAAATTACACTCCATCGTGTTTTGCACCCACTTTGCTCATTTAAGCGAACATCTTTCTTCTTATTTCCATTTGAGAGAACATTGAACAAAATCTTGCAGCTTGCTTTGAAACTATTCTGAGTACCCAAATTCTAGGAAAAAATTGATCAATTTAACCTGCTAATCTTAAAAGTGATATATACATCTACGTTATATGGATAAATTGTAATTAACAGCTCATTTAATTTTTCTTAATTTCTTGTCTTCCATCCAGGGAAGGCATAGTATTCTCTGAGGAGTAGAACAAGGATATAAAATTTGGTCTCAATCTACATTCTGTTTAGTGGTACATATAAACTGTAACAACAACTTCATCATTACTTTCTTTGCATGTCCTGGTAGGGCTCATGGCTATATCAAAAGATAGAAAAGCTGCCAAAAAAATCTAAATTCTTACTCCTTTAACTTTTTTTAATTACCTAATTTATATGAGACTTAAAAAATCATGGTATGTAAATTACTTTAAAGACTATTAAAAAACATAAGTAACCAAACAAAAAACCTTGAGTTGTGCCATATTGCAACAATAATTCTACTGTTAAAAACACAGAAAAATAGTAAATATTCACTAAATTAATACTATGGAAATAAAACATTTAGACAAATTCAAAATCAGTAATTAGTTACCATTATATGCTGTTTCTAATGTGACCAATTAGCAGATGGAAAGAATAGAGAGAAAAAAAAAAAAAAAAGAAGGCAAAACTGTAGATATAATGATACTCTGGGAAGCAAGTATGGTCTGCTTGTAATCTAGCTGAATAATTGTCTTTAATTGTCTTTTCCATTGTGAGTTGTTTCTAATTTTGAGCAACAATATACAATGATTTTGAACAATGATATGTTCCATTTGTTCTCTTCCTCTGTTCTTCAATCAATGTCTTCAGAAGCTGCTGGGAAGTCTTCCTATTTTAATCATGACATTTTCAAATAAATTCCTGAGTAAGCAAAGCATAGTTCTGATAGAGGCAACTATGCCATACAAAAGCATGAATTCTGCCAGATCAGTTCCTAGTGAGACTGCTTTATCAATTTTTTGAATATCAATGTATCTAGAACTCTTGGTGACTGCCACTTTGAGAGTTTTTCAGTCATAGAGAATGGATGGGAAAAAAGAAAGTATTGTCTATTAATAAATTGGGAGAACTTCCAACAGTTACAATATATGCTTAGTAATAATTCTTGAAGCGTTTCTAATGAAGAGTGAGAATGATTATATTTGTTGCTCAAAAAAGTCTTATGAGGAAAGCAAAAGTTTTACTGCAAGACTTACAGGACACCCGTAACATTCTGTAGTGGCAGCTGGAAGCCAGGTGAGATACTGCAGGGCACCAAAAATGGCCCGGAAACCTTTGTTTAAGAAACTGAATCAAGTCCCACATCCTGATTGTATCAACATCCACAAGACCTAATGATATCACCATGAAGACATCTCCATTTAGATGTCATAATCTCAAATGTTACCCTATTCCAAATACTGAAGCTTGAAGTTGAATTAGGTATACATCACATTCGGAACAGACTGTGCAAGATACAAACTGACATGTCTTTGTTCTAGCAAAGCTCCAGTCCTTCCAGCAGAGAGGAAAAGGCTCACCTTAATGCATTGCCTTGTATTAATGACTGTACTCATGCCCTGTCAAGAGCTCTTCTACAACAGTTTTATTTCTCAGTAAGAAAAACTGACTCTATAAAGTTATAGCTCTTAGCTGGAAAATATATCCTATCCATAAGTACTTTGAATAATCTTTACACATACTGGAAAATAATTCTAACTTTCTATTAAGTTCTTTTGAATGGTTAGAATTCATGCACTTGTTTCCTAAATGTGTGCTCCAAAATTTTCTTGTTAGGGAATAACCTCAATTCTATCAATTTCCATCCATGCTATGATGGGCTGTTGTCAAAGGTGTCACCAAAACCAATTTTCTCTGACAGATTTCTAAATGTGTTTTGCAAGAAGTGATCAGAAAATTGAATTTTTACAGGGTTTTTTTTTGTTTGTTTGTTTTCTAGAAAAATAATATTCTTATTCAGAATAAAATGACAAACTCAACAATTCAATACTGAAAATCCTCAGTATTTAATTATGAAATGTTTATTTATAAACAAAATAGCACTTTGGACACCTGCTATGTAATAGTTAAACTAATCCACCAATTCAGTTGAATTCCTTGCTAGTAGTGGGGGGACACAACAACATTGTAGGGCTAACAATTGTATCAGCAGTATTGCATCACACACAGAGTTTTTTCTGTCTCTTTCTGGCTTTGGAGACAATTGATTTCCCAGGCAGTGTGAGTTGCACAGCTCCAGTGTCTGGAATGCCATGGATAATGTGCAAATGACATGAAAGTCATGTAAATGTGTTTTTCAAGCCAAGGGTCCTGCGGCCTTCAGAGAAGTCCAATTTCATCTAGACTTCCAGCCTTATGTGCTTTCCAGGCTCCCTCCTTCCTCAGCAAACTCTGTAAGAACAGAAAGAGCAACTACAGACTGGAGAAACTGCAGCTCTGTACTCTGTGCTCTGTGCTCTGCACCCACAAAAGCTGAGAAATGCCAGAAGATTCCAACTACTACTTTTTTTTTTTTGCTTATTTTGTTTGCTTGCCAGTTCTTTGTGGGAAATTTCAAGGACTCATAAATGACCAGAGAGAAAAGTTGTTTTATGCTATTGAAAATTATGATGGTTAACTTCAGAGGAGAGTAAAAAGGTTCATAGAAGTTTAAAAGTTCTTGCTTGTGCTCTCTATTTTCAGAGAGAACTTGTCTTTGAACTTGGGCATGGTGTTCTTTTTAAGGAAAGTTTCCCAACAAGGCTTTTGGGAGCCATTCCAGCTAAAGGAATGACATTCAAAAATTGGCAAATTCTCTCTGGTCCTATATACATAATACTTTAAAAAGAGCTAATTCTTAGTGAAATTATTGGATGTCAAAGGAGCTTGCACATCAGATGTTTAAAGCTTTTCTGACTTGGAGGAATGTATAGTTTGTCCTAGAGAGAAGGGCTTTAATCCATACTGTTAAGCATACCATACTTTTAGCTGTTTAAAACCACACATGCAAACCATAGAAAGGCATGGCATAATGAATAAAACCCCAAATTTGGACATAGTTCATCTTCAAGACTGGGATGCAAACAGACTATATAATTCAGACCGCTGCTTCCTCCATAGTGCCCAAATTTTAAACAGTATAAAGGACATGTGTGTACACTTTTCAATGCAAATCCTCATGTGTCTGCTGGTATCCTACCCTTTCATTGACATATTGTTCTAGTTTTGCCATTAAAATGTCTAAAAAGGTGGTGTTTGTGCCTTCTTGATAAAATGTCAAGCATACTGGGTGCACTTACAAGATGAACTGAAGATTTCTATCCAACTTCCTTCTTCAGCAATCATTATTTTTGTTTCTAGTACTGTGTCCAATCAAAAGACAGACACCTGTTTTTTAGCTTCTCTTCATCTAGCTTGTAACTACCGTGAATGATGTGCAATCTATGGCATATCATCTTAAACTGTGAGCAGTTCCAAATGGAAGGGGAACTGGAAGCAGAGAGCTACCCTCCCACAATAAATATGCCTGACAATTTGTGAAATCCAGGGCGTATAGCACTTATGGATAAATGTGGTGAAAAGGCAGAATATATACATCTGACATTTGGAACAAAACCCATATCATTATCAAGGCAGTCAACAACCCGTAATTCTGATACTCGGACCATCATATACTGAGTGAGGTTATTTACTGTGTTCATTAAGACATCAGAAACACTGCAGATGGAAAACTTCTCTTAGAAATACTTAACTCAATAGTAACATTCCTTTAACCTTACTGTGAAAACCAGAATAAATAACACAGTTGCAGGCCAGATCATAGGAGGAGCTATGCCTCACTGTCAGAGTCTGGATGATCTTTATTTCTTTTTAATATAGTTAAAAATCTTAGTTGCTTTTTGTTTCTACTGAACAGATGTTTTCAGTGAATGGCTACAATGATACGCATGATTTATTTCACTGAAACAAATTCAGGATGCGAGTAATTTTTATAATTTCCTCTAATTTGCATTATACTACATTTCGCTGTTCCAACATATTCTAGTCACCAGTGGTCTAAGTGACTGATTTCAGCAGTCCGATGATGAAGGTAGCTGGCTGAGAACCACTGCAGGATTTTATGCAAATATTAATGGCCACAGCTGCCAGAGGGACAGTTCTTTACTTTCAAGGCTAACAGGCAACAAAGCATCATAAAAAGAAGGAATATTTGGAACAGATCCCTGGAGATGATTCAGGACAACTGAATGCGGTTCAAAGCAGTGCTGGCTTCTAAGTTAGACCAGTTTGAACTGAGTCTTGCCCAGTCAAGTTCTCAATATCTCTGAGGGCAGTTATTCTACAGCCATTCTGCACAATTTGCTTCGGTGCTTAAACACTTTCTGTGCAAAGATTTTTTTTTTTCTTACATCCAATCAGGATTTCCCTTGCTGAAACTTGTGACTGTTGCATCTTGCCATTCACTGTTTGATGCTGGGGGAAGTCCATCTCCTCTGCAGTCCCCCTTCAGTGGAAGTCTGCAGTAAGATCTCCCTCAGCCTTCGTTTCTCCAGACTAAAGAAGACAATTTCATTTGGCCTCAAACTATGTATTTTTTACTCCATCACCAAATCATCACAATGATTAACTCCAGGTTGCCTTGTATTGTGGGACACAAAAATTCAGGGAAAAATCACCTCCCTAGAGTTTTTGCTATGCTCTTGTTGATAATCCAGTATGGTTATGTATAGGGTTTATTGTGAGATTTACCAGATCTTCGGCAGCTGACTCATGTTGACCTTGCTGTCTGCTAGGACCCCGGGCTACTTTTTTTTATTCCTTCAAGCTTCGTACATCCTCCCCAACCATCCCACTGCCCGCATCATTTTAGGCTGTAACCCTGTTGTTGACAGTGCATATCACTGGTATTATGAGAATTCAGAGCTACATAGCAGAGCTGGGAAGTTTAGAGCAGCCCAAGAAGTACAAAGTAGAATGATAAGATCAAGGCACCTATTGCTTCTCTTCTATCCCAGCAATCCCATACGTGTTGCAAGACCTGGAGCTTTTACAGACTTCAGCTGATATGGTAAGGTCAACTCATGCTTTTGCTCCTTCTGACTCATTATCATACGTCCCTTGTCATGACTGAACATTTTAAGAATTGACAAAGTAACTTGTCACAATAAAAGTCACATAACTAACACATTTGTATCTCCCCTGACCAAAGGCCTCTTAAAAGACACAGGTCTCTATATGTCATCAACGGTTCACCTTTCACTTAAAGGAACAAAACCCCTTACTTCAGTCTGCCCAGTCTGTGCCTATGACACTAACAACATCAGTAAGAATATTTAACAGTCATACAATCCCTATGTTAGATGTCAGTATGAGTCAGCAGCTCAGCTCAAGAACCATAGCTGACTCAAGCTCATAAAAGATGATTGATGATTCATGCATGAGTATGCTTTTCAGAGTAAATAAATAAATAAAATAATAAAAAAGGTTCTTAATAGGCAATTCTAGCACTTTTTGCAACACAGCTGGAAATACTGACAACCATATGGAAAAAAGGCACAAATGATGACGTGGACTCCAGAAACTGTGTGCCTGACAAAAAGCTGAATAGAGAGGAACACAATTCCTCTCGGTGACAGGACAAAGAGAAGACAGTATTTGCTGCTGTTGTCACTCTAGGCTGCTATGAGCTTATGCTTCTGCCTTCTATTTTGATACATGTAATTCCTGTATTTTAGCCATTCCACTTTCACAAGCTGACACTTCTGGTGGCTGGTGATTGTACAATATTAATAAGGACAAAGCAGTCTGCATGTATTTAAAACACCTGAGTGTGATCACAGATGTGGGCATTGATTGCTACTCTGCCATACACATCAGCTCACTTGTTCAAGATGACTATTCATCTTTTCTTCTGTTCTTTTTCTCACCTTCCCTCATCCCAAGATACAGATTTTCTGGATTAGCTGCAACTGCAGGTTCCTCTGTCACATACATACTGCCTTTGAAGAGTTTTTCTTCTAGGTCTGTTATTTTACTGTGAAGCCATGCATGTGACAGTAAGATACCCTGTGCTCTCATACCAAAATCTCAGAGGGCAGGATTCATCTACCGAATGAGGGGCTTCATTTGGCCTCCCTTTCCAGGCAGTCAGCAAATTCAGTAGTCACTTTGGTGGCTTGTTTTATCTTGTTTTAAAGGAGATGTCTAAAATAAGTCAGAAGACCCATGACCTGGGATTGCTCTTTTTTCCTCATTGACTATAAAGTAAGCTTAAGGTGACTAGTGTAGATACAGGTACCTACCCAGAAAACACCTAATTACCTGAGGAGAAATCCACTCAGCATCAATGACTGCTAGTGAATAAGTCTAAAGCATAAAATGATTACATATAAGAATCTAAATTATCAACAGTATTCTTATTTGATGAAAGGCATCTCCTGTTGAGAATTTTGTTTTTAAACAGTAGTTGGGAAATCTTAAATCTTGACAGTGAAACGGTGAATTGAATGGGATTTTTTCACTGATTTTAAAGGTGTGAAGTTTTGAAAGTGTCAGATTCTCTTTTAACAAAAAGCTTGCATGGTTGTCTATAGTTGGGCAATGTAGGTGCTTAAAAATATACTTGACATTTGGCAGTGGAAAATAATGCTCTGATATTGTCTGGATTTTTTCCTAGGGTCACATGAGGGTTTTTTTCTGACATACTCACCCCATGGTTAGTCAACCTTGAGATTAGTTTCTTGCAAAGACGAAGTGGGCTGACAGTACTGTCTAATTTCAATTTTTATTACCTTCCTGCAACTTTTAATGAGAATTTAAACCCTTAAATGTCAGATTTTAGGGTATATTTAGATAAGGTTAATGATCTGGTCTGGAGTTATTTTCTGATGGGTGTGAAAACTGTGAAGAGCAGCCAGATTGCCCTGTTCCCAGAAGAATCACTGTTGCAACTGGACCTCGAGTTACTTCAAAACCAATGAAGGTCTTCTGCAGGCATATTGTTATCGCACACACTGACAGGACAGCAGAACGGTTATGCTAATACACCAACTTCACATATGACAAAAGCTATAATAATTTTGAACGCGCCTATTCCAAAACCCTAGGGAGGAGATCATCCTGGTTTACTTTAGTTCTGCAAGGGAAACAAAGAAAAAATAAGGGGCCTGAGGGGTTAAAGGAAGAAGTCTCTGGTCTCTCACATCGGTGCACATGGGAACTGTGACTGTCTGGCAGACCTACTTAAAGAAACAGAGGTCACAGTCACATATCTGTATGACTGCTTAACCATAAGCAGCTTTAACTGCGTTTCAGACCCGTCTTGTTACACAACAGTATCTACTGCAGTTTATTAATAAGGAAGACTGTGCCGATAGCTATGTCTGTTGTCATGCACGTCTGTTTTTGTGCAAATTTGCCTGCCACATATGATTGTGTCTAATTTTATATGTATCAGCCAGATGCCACTACTTAAAAAGTTTATGACTGCCCTATATTTAAGGAAGTGTTTCCTCAATACAGGTTTAGAGACATTGCTTAAACAGACTCCAGACATAAAATAAATCCATTTGTCTTCATTGTTTTCACAGATATGAAATCATTTTAACATAGACCCCAAAAATATAAAAATAATTTATAGCTACTCAACAAACCGAGAAAACTAAAGTGACAAAGGCAAATTATGTGTTAATATGTACGCTTTAATTCTAAGCCTTTTTGATTTAAAAAATACCTTTTTACAGCAATGCTGATAAGTGTTCCCTTCCCCGTGGGAATCCTAATCTTAAAAGCTATCCTGAAGGCACATAAGGTAAGGGCTTTCTTTCTCAGACAAAGTAGAAACCACTCACTCTGGTTGCACAGCAGTAATGTTCCTTGCACTGAATAGGACACTTACACAGGATGAGTGGATTTTCCATGGAAGACTCTTTTGTTCTGGGTAAGACTTCAAAAACAAAGTGCTAAGTAATCTGAGGACAAGACTCTTGATGGTGCTTCTTTATGAAGTCCAGGTTTCACTGTGATGCTTATGGAGCCAGATCTAGTCAGCATGAAGTAGCTCAGGTGATACACGTTCAGGAATTTTTATGGAACCCCTTGAGGTGAATCAAATACGCATTTGTGCTTAAATATAAATAATATAAATATAATAAAAAATAATGAACAAAGAACAGAGTCCTACTGCCATAAGTGGTTCTATAAGGAGTCTACAAAGATGTGTCTCAAACCCATTCCTTATATACACTTGCACCAGCACCAATCCCGTGAGGAGTTGCATGAGGCACCTCAGCCCAGCCTTGGGTCCATCCCCCAGCCCAGCTCTGATGCCCGAGGGTGGCACGTACATTCCAGGATGGCTACAAGATAATGCTTCCTCTGTTTCTTATTACCAAAGGAAACTTCACTCCCTTACAGGGAGTCCTTCTGTCTCTGGCATTCCTGCTTCCACCCATTTTAACTCCTTCTGTAGTTTGGCCTTTTTGCCTTCCATGCCAGATTATTGCTTGGCCACAAATTACCACTGCTGAGCAGTTATAATCTGAATTTCCCCTTCATACAAGTAGCTGAACAGCTGATTTATAAATTATGATGAGGTACAGGGAACCACTGTCCAGCTGCAGCTACCAGGCATAACTTTTCAACGTCAGTGAGAGTCACTAGGAAAAGCCAAAATTAATGGTTTGACATATGTTATTTCAATGTTCGATGCTGTTTCAGTGTTCAATGTTATTTCATATGCTATTTCAAGGGCAATATTAGCTATGTCAATGCTGTTACCCCTCTCAATTTAATTCCATATTCTTTCATTGAATAGAAAATAAAACAGGGTTATTTCTGCTGTAGAGCATACAATAATGAGAACACTAAAAATGAACACCCCCCCACCACCACCATTCCCTTCAAATTGCTACAGAGTTATAGTACATAGCATCTATTTCTTATCAAACATGTATATGATGCTTTTCTAGAAATGCATTCTAACCACATTGCAGTATCGGTTGCATTACAGGGACAGAAGTGGTATTTTACAGTCTCTACTTATATAGAAGTTGGGCTATATGATCAGAAGAAAGCCCATTTGAGTTTATAAATCATACTTGTGATTTTATATTACCCATGGAAAATACATTATTTTCCAAAAGCAAAGAAGCATTTTATTTCTAGATGAGGAAGAGGACACATGTGAATCTTCCCAGGGAAAACTATTGTGCAGCTTTTATGTAGCTTGTACTGCAGAGAACATGACATGACCAAGAGCACGGAGAGATCACAAACTGCTTTCTTAAAGTATAATAAGCACAACTACATGAAATGCACTGTTGCAAACAGTGTGACCATTAACAACTCCTTGGCAGAAATGGAGTTGCAAGAGAGAATAACCAACATGGATAAGATCAGAAATAGGCCCTGTTAAATGAAATTTGTGTGTTTTTTGGTTAGTTGAATAAGGACAAGGAGACCACTTGCCAATTACCATCATGGTCAAAACAGACTCAGGGAAATTAATTTCATTTATTGTCAATTAATAACAGAGTAGGATAATGAGAAATAAGAACAAAACTAAAAGCATGTTCCTTCCATCCATCCTTTCTTCACAGGCTCAAATTCACTCCCAACTTTTCTACCTCCTCCCCTCAAATAGTATAGGGAAATAGAAAGTGGGGCTTGCGGTCAGTTCATAACTTTTTGTCTCTGCTACTCCTTCCTCCTCACACTCTTTCCCTGCTCCAGCATGCGGTCCCTCCCACAGGCTACAGTCCTTCATGAACTTCTCCAACATGGATCCTTTCCACAGGGTGCTGTCCTTCAGGAGCAAAGTGGGCCTCTGACAGGGTCACAGGTCCTGCCAGAAGACCTACTCCTGCATTCGCCCCTCTGCCCAGGCTGTAGTTCCTGCCAGGAGCCTGCTCCAGCATGGAGTCATCCACAGGCTGCAATGTGGATATCTGTTCCACCATGGTCCTCCATGGGCTGCAGAGGGACAACCTGCTTCACCATGGTAATCTCCATGGGCTGCAGGGGAATCTTTGCTCCAGTGCACTGACCTTCTTCACTGACCTTGGTGTCTGCATAGTTGTTTCTCTCATATATTCTCACTCCTTTCTCCCAGCTGCTGTTGCACATCAGTTTTCACCCTTTTTAGATATATTATCACAGAGACACTACCAGTATCACCGACTGGCTCAGCTTTGGCCAGCAGCAGATCTGTCTTGGAGTTTACTGAAATTGGCTCAATCAGACACAGGGGTAGCTTCTTGTGTCTTTTCACAGAAGCCACCCATGCAGCCTCCACCTCTACAAAAACCTTCCCATATAAACCCAATCCATTAAAACTATTTGTGTTTTTTTTGGACATATTCTAATTAGTTATTTTGAAATCTGAGTGCTAATATGGCATTCAGTATCATGAGTTATTGAGACAGCTGGAACTGTTTAGCCTAGAGAAGAGAAGGCTCAGGGACAATGTGTGCAATAAACATAATGTGTACAATATGTACAATGCATGCAATTGGTACGAATACCTGAAGGGAGGGTGGAAACAGGAGAGAGCACCACTTTTCAGTGGTGTCCAGTGACAGGACCAGAGGCAATGGAGACAAACTGAAACACAGGTTTGGTCTGAATAACGTCAAACACTTTTTTACTGTGAGGGTGACTAAGCACTGGCACAGGTTGCCCAGAGAGATTGCAGAGTCTCCCTCCTTACGTGTATTCAAAAGCCATCTGGACGCAGTCATGGGCAACTGGTTCTAGGTGGCCCTGCTTGAGCATGGGGGTTGGAACAGATGTCTCCAGAGGTCTCTTCCAACTTCAAGCATTCTGTAATTCTGTGATTTTGTAAATTGTAAATGTTAAACAACTTTTAGCCAAAGAAGTGATCAAATTAAAGAAAGCTCTATGGTTTATCTGTATTCCTCCTAGAAAAGTCTACTCTTCATCACAAAAATTGTTAAAGTTGTAACTAGCTCTTAACAAAGTATTTCCTTTATAGTAACAATAATTATTAGAATATAATTCTAAAATAATTTATAATGAATATATTGCATGCAAGAGAAGAAGATATAATCAATCAAAATATAGCTACTTTTATTTATATAAAGTAGAGGAGCACTATTGGGAAAATTATACTATAAATTAAAACCTTAATTTTAAAAAAAATACTAAGATCAATTGTACTAATGACTCATATGATTTTTACTAGACTATTAAAGTTCCTTTTTTTTTCCCCAACTATAAAGCTTTCATCTTTGATATCAGCATGGAGGTACAGCAGAAATGTCCCCATTTCTGTAAATATTCTGGATATATATTAAAATACAGATTATTACTGAGCATCTTCTTTTTAGGTCCCTAAGATCCAGGTACTCTTATTATAACAGCTACTCTTTCCCTGTTTCTATTCCTAGAATTGTAGAATCATAGAACGATTTAGGTTGGAAGGGACCATAAAGATCATCTAGCTGCAACCTATGGGCTGGAACACCTTCCACAGGACCAGTTTATTCAAAGCCCCATCCAACCTGGTCTTGAATGCTTCCAGGGGATCCACAGCTTCTCTGGGCAACCTGTTCCAGTGTTTCACCACCCTCATAGTAAAGAATTTCTTGTTAATATCTAATGTAAACATACCCTCTTCCAGTTTAAAACCATTACCCCTTGTCCTAATACTACACTTCCTAATAAAAAGTCCCTCCCCATCTTTCCTGTAGGCCCCCTTTAGGTACTGGAAGGCTCCTATAAGGTCCCTCTGGAGTCTGCTCTTCTCCAGGCTGAACAAACCCAGATCTCTCAGGCTGTCTTCATAGGAGAGGTGCATCAGCCCTCTGATCATCTTTGTGGCCCTCCTCTGGACCCACTCCAACAGGTCCATGTCCTTGTTATGTTGGGGGCTCTTGCCAGGCACAGTGGACAGACTGCCTGGCCTGTAGTTCTCCAGGTCTTCTTTTTTACACTTCTTAAAAATGGGGGTTATATTTCACATTTTCCAGTCAGTGGGAACTTCACCGGACTGCCACGACTTCTCAAATATGATGGATAGTGGCTCAGCAACTTCATCCACCAGTTCCCTCAGGACCCATGGATGCATCTCATCAAGGCCCATGGATTTGTGTGCCTTCAGGTTCATTAGCGGGTTTTGAACCTGATCTTATCCTACAGTAGGTAGTTCTTCAATGTCCCAGTCCTTCTGTGACTTGGGCAATGTGGCTGGAGCCCTTGCTGATGAAGACTGAGGCAAAAATGTCAGAGTACCTCAGCCTTCTCCATATCCTGGCTAACTAGGTCTCCCGTTTCCTTCTGAAGAGGGCCCGCATTTTCCCTAGTCTTCTTTTTATCACTGACATACCTATAGAAGCTTCTCTTGTTGTCGTTGACTGTTGTCTATCTGACCTTTAGCTTTCCTAACCTGACCCCTGGCTGCTCAGACAATTTCTGTGTATTCCTCCCAGGCTACCTCTCCTTGCTTCCACCCTCTATGGGCATTCTTTTTCTGTTTGAGTTGGCCCAGTAGCTCCTGGTTCATCCATGCAGGCCTTCTGGTGTTCTTGCCCAATTTCCTCTTAGTTGGGATGCATTGCTCCTGAATTTG
Source organism: Vanellus vanellus (assembly GCF_965231255.1). Lineage (NCBI taxonomy): Eukaryota > Metazoa > Chordata > Aves > Charadriiformes > Charadriidae > Vanellus > Vanellus vanellus. The sequence goes on from NC_138907.1 coordinate 80,843,675, forward strand.
GAGGAGGTGATCTATGGTTACTAACTAGCTTTCGTGGGCCCCTCTTCCCTCCAGGGCTTTATCCCATGGTACTCTATGAAGCAGATCGCTCAAGAGGCCAAAGTCTGCTCTTCTGAAGTGCAGAGTAGTGAGCTTGATGTGCGCTCTCCTTGCTGCCCTAAGGATCATGAATTCCACCATCTCATGGTCACTGCAGACAAGGCTGCCCTTGAGCTTCACGTTCCCCACCAGCCCCTCCTTGTTGGTTAGAACAAAGTCCAGAATGGCACATCCCCTCTTTGGCTTCTCTGTCACTCAGAGGAGGAAATTATTATCAACACATTCGAGGAACCTCCTGATTACTTATGTCCTGCTGTGTTGTCCCTCCAAAAGATATCAGCATCCCCCATGAGAACCAGAGCTTGTGAATGTGGGTCTGCTCCTATCAGTCTATAGAGGGCCTCATCCACTCAGTCTTCCTGGTTGGGTGGCCTGTAGCAGACCCCCACTGTAATGTCACCTGTCCACGCTCTCCCTGTAATCCTGACCCATAAGCTCTTGGTCAGCTCCTACATAGTTCCCTTGTGTGTACTTGTAAAATGCCAGTAATTGGCAGTAGGCATTTAAATAGTGTTAGGAGCTGCCAGAGTATATAACTACAGCTGGTATATAATTACTATAATGTGATATATAAATACACCTTGGCTTCTCTTACCTACAGTTATGGAATATCTGGGTCTAACACTTGGAATTTCAGACCCGCTCTGGGCTTCACACAAGTACAAAAAGGAGAAAATCCCTGTATTGGTTGAAGCATTCTTATTCTGATTGCAGTACACTGGTGCAGTACTCCAATTACTCTATAGATAATCTTCAGAGTTACTAACTTGTTCTACATTCCCCAAAAGCTTAAAAATATGCATAGAGTTCTCCCTTTACAGAGGCATTCAGGAGAAAATCCCTGTATTGGTTGAAGCATTCTTATTCTGATTGCAGTACACTGGTGCAGTACTCCAATTACTCTATAGATAATCTTCAGAGTTACTAACTTGTTCTACATTCCCCAAAAGCTTAAAAATATGCATAGAGTTCTCCCTTTACAGAGGCATTCAAGAGCCAATGGTAAATGAATAAATTCATAATACATGATTCCAGTGTATGTGTGTTTGCTGGTTGGGGAAGCTCAACTGTTCTTTCTTCTAGGAGGAAGTAATTATTGAAAAGGAAGAAAGTGGGATGTCTTTGATTTCTTAGACCAGTGCATTCAGGCACGTGTTAGAGGCAAAACTACCATGCTCTTTTACAGCATTTCATTGATACAGAGCTTTAAAGTTAAGATTTCTATTGAAATAAAATCTCTGAATGCTTTTCTCATGCTCTCACGCTGATGGATAATGAAGTTATAAAAAACACACTCAGAGAAGCCAATGTCATAGCAGAAAAGCTAAATGAGCTTTTTCTTACAACTGTTCACTTCAGAGAAGTTTGAACTTTTAACACAATAGAAGTCTTCATAGGGGAGAAATATGAAGTATGATCTCATGTTGAAGTATTTTTAGAAGATGGTGATCCATCAGGAGAAATAAGCAGCAAGGACTAGATTCTCTTTATGCATAAACTGAAGAAGCTTAACGTGAAACTGTCATAGTGGTGACTATGGTGTATAATCTCACATTTAAATTACCCTTGCTACAACAGGAAAGGAAGACAGTTTATGCAGTGTAATTTTCACAAAGGTCTTTAGAAGAAGTCTGTAGGAATACAGACACTGGTCTGAATGCATTTGATTTTTGTACAAAGCAAAGCAGTCAGAACTATAATAAAGAATAGAATCAAGTGAATGTATGATACTACGATGAAAAGTCAATACAGCTTTGGCAGAATAAATTCACGCCCTACAAATTTTGAAGAGGTTTTTAGTGATGTCAATGAGCTTAGTAATGTTCATAACAGTATATATGGGCTTCCAAAAATGTTTTAACAAGCTTTTTTTGGAAAATAGAAAAATCCTATCACAGAAAAATAGTTGACTGAAAGACTGGAAACAAATATAGAAAAAATTAACAACTCCTGAAATGGATGGAAGGTAATGATAAGAATCCCACAGAGGCTTGCACTGCACCTGTGTCGCTCATTGTATTCATGAATCGGGCATGAGAAGTGACTGATAGTGCTGGCTGCTGACGCATAATTATTCAGGCTACTCAAAAGTAACATAGACTATGAATACCTGAGAAATCATATCTTGAGTCTGACTGACTATGAAATAAAAGCAAACGTACAAGTGTACAAGGAGAAATGTAATCCTTACTGAAGATACACCGCAGCAGACTCAAAATTAGCTATTTGCTTGCAGGTACTCCATGCCCATGGCATTGAGTTCTTGTGAAAACATCATTCAGCAATACTCCAAGATGTAAACTGAATGTTAGAAATTACTAGAAAAGGAATAGAAATCAAAACCCACTCATGTCCAGAATATTGGTGTGTAGTTGTAGTCAGACTGTCCAAGAAAAAATATAGTTGAAGAAAGAATGAAGTGAAGGACAATGAAGATGACCAAAGAAAGATTGTTAGTAAGCAAACCATCACAAAAAATAACATCAGCACACACTTGTATATATATGATATAATGATAAAAAAGCCAATGCAGCTTGTCCACTGCGTACAGGAACATTTATTTTAGACTGGGACTTTAGATAGAAGGGATAGAAGAGAGGTAGATGAAGTAATTAATGATATAGAAAAAAATGTATAAGGAAAAGTTGGTTACCATTTCTCATTACAAGGTGTAGAGAGCACTTAATTTCTGAAAAATTTAAAATAAATAAAACAAAAATGCATATATTTTTCACACAGTGTACACCCGCATCTTGTATCTCATTGCGATAAGATGGCTTTTATGACAAAAATGAACAGTTCAAAACAGTACTATATTAAGTCACTGAAGTCATGGAGAACTATTAAAGCTCAGCCATACAGACACAGCCTGTAGTTCACGGAGGGTCTGTGCTACAGATCACTGTTGTTATTACAGCTATTACAGTGCAAGCTGACAGATCATGCAAGTAGTAATAGCACCCAGTGCTTGTCCTGTTCTCAGATTAAAACTGGACAACCGAGGAGCGTTACTTTCTCTTGCACCTACAGGGAACACCCAGGAATATTCACTTCCAGCAGGAATGGATGCATGTGCTCTTAGTCGGTTAACACTTTTTTCCTGGCTACTGCTGTTTTTTTTTTTTTTAAAAAAAAAGATTAGCGGGCTAGTGTCTTGACAAGACAGGAAATTCTGGGGACTGCCATATGCCGAATGAGATCATGCAGTCTCCCACTGGTTATATGGTATGTGAATTCAATAGACAATTATTTTGTTTTGCATATGAAGGTGACCTTGTCTGTCAAACTGCAGGAGTAAATGGGAGGAATGATATGGTGTAGCAGGGATTGGCTAAAATTATGAACCACAATGGGATGCATTAATGGAATAGAAGACCTCTTGTCCTTACAAAGGGAACTATATTCCTCACTGAGGCACTGAGCCATAGAGAATCTTTTCCCTTAAGCAAAGCTTATCTCCAGTGTTACCACACTCACACCAAAACCTAGGGTTTCACTTTGTAAACCAGAATTATAAAAGGAAAAAATAGTTTTTCGGTGCATTCATGTCAATTAGTCAGCATCTTGTGCGCATGTTTACTACGCTTATGGATTGACCTTGTTTATCATGCACTGTTACTTCAATTGCATATAACTATATAATATATGGAACACCATATCTATATAAAAAGTAACTATATATGTTAGGTTGACATAGACTTGTAGCTTAAATCAAAAATATATTCTGACACTTAGCTACATATTCTAAATTTCCTCTTTATGATACATTTTAACATATGAAAAGAGAAATTAAAAAGAGAAAAATTTTCATTGTATACAAATATTTCCATAAATGTCTCACCAGAAAAGAATCCAATCCTGCCATTAAGATAACTGGTCTAACAAAAGGTAATGCTGCACAACATAAAAGGAAGTTGAGAATGAAATATGTGCATCACTGAAATATTTAGGTTAGAAACTTGGAACTACTAATGCCATACTAATGAACCACATCATTGAAACAAAATACTAATGGGAAGAAAATAATGGAAAAAAGGCAGTGAAATAAACAAAAATGAAAAAATTAAGCTGCTTCAAAAAATGCAAGCCAAAAATTATAAAAAAAGAAGTAATCTTGCATACAGAAAGCAAGGTCTACAGTTATTTCTGTGCCTGCCCCTAATCTGTCAAAGCCTCATTCTTATTTTGCATTGATAGTGATTGTAGAAGGAGCGAGGAAGTAAAGAGCTGAAAGCGTGAGGAATTTTTTTCTGCACATCTTTATTTCTAACCCTGGAGAGACACTTGACATGCTGGCAGATCTGATCTTTACACAAACCAAGTGTCTGCCAGGACCTGAAAGACACGATGTGACCAATGTTTGAAAGATCTTTCAAAGCCAGACTTAGGGTCATTCAAGTTAAAGGAAGCTTATATTATTCTCTGATGTGCTTAAGACTATCAGTTCAAATAATTCTGAGTTTTAGAGAAAACTGTATAAATTCTCTATTATTTTGTACCTGGTGATCTCAAGGACAGTTTTGAACTTGTCTAAAAAATGTTCCTTGCTGCATTCAGTGGAAAAAGAACACTGAATTCTAAAATTCTGCAACTCTTCATCAGCTGGAGAGCAAAATCATTTCCTTGGGTTCTGTCTATACATCTCCCAGTGAAATACTAAGATTCTGGATTACACCAAGGAAATTGTTTTAGTGCTATGTTTCACCGAGGACAGACAGGACTTGACATTAATGCTGTGTGCTATCAAAACAACAAAACTAGCTCCTTGTCAGAAACACAAGAGGAAATATACACTGTAATAAAGAAAATTTGTCTTTGTAATGAATTTACATCTGTACCCCTAAGAGGACTTTCATCCACAGTCCTGCATCGCCCTTCCTCTAACATATCACACTACCCATGAGATCACCTGATTTGCAAGACCACATTATTCGTACCGAAACTGTACTGGAACACATATTCTAAGAGGTCTCCTGACCAACGTTCAGTTAAAATTCTTTCTCTGTGCAGGCTTTAATGTAAGTTGGGTGAGGTGGCACTCTTCAGCTTTTGGGGTTATACGGAAGACTCCGACCAGAGCTGAGCACGTGGGAGAAAGTAAGGGCGAAGGGTAAAGAGGAGCACAAACCTGACTGTACCCTATTAGTTAAGTCATAGGGAGATTTATGGATTCCACACGCTGCTCCTAGAATACCAGCTTCTTTTTTATTTAAATTAAAGAGCAAGCATGTAAACACAGAAACAGTCTTGATATTCTGAACTGGAACCCAGGACTCATTCATAGTCTACAGGTCTTCAGTCCTTTGCTCGATAAATGTTTGAGAGTTCTTCTTCCGTATAGTGGCATAGTTTTATTGGGAGGAATAATGTCTTACTGTTTAAATGCTTACATTCTTTATTGGTTCTGGCTTTGTGACAATGACATGTTTCTTGTTCCTTTTATCTTCTCACTCGGTTTGAATCACTACTGTGCCTCTCTAATCTAAGACTGTAGCTTTTAGTAATGCTGCAGTTCCATTACCAACAACTATAATTGGAATTATGTCTCTATCTTTTTAATGGTGTTGTTTTTCTTCCCTGATACTCCTGAAAATCAATATTAATGTGAATATTTAAATCTACAAAATCTGCACTTAGTCTATTTGAAGTATTAGGTGAAGCTTGCAAAAGTGTTCTCGTATTCAGTTCCTCCTCCCAACCTAGTCAAGTTAAAACTACAGAAAAGTGTCAGGTTTGTGATTTATTCTCAAAGCTTTTAGCATTAATAGCCCTGTGCTGTATGTTAAATTATAGGGTTTTTTTGTGAAGTAGTGAACATACACGCTCCTGATGTGCATAGGAAATAAATGCACTATTTGAGTGAATGGCAGTTTCTTAGATAGAGTAAGAGAAGGGACAAAAGGTGGAAAATACATTTAACAAGTACTTTTGCAGGGGGTTTTCCCCCCTACCTTTAATGTCTCTCTTCTTTCGGGGGAGGGGGGGGCGAGGAGCGAAAAAAAAACAAACCTAAGGCTTCAAAAAGTAAGCCCTGCTTTTTCTGAAGCCTCTTTTTCATCTTTCTGTTCCCTTTTCCTATCTCCAGGAAATACATTCATCCTTTAAACATACAGGTGAGAAAACACTGAAACACATTTCAAAAGCAAACAGTTTGTAATTTGAAAGGAATCCTGTCCACCGATTCTTTCTGGGCAAGTTATTCTATACATTTGTAGTGTTGTCTTTGTTGCATTTAGTGACTCAGAGGTTGCCACAACAAATGCTAAGATCAGAAAAATACTCCTCTCATCTGAGAAAGGTCTTTGTTTTTTGGACGACATTTCTACTATGCTTATTTAAGCAGCGCTCCCCGTTAATGTCTTTGAGACTGTCTTCATATATCTTTTACCCATTTACAGCTAATTCTTGTTTGCTATATATTTATTAAACAAATTATATGCAAAAACTCCACTGAAAATTGGGATTTATTATAGAATTAATGTGAAAGATAGTCAAATCCCTCCTAAAAAGATGATAGGACCAATTCTCCAAAACATTATGTGCACTACATTCAACCCGAGGCTTTACTTGCCTTAGTTTGAGGAAGATGGTTTATGGGCAATGCTGACCACAGCCAAAATCTTTGGAGGATCCACACTTCATTTAAGAATGAGCAATGAAGTGCTGTGTTGTGGCCTATAATCTGAGGCTGCAGTTTTTGGCTATACCTAAGCTAGCCATCATTACGCTGCCCCTTCCAAGTGGCATGTTTCCTTTGCACTTGGTAGAGGGATAGCATGACAACATGGTGAGGAGACTTAAAGAGCTAAATAAGGAGGTGATTATTCCTTTTTTCATGCTTCATCCCTTCATCAGATGGGCAGAAGATCACTGGAACTTGCACAAGGAAAGCAGCAGGAGTTTATGGCCAAGAGTGAGAGATAGCCAGCCAACATCAGCAGCAGGTCTAGCTGTCAGATCAGATTAGTTATCACACAGTATCACAGTATGCTAGGGATTGGAAGGGACCTCAAAAGATCATCTAGTCCAATCCCCCTGTCGGAGCAGGAACACCTAGATGAGGTTGCACAGGAAGGCGTCCAGGCGAGTTTTGAATGTCTCCAGAGAAGGAGACTCCACAACCTCCCTGGGCAGCCTGTTCCAGTGCTCTGTCACCCTCACTGAGAAGAAGTTTCTTCTCAAATTTAAGTGGAACCTCTTGTGTTCCAGCTTGAATCCATTACCCCTTGTCCTATCACTGGTCGCTACTGAGAAGAGCCTGGCTCCATCCTCATGACATTCCCCCTTTATATATTTATAAACGCTAATAAGATCACCCCTCAGTCTCCTCTTCTCCAAACTAAAGAGACCCAGCTCCCTCAGTCTTTCCTCATAAGGGAGATGCTCCACTCCCTTAATCATCTTAGTTGCCCTACGCTGGACTCTCTCCAGCAAATTTGTACCTGAAGTACTGAAGGCATTCAAAGTACTGAAAATCTTGACATACAGTCTGACCAGGCAGCTCTCAAGAGAAGGATACAATGACACATCCTCAACTGACTCTGGCCAGTTCCTAAGGAAAATCTGGGATGTGTTTTAGGGTATTGTTTCAAAAGGTTAATGTCAACTCAGAGAAATTTATTTCTCAATTATTCTGCTACACATAATGGAAAGAGAAAGAAGGGGCAGAAACTGTCCTCCAGAAGCATGTTTGGAACAACTAAATTAAGTTTTTGACTGGACTTTCTCTCTCTCAGTTTCTACTGATATGTACAATTAGCTTTATTTAGTTCATCCAGAATAGAGCAAGAACAAAGAATGCTAATACTGATAGCGGGTCCACAGAAAGTTGTGAGCCATAGCAAAAGAAAAGCAAATACTTACAGACAAGCAACTCAGTTAAAATACCAGGAGAGTCAAGGCTATAGAAAAAGGATGTTAACAGGGGAAAATATGATTTGCAGAAAGGATATTGAAGGGAAGCCTTAAACCAGAAGACAATAAGAAAGATTCTGGACATCTAGGAACTATTGATCGAAACTTGTTTCCAAGGTATAGAATCATAAAATCACAGAATCATAGAATTGTCTAGGTTGGAAGGGACTTCTAAGATCATCAAGTCCAACCATTAACCTAACACTGCCAAAACCCACTGCTGAAACATGTCCCTAAGCACTGTGTCTACCCTTCTTTTAAATACCTCCAGAGATGGTGATTCCACCACTTCCTTGCACAGCCTGTTCCAATGTTTGATAACCCTTTCTATGAAGAAATTTTTACTAATATCCAATCTAAACCTCCCCTGGCGTAACTTGAGGCCATTTCCTCTTGTCTTATTGCTTGTTACCTGGGAGAAGAGGTTGACTCCCACCTCTCTACAACCTCCTTTCAGGTAGCTGTAGAGAGCAATAAGGTCTCCCCTCAGCCTCCTTTTCTCCAGGCTGAACAACCCCAGTTCCCTCAGCCACTTGTCATAAAACTTGTTCTCCAGACCCCTCACCAGCTTTGTTGCCCTTCTCTGGACTCGCTCCAGCACCTCTATGTCTTGTAGTGAGGGGCCCAAAACTGAACACAGTACTCAAGATGCAGCCTCACCAGTGCTGAATACAGGGGCACGATCACTTCCCTCGTCCTGCTCACCACACTATTCCTGATACAGGCCAGGATGCTGTTGGCCTTCTTGGCCACCTGGGCACACTGCTGGCTCATATTCAGTCAGCTGTCAACCAAGACCCCCAGGTCGCTTTCCACCAAGCAGCTTTTCAGCCACTCTTCTCCAAGCCTGTAGCACTACATGGGGTTGTATATGAAGGAGCTAAGGCATCAAAATGCCTGTAAGTTTTCTTGGTTTTGCTGACATCTCTACAAAGTTATTTTGTAAGCAAAACCAGCCATGCCAAATACCTTTGTGCTCCACGATGCGTTCACCATACACCTTGGAAGATGTAACCTGTACCTGTCTCCTCAAGCCTAATACCTTCTCTGAGCATTTGGGGGAACACTCAGCAAAACTGAAGATGTTTGACAGATGTCATTAGTGTACTGTCCTAACTCTTTGCTCATCTCGGTAAACCAAGAACATGTGAGTTCCTGTGCTATGTGAGTTTTGGGAAGTATTTAGTAAGAGAAACTCAAGCACAGGTACGACACTTCTCTTCCCCTTAATGGCTGGTTTCTAGTTAACACAGTTTATAACTCAGCAGACTGGTACAAAGGAGCTAGTTCAGGCCATAGGAAATCTCCTGTTTATTTGCTTTCTCCACACAGTTGCAAGGACAGGATATGACAGAATACTCCTCGGCCTCCTCTCCTTCATGCATGATCTCCTAAATGATGGACAGATACAGTACAATGGAGACAGCCAGGGCATATCCGTGGAGAATAGACTTTCCTATTCACCTTCGAGGTTAGCTGCAGGAAGTATAAGCTAGGTCTTGGATTTTTAGTTACATAGTTTTTAGGAATATCAATTAGTACAAATGCTACTTTTCCTTTGATTTCAAAGAACATGTTATATTTTTGAACTGTAATTGAAAGTATACGGTTCACATTTGGAGTCTTTTCTATTCCCCCCTGTCCTATTGACAGTCTGTTTTCTATTAGAGTCTTAAGTGCATCATTGCATTTAACAGTTGCTGTTTGTTACAGATGGTAGGGTGTGGAAAGAATAATAGTATACAGGTAGCAGCTGACAAAGTATATAATTGTCTTTCTTCCTGAGACTCAAAGGTTAGTAAACTCGCTTTCTGTTCTCCTGGAGGATGTAAAATACGTTTCGTCTTATTTCAGTGGTTCAATAACAGTGCCTGTAACTTCTTTTTTATTTATCAATATATCCCAAAGTGGCAAGATTTTTTAAGTTACAGGTCCTGCAGAAAGTATGAAAAAAGTACAATAACAATGAATAAAGCTCTGCTTCCCTAGAAGACTATGAAAGCTGTGCATTTATTTGTTCAGGAAAGGTTAAAAGATAGTGGAGAGAAATCCTTGGGTTTGTAAAATCCTAAATATTTTCAACTATTCTGTAGGGGGCAGCAGAATCTAAACAAGATAAATATTAAAGTTGGGAGGTAGGGGGAACAGAAACACTGAATTGCCTGCTTTTCACTGTATGTAGGTAGGTAGCAATGTACCTTAATTGCTACGAAATTAGCAACATTCCCTAATTATTATTCTTTACATTAACAAACACAGGTTACGTGCATTCCTTTTTATCTAATCTCTTATTTTAAATACAGAACTACTGAAGCTGAACAAAACCAGTGAGATAAAATTAACACACAAATTGTTTTTTCCTCCCTTTGGGCAGAAAAATGCAATTTACAAGGAAAATGCAATTATATATAAATATTTATGAAACCAAAAAAGTCAAACAACATCAGTGGGGTTTTGTATATGTGTGAGGTAGCAAAAATAATACCGAGTTAGACTATTTGATTAATTATTAACATTTTCACTGCATCCCAATGGGGAACTTATTCTAGAAAAGGAACATTTTGCTATTTGTTATTGTCCATAATTAATTTTTAAGTGGCAAGCTAGAGCACGAGTAAAAGAAATTTAGATTTTAATTAACCAATAATACAGATCGGTTCTACTTTTTCTGTCATGAAAGTAGCGGAATTAAAGGTACAAGACAAGGACATGTCCTTCTTTCCTCCACCCTGTGCAGTAAGGATTTGGTAGAAAGAAATTAAGAAAACAATGGGGATGAATTATCTTCTTTATTATTCTATGAAGAGAATCTACTCTGGTCATCATTTTAAATGATATGACTCTAAGTAAAGGGTAACATTTTTCATTTAACTAGACATCTATATCCAGTCTATTTAATCATGTGACCTGAAAACTGTAGAGTACATTATCTTTCACTCTTACAGCAGTGGGTGTTTGACAGAATATTTTGACTGTGTAGCTGAAGAAAAATAGGTGTAAGCAGTATCTGCAGTTCATATCCTTCTGTTTTAGTCTTAATACACTGCTTTGCACAGTTTTTTGCAAAAGAATGTATTCGACTTTCATAGTTTGAGTTTTCTGGGGTTTATTTGTATATTTCTGCATCACTTAAGTTTACAAGAGACTTCTGAAAATCCTAATGAAAAGTTGATATAATTATAAAAACTTCCACAATTTAAAAACAACAACAGCAGCACCAACAAGTTTGTACACACTAAAATATTGCCAAGGTGACACAGTACAGCTACAAGACATTTTACTGACACTTTTTAAAGCATATGAATTGGTGCATTATAATGCAGATTTCACCATTGCAACATAGCACAAACATCACATATAATTGTAAATTAAAACAAAAACGTTAAGTAGTGATCCACCTATAAAATGACAAACAATGATAAGCATGAAGGAAGGCAGCTAAAAATGTTTATGTCTCAAGTATCTGACACTGAGGTAACTGTTAAACTGCCTTCCTCCACTTATTGTAATATGAAATTATTTCATTGAAGCCCAACGTCTTTCTTTTTCTCATACTGCTGAGGTTTGAAATAAAATATTAAGCTGCTTTACATTGCAATCATTTTATAGTCCAAGGCAGTGACAGCAAACTTCAGGACAATTGTAGGGTCTGTTAGTGTAATCATCACAGCAGATTTTAGTTTCACTCACAGAACAGGTATTTATCCAGCCAGAAATGAACTTTGAAAGGGATGAATAGAATGGAACAATTTCCACAGAACAAAGATAACATTTTTCTCATTCTGTATCTTGCATAAGATCAGGCAGACATAGCCACTGTAGGCCCAAATGTGTTTTCAGTGGGTGTTTGGTGTGAGTGGAGTGGAGCACTGAGTCTCTGGAGCCTACTATTCATTAGTGAGAACAGATACAAACTCATTTTCTCATTCCCAAAATGTGATATTCCCTGAACTGTCTATCAAATTTATATGTAAGTACCTTATTCAAGGACAAATCTGTGTCTTAGAGACAATTATAATTTTAAAGTGTTACAAAGCTTTCCAATACTGAAATCTCAATTCCATTTAAAATACTCCATTAGGTACCCAGACACGCTTATGAAAAAACAAAAAGTGTTCTGTTCTTTATTTATGTGGAGCATAAATGTTTCTATTCAGAATTTAAAATCAAGATAAATGTTATTTGGACAAATGGGACTTTTCTAATCTCTAAAATGATTTATTTTTTATTTTCTGTTCCCCTGGTTGATCTCGGAGATTGCTGAAGGGCTGGACACCCTATTTCAAAAAATTTGAAGACTGGGTAGAAAGATGATGATGTTGCTGTTGTTACTATCAGCTTTTTTCTTTTGAACTTGAAAAATTTCTTTCTTTTGTCTGATATATAAATCCTGTAAAAATCTGATCTAAGAAAAATATAACTTTTGCAGTTTGTAGATTATAAAGACTGAAAGGGACTAAATGGCTGTCAGCTCTGATTTTCTGCTAAAAAAAAATCATAATCAAATTAGCAGAAAGGTGCTATAATAGACTGGCCTCCCTAGTCAAGAACTCAGCTTCCTTCTGCTGTGCACACAGGAAGACAGTAATCTTTCATCTCCAGAAAGAATGCACTCATACTCACAGTAACTGTTCTTTTGGTCACCAATTTTCCACATCTTCTAAGAATCACGTGCTGACCTTTATGTATAGCTGATAGCCACAAGGCTCACGCTAACTCTCTCTGAAAGACATGAGCAAGGATGAACTTTACAAACCGGTCATATACAGGAGATGTCTTGGCTCTGTTAAGGGTTTCTTTGCTCTATTGTAGGATAGAAGTGGGTTAATCATCAAAATTTCCAAGTCCAACCTTACTGTCCCTGTTTGCTCACTTCCTTTCACAGGAAGGACAGGACACATGGCTTCACCATCACTTGCACAATGTAGCATGATCATGGGAGCCACGTGGACATCAGGAGCTCTGGCCTGGCTGCGTGTGATTTTGGTAAGTCTAAAGCCTAAGTACAACTTTTGAGTAATGATCCTTCATGAAGGGCAAGGACCCTTGCAGCCTTTATATATGGAAATGGTAAATTTTACATAACAACTTTATCATATTGTTTCCTTCTTTTTACAACACCCATGTGTAACAAGAAGACTATTAGGAGTCTAGATACTCTGTATATGCAGCAGGCACTGAGTAAGACTCCTCCAATGGCCTACTATTAAGCATCCTTATAGTTTCTTTTTTTTTCATTCCTTTTATGCTTTTAACATATTTTAACAGATTACAGTGACAATCTGAATTACATTTCTAAACACTTTTCATTCATACATTTTATGAAGAAAAATAATAAACTGTTCTTCAAACACAAGATCAGTTATCCCATGTCAAATTTAGCTCAATAGACTATTTCCAGTGCTAGGTAATAGTAGAACAGTGGTAGAAAAATAGCTAGCCTCTTAAAGGGTATGTGTCAGCCAAAAGCATTTGAAGGTTTTCAGATAACTTTTGGTTTATAAATGGTTTGCAAACAGTTCATGGAGTATAGCCAGCCTGGCATGATTAGTCATACTCAATATTGCCAATATATGTGATTAAAAGATTACACGTTTTCTACTGGTCTTTCTATATTTCATCTGTTTGTTTGTTTAGAAGATTCACATCTCCTTTGTGTAGCAATAAAGGACAAAAATATATCTCTGTAATTTTTATTTTTCTGAAGCCAGTATATTTGCAGCACAAGGTCTACTGACCTTAAGATCATTAAATAACTCTTTCTTCTCTTGCACTGTGCTCCAGGAAATGAGTCAAATGCTCAGACCTCACCATGTGTCCCAGTTTAGCTGCTCCTGTACTTTAACTTAAGCACATGCTTATCTGCCTCACTGCATCAGGGGCAAAGTGCTTAGCTCTAAGCAACTGCTGACATCCTTTGTATGGAACAGAACACTAAAGCACAGTATTCTGTTGGACTGGACCTCACTTCAAACGGTCAAAACAAATAAGCAAGAACAATTTGTTCAAATGATTTTTCATTGTCCACAGGTATGATCCTGCATTTGATATACGGTTGTAAAGTATTTTTTATTCAATATTCTCTCTGACATAACTTTGAGGGTTAGAACATCTGTTTCAACAGAAATTACAAGCAGTTAAAAAAATGTGCCAAGAAATTTGGGAAAAGCAAAAACAAAGGATAAAAATGTACAGAAAGTTAACAAAGCAAATATGTGTAGGGTTTTTAAAATTATTATTCATGCATCTTGAGAGCACATAGGAGGTATCAGAGAATTCTTCCACTTGGGTTTTAAAATCAAATCATTAGTTTGTGTGCATAAGGATCTTGAATTGTCAACAATGACACAGGAGAAGGGGTGTAGCAGTGACTTCAGAATAAACCTACATAAATTTCACTGAAAGTACCTTTCTGCCTCTGGAATAAAATATGGTTTTATTAAGTATTCACATATTCTTTCTATGTGCAACCTTCTTTCATTTAGTATCTTCCTTTCCAATCTGTAGTGAAGGTTCATAGAGTCACAGAAATCCAAACCTGCATGACAGGACTAAAAACGAGCCAAGCACATTTGGGGGTAGAGAGACATTGCTGTCATTCTATCCTTTCATGAACCTTTGAAGTTGTATTTGGGCGAAATGTAAATAAATGAAGAAAATGTTAACATAGAAATGGAAGTCAGGTTGGATTGCACAAATTGCACAAACATAAGGTCCTTTACAAGTAGAAGCTGAGTTTTGAAACAATGAATTATGGTTCTTTTTTAACTGTCTACTGGCCTGACTCAACATCTATAACTAGTCAGGAGGCAAGGAGACTTTTAGGTGCTGAAAAGGAATATTTTATTTCCTTACTCACATATGCATTTCTATTAAGAGAAGTAACTACCTTATGCCTCTTTTTTTTTTTTCCCCTGCATCTTTCACTTAATTAAAAAGGTTGCAAGGTGGTCTCTGCTGATCAAGTGTTCCCTTGCAGGTATGTTTTTGCACAGGGGTTATTGCTACTATTAATGTTCTTCTGTCTGCCCAGGACTAAAATGCAACAAAAGGAACAAAAATGAGACACATTGGTTTCATGAGAGCCATTTTCAGGTCCCTTAAGTGCTATAATTTGAGAACTACTGCCTTAGAACATTGTTGCCTGAGGCCATAAGTTTTCTGTATGTTGTTAGAAGGCCAGAGTATGCATTAAACAGTGTTCTGCTTTGTATTTTCACTACAGTATCCAAATTTTTGAAATAGAAATTCTTGACCTAGAACAAGAAAAAAAAAACAAATAAAAACAGTCATAGATAGGAGGACTTGTTTCCAAAATAGGTAGAAAATTCACCAAAGGGGGGAAACCTCTTTTGTTTGCCTGCACATAAAGTAAAAGTGTCAGCATAATGACACATTCACAGTAACATTTTCTTCCAGATTTCCAAAAGAATTTACTTCAAAACAATATATTGGTTATTTTAGAATGCAAGATGCTGTATATGAATTTAAGCTAATGTCCTTTTTAAAAGACACTGTCTTACTTCTCTGAGAAATAGCAAATACTGTGGCTTTGAGAGATGGCTTTGAAAGAAAGGAAAAAAATATTAGACCATACATATCTAAGTATATTTTACCTATCCTCACTTTGTGTGCCTCCCAGATGAATACATGACAGATTAAACTATGCATATATACATATATTTAAGCAAAATTGACCTGTTTTCCAAAGAGAAAAATCTAATTTAACATATGGACATAAAATCAGCTGTGATGGTTCAAAGCAAGCGTCCATCTAGCCTAGTATGCTGTTTCCATCCCTGGTCGAAAGTGAAGGTGTATAGAAGAATAGGAATAAGATAAGTCTATATTGTATCCCTCCAAGTAGTTCTTCCAGTCTTTTTTTTTTTTTTTTTTTTTTTTTTTAAGTTCAGGTTATTTCCTGAGCCTCTGAGGTTTTATCTACTGAACATCCGTCAATTTGTCTTCCAAGTATGTCTCCCAAACCTATATAAACTTCTCGCATGTACAGAATTCTTCAGCTGTTGAGTGGTGAAGAACCATAGCCTTTGTTTCGAACCTGAGGTTAAAATTAAGCTATTAAGTTCATGTTTTGGACACTATTTCTGTTGAGAAAGACAGTGAATGGTCAGTCACAGTCTGTCTTCTCCGGATCACTGATGATATGATAGACGTCTGTCATAGAATCATAGAATCATAGAATGGTTGAGTTGGAAAGGACCTTGAAGATCATAGAGTTCCAACCCCCCTGCCATAGGCAGGGACACCTCCCACTAGACCAGGTTGCCCAAGGCCACGTCCAGCCTGGCCTTGAACACCTCCAGGGATGGGGCCTCAACAACCTCTCTGGGCAACCTCTTCCAGTGCCTTACCACCCTCAAAGTAAAAAATTGCTTCCTAATGTTTAATCTAAGCCTGCCCTCTTCCAGTTTAAAACCATGCCCCTCATCCTATCACTACATGCCCTAGTAAAAAGTCCTTCCCCAGCTCTCCTGTAGACCCCCTTTAGGCACTGGAAGCCTGCAATAAGATCTCCCCAGAGCCCTCTCTTCTCCAGGCTGAACAACCCCAGATCTCTCAGCCTGTCTTTGCAGGAGAGGTACTCCAAACCTCTTATCATTTTTGTGGCCCTCCTCTGGACTTGTTCCAACAGGACATGTCCTTGTTATGTTAGGGGTCCCAGATCTGGGTACAGTACTCCAGGTGGGGTCTCACCACGGCGGACCAGAGGGGAAGAATCACCTCCCTCAACCTGCTGGCCACACCTCTTCTGATGCAGCCCAGGATATGGTTGGCCTACTGGGCTGCATCACATATTGCTGGTTCATGTTGAGCTTCTCGTCAATCAGCACACCCAGGTCCTTCTCCTCAGGACTGCTCTCCAGCCATTCCCCGCTGAGCCTGTGTTTGTGCTTGGGATTGCCCCAACCCAGATGTAGGACCTTGCACTTGGCCTTGTTGAACTGCATGAGGTTGGCTTGGGCCCACCTCTCCAGCCTGTCCAGGTCCCTCTGGATGGCATCCCTCCACTCCAGCATGTCTACCTCACCAAACAGCTTGGTATCATCAGCAAATTTGCTGAGGGTGCGCTCAATCCCACTGTCCATGTCGCCGACAAAGTTGTTGAACAGTACAGGCCCCAGTACTGACCCCTGAGGAACTCCACTCGTCACTGCCTTCCACTTGGACATCGAGCTGTTGACTGCAACTCTTTGAGTGTGACTGGCCAGCCACTTCTTTATCCACCGAGTGATCCATTTGTCGAATCCATGTCTCTTCAATTTAGAGACTAGGATATCGTGTGGGACAGTGTCAAATGCTTTGCACAAGTCCAGGTAGATGACATCAGCTGATCTTCCCTTGTCCACTGCCACTGTAACCCCTTCATAGAAGGCCACCAAAATTGTCAGGCATGACTTGCCCTTGGTGAAGCCGTGCTGGCTGTCACCAATCACCTCCTTGTTTTCTGTGTGCCTCAGCAGAGTTTCCAGGAGAATCTGCTCCATGATCTTGCCAAGCACAGAGGTGAGACTGACTGGCCTGTAGTTCCCTGGGTCTTCCTTGTTTCCCTTTTTGAAAATAGGGGTTATGTTTCCCCTTTTCCAGTTGGCAGGAACCTCACCAGACTGCCACGACTTCTCAAGTATGATGGCTAGTGGCTTAGCGACTTGATCTGCCAGTTCCCTCAAGACCCATGGATGTATCTCATCAGGTCCGATGGACTTGTGCACCTTCAGGTTCCTCAGGTGGTCTCACCTTGATCTTCACCTACAGTGAAGATCACCAACTCTCAACCTGGCTTCATAGCAGAGGTGCTCCAGCCCTCGGATCATCCTCGTGGCTCTCCTCTGGACACGCTCCAGCAGGTGCATGTCCTTCTTATGTTGGGGACTCCAGATTTGGACGCAGTACTCCAGGTGGGGTCTCATGAGAGTGGAGTAAAGGGGCAGAATGAGTGAGCCATGAATTTGCCATCATGTTCTCTATTTCTTTCCTAGTACTTCCTAATGATTTTCATTTTTTTGATTGCTATGGGATACTAGCAAGCCCATACTATTCCCACAGAACTATCTGTAGTAACAGTAGTACCTTACTTCTGAATTGAAGCAATCTGTTTGGCACTCATCACATAGGTGAATGACTAATTTACTAATGATGAGAAAGATTTTTTTCTCTACTTAGATTATTACATTTACACAATTTACTTTCATTTGGCATCTGAACTGCCAAATTTCTTGCGAAGTCTTGCTAAGTTTCTTCTAAAATCCTTCGTTTTGATCTTGCCCTTATTACGTTGGATAACTTTGTTAGCACCAGCAAACTTTGTTCTCCTCAAACCTTTTTTTTCCTAGGTTAATTAAGGAGTATGTTAGCACCAAATTGTAGCCCAGATCTTCTCAGAACTCCATTGCTGAACTGCCCCATTGCAAGACTGGCCACTATGCCTAAAATATTTCTAAAATATTGTATGGCTTTTAAAAACAGACATGTCAAACATTTCCTTTTTATCCCATGACTGCTTAGTTTCCTTGAAGACCTTTGGTGAGGGATTTTGAAAAAAGACTGTAAATCTGAATAAACTACATATGTTATATCTTGAGCTAAGGCACAAAGCAAAACTCAAACTATTAAAATATTCATCTTTTTAAGGACTTCTGTATTTACTTGATACACTATACAGATTCAAACTACCAAAGTTAGAAGCAACTTTAAGTTTTCCAAGACAGAACATTTGCTCACAAGAAGAGAAAAGACTAACCAGGTCATTTTGTGACAACTGCCATTACAGCATCAGGTTATGTCAAAGCTTGTTATTGATGTTTTGACTGAGTTTAATGTTTGTTTGGAGTTGGGTTTGGATAAGTAACTAAAGTCTATAAAGATATTTCACCGTATCAACAAGTGAAAGCAGAATCAGTTCACAGCTTTATCACTCAAGTTTGAAATTCATATCTATATTTGCTTATTGTAGCTACATCAGGCAGACTAATCCACAGCACATTATTTGCTTAACTAAAATAATATTTATCTTTTTACTATCCAGGCCTAGGTTCTAATAGGGAAAATATTTTTCATTTTAATGTAAAAACATGAGAAAAATCTTTGTAAATGGATCAAGAAATTTGTTTTATCTGAGTTTATCATGATCAGTGTTCAGTTTTCTAATGTGTTTGAGATATGGTCCTGAAATCATACAGTATCACTTAGTTTTTATGAGTTTGAAAAGCACAGCTCTTAAATGGGACAGAAGACATTAGAGATGTAGAGTTTGAGGATGCAAGGGAGTTGATACAGGACTAAGAAATTTCATAAAAGTCTTTAAAGTTCTTTTATATTTTAGGCCATATGGAATTACCCCAAGATCTTGTCTATAGAACAAATAAACTGGGTTAATTGCTTTTTCTGAAAATTTTTATTTATTTTTTTTTTTACTATGCTGACACAAGAGTTATGTTACACTTCTACATTTGTGGGCTAGGATCATATCCTAGCTGGAAAACCTCTTTGTTTCAATCTGCCAAATGGTTATGTTCTATTTATTTAAATCCTGCATTTAAAAAAAAAAAAAAAAAAGAAAAATGAAAAAAAATTCACTACACATGTCTACTACACATGAATCACTAACTCTCCCCATCTTAAATCTTTATCTTTAAATATCTATCAATGTAGGAAGAGAAAATAAACAGAAAAAAACCTGCTATTAAACATTCCCTGACTGGGTTTGTTACAAGATTGTACTTCTCTAATTCCCATCTATACTGCCCTTTTGTCTTGGCTACTAACATCAGGGGAATCAGACAAAGATAGACATCAAAATATACCTTTTATTGTTTCTATCTTGTTTCTTTTCTTCTTTGGATTTTTTGGTATTTTGTAATGTCATCTATGTTATGAAAAAGAAAGTTCAATGGTTCAGATGCATCCAACAGTACCTTTTGTAGTAACCAGGTTTGGACACTACTTCTGTTAACTTTCTCATTGTAGTCAACATGTGGAGAACTTGAAAATTTAGTTTAAGTGAGCTAGTTTGCTCTCTGAGTGTGCTTGTCTCTCTATAACTCATTACTGGCATCTCAGTTACCTGGGAATAATATTCAGGTAGGTTCACACTCAATATGACTTTGCCAGTATATCAGGGTTTTTTTTCTAAATTGTATTTCTGGACTTGTTTCCTATCAGTTTCAGCTGTCCTTTTATACTAAAAATCTGGCATTTGTGTACTAATGAATAATTCATATTTTTGGTTCTTAATATCTATTCTGATCAGTGAATTGATATTTAATTTAGCATTGTTACCAAAATATTTACATTCACGTATGATTATTTGTGCATACTTGTAAACTGCTGATTAAAGAAAAAG
The DNA here is from genome assembly GCF_965231255.1 of Vanellus vanellus. Lineage (NCBI taxonomy): Eukaryota > Metazoa > Chordata > Aves > Charadriiformes > Charadriidae > Vanellus > Vanellus vanellus. The sequence continues at coordinate 80,864,049 of NC_138907.1, forward strand.
AAGAAAAATATATTGTTACTTGTTTTGCAAATTATTTACTTTGTATATGGATTCTAGTGGGTAGGATTCTATTTGGTATGATAGTTGATTTGGTAAGTGTTCCACACAGAAGAAAAAACTGTAAAAAAATGCTACAGAAATTTGAAAAATGCACACAAGATGGTAGAAAATCAGAAACCTGATCTTAACAGACTTTAGCAATAATAGCACAAATATTTTCATATTTATCCAACTATCCAATATGTGAATTGGTTTTGAAATCCAATGCAGTGTTGCCTGACTTTTAAATTACCAGTATTATTTTCAGTATATATGGAATATTTATGAGAGATTCTTCTCTGAACTGATACCTTTAAGTCTTTTTAACAAACTTAGTCTTGTCAGGTGTTAAATCTGCTTCTATTGTTGAACATTCTCCAACATGGAACAATTTCCCTTTCCAAATATTTGATCATGAATCAGTCTTTCTACTACTAAACTTTCATACAAAGACAAATCATATAGTGCAGTTATACACCTATCAATCATCTCTCCAGCCTTTTGGTCTCTTTGACTGGAATAAACTGTCAAGAAATTTATTTTTAAGCCAAAGTATTTAGCAGGTGTGGGATTTTTTTTCTTACAGTTTTAAGTCTCAGGCAGACTATCTGCTATAAAACATAATTGTTTTGTTCTGTTGTTCATATTGATGCAAAATATATTTTTAATTTGTTTGATATATAGGTATAGCTGTATGTGTGTATTTGTATGCATACGTAATTTCTTCCACCTGAACCAAAGCTGTAGTTGCAAATAGCTACAAAGAAATGATGAAAGTATGCACTAAATGTATGTGCCATAACCCTGTCATTTCCCCATAATGGAAATGTCAAATTTTTGGTTGCTGGCTAGGCATTTTCACTGCTGTATTATCAAGTAGTGGCTCCAAAGTAACAAGAAGAGTGCCAGGGAAGTGTCTCTTAGAGACAGAAGAGTCTTTAATTCTTGCATAAGGTAGGCATTGTTCAGCAGAAAAATATTTCTGCACAAGTGTCATGTGTGAAACCTACCTGAAATTACCACTCACATAACTAAGATGTTGTCTACATCTGCCCAGCACAAACTCATAACGTGATTCTGGTATGCACTGAGGGATACAAACCAAGCACAGGGAGTTGTTTGGGGTGGCTTCCCTATGCCTCTGGACCGCATGTGCCTTCCTCTAATTGTCTGGGTGTACACAGAAAGGAAACAAAGAACCACAGATAAATTCTTAATACCTTTACACCCAAGTAGCATGCTTAGGACAGTAGATCAGAAGATGACAGTGACCCTGGTAACAGTAACTAGTTGACTTTTGTAGGAAGAAAATCAAAGACATCAGCCTGGGGTTATGTGATAAATCTGGCCATTGCCAGCTTATGCCAACCAGCTAAGTTAGGAAGTAATAATTGGAGAAAGTGGTGCCCCTTTGGGGCAATACGTCCTCAAATGCCTGACTCTGTGGATGGCTAAGCTTGAGTGGTCTTAACACACAGAAACCCAGCTGCCAGCTGGGCTGTGGTGACCTTCACCAGCTAGAGTGAGCACCCTTCTGGTGGGTAAGGAGACCACCCTTCTGACTTCTGTGTCCATAAATATCTTGATCAGTGTCTACCCATTGACACAGCATGCATGCTGGAGAGGGGATGGTGCACGCCAGTAACTAAGCACTTTTCTGGGACCTGAGGATGAGTCTTTGAGAGATTCCCCCTATGAAGACCCACTCTGGATGGCAGGTTGGGTGACAGGCAGGGATTAGGCTGTTGGGAGGGCGCTTTTTGGCTTTGGAGAGGACGGAGGCGTTGCAGGAACATGTGTCACACCCGGCATGGACTTGTGTGTTGGGCAGGAGTGGAGTGGCTGGGGAAAGCCATCACTGGGTATCAGTGATCAGAATACATCCCCACCCTACTTGGGGTTTTCCTTTCACAGTCATTCTCTCTCTGACCCACAGCATGTTCTGCTTCACTCTCAGTCTCCCCCCTTGCATTGGGGCTTTGTGTTTCACAGCAGACACAACAGTGGTGGGTAGTGAGCCCTCCCAAATACCCAGCCCAGCAGCCCTTTGTGAGGGTCAGGCAAGACCATCAGTCATGTTCATGGGGAGATGTTGGCATACTGAATCTGTGGTTGTTCCTGTCCGTGACAGCACAGCTTCCCACATTGCGGCTCCCCCCATTAATTCGCCACAGCCAGTTTGGCTCTGTCCCCCCCTTGGCCTACAAACTCCCCCATAACAACGTACTTACTCTTAATCATTCTAACTCTTACTCTGTACATCTTGGCTTCTTGCTCAAAAAGCAAAACCACTTCCACAACCATGAGGGTTAATTTTCTCACTAAACTCGATACCTATTTTTCAGTTAAGTAGAATCAAGTTTTTCCAGGTAAAGGAAGCTCTGGAAACCAAGATCCCTTCTGTCTGGATGTCATAGAATCATAGAATCATAGAATGGTTTAGGTTGGAAAGGATCCTGAAGAGCATCGAGTTCCAACCCCCCTGCCATGGGCAGGGACATCTCCCACTAGACTGGGTTGCCCAAGGCCACGTCCAGCCCGGCCTTGAAGACCTCCAGGGATGAGGCCTCAACAACCTCTCTGGGCAACCTGTTCCAGTGCCTTACCACCCTCAAAGTGAAAAACTTCTTCCTCATGTTTATTCTGAACCTGCCCTCTACCAGTTTAAAACCATGCCCCTCATCCTATCACTACATGCCCTAGTAAAAAGTCCTTCCCCAGGTCTCCTGTAGGCCCCCTTTAGGTACTGGAAGGCCGCAATATCATCTCTTGGAGCTTTCTCTGCTCCAGGCTGAACAGCCCCAACTATTTCAGCCTCTCCTCATAGGAGAGGTGCTCCAGCCCTTGGACCATCCTCGTGGCTCTCCTCTGGACATGCTCCAGCAGGTGCATGTCCTTCTTATGTTGGGGACTCCAGAGCTGGATGCAGTACTCCAGGTGGGGTATCACGAGAGCGGAGCAGAGGGGCAGAATCACCTCCTTTGACATGCTGGCCACATTTCTTCTGATGTAGCCCAGGATACAGTTGGCCTTCTGGGCTGCATTGCACATTGCTGGCTCATGTTGAGCTCATGTTGAGCTTCTCGTCAATCAGCACCCCCAGGTCCTTCTCCTTAGGGCTGCTCTCTGCTCCAGGTCCCTCTGGATGGTATCCCTCCAGAGTGTCTACCTCACCAAACAGCTTGGTATCATCAGCAAACTTGCTGAGGGTGCGCTCAACCCCACTGTTCATGTTGCTGACAAAGTTGTTGAACGATACAGGCCTTAGTACTGACCCCTGAGGAACACCACTCATCACTGCCCTCCACTTGGACATTGAGCTGTTGGCCACAACTCTTTGAGTGCGACCGGCCAGCCACTTCTTTATCCACTGAGTGGTCCATTACACGTCACTAACCACTTGCTTTTCATATTTTAGTCAAAGAAAACAATCTGAAACAGCCCTCAGGGAGAAAACTTGCACAAGGTAAGAAAACAGTATAACATTTACATTTCCTTGGTAGATGCAGTGAAATTCTTCACTTTATGAGAAGTGTGATTTTGATAACCTTGTCTGTGGTATTGCTGGCTGACAAACATCACGCCACTTAGGTGGCTAGTCTTGGTGAACGTCATTGGTGAACACTTAATTCATGCAAGATATATGTAGCTTAAGTAGTCAGTTCAATTTTGTGTCAATTTCTCATGTGTAAACATCCATTTTAGGTCCCACAGGGACATTTCAGGGGTTGAACTAGATGACATTTAAAGGTCCCTTCCAACCCAAACAATTCTGTGATTCTATGGTTTGTATTAAAATAATTAGGTGCTCTGATACCACGGTAACAAGTGATCTACGAACACCTTAGACAGAAAACAGACACCTTGTTTAAAAAATAAAGCAAGACTTTTCCCATATTTATCATTTTCTGAATTTCACAATCTATAAATTTTTTTTTTTGCTTTTTGACTGGTATTTCAGTAGTTACATGAAATAGATCTCTCCACACCTCTGGATCTGTAAGAAAAACATGAAATGAGGTACCTAATGGTGTTGTTATACTATTTATTTTAATGTTGCAGTAATACCTACCTTCTTTGGTTTGTTTGTTTTTTTTTTTCTGGTCCTTGAAGGTGAATACTGCATATTCTTTAGTTATGTAGATATGCATAGATGATGATGTGTTGACATAAAAGTAATTCTGAAAAACAGACTCCAAATGACCAAGAGGAAAGAATGGATTATCTTTACTAAATTTAACTGGCTGCATCTGCATTCAGGTTACCTGAGGACAAATAATGTAACATTCATTCAGAATCTCTTGATTATTGGTATTTTATTTTAATAACACATGCAATTAGCAAGCAGAACTTTCAAGCAAGTAGAATATACAAGTCAAACATATTTTCTTTTTTGTTCCTTCTGATGAATCTTTCCCATTCTGTTTTGGATATTCCATTTGTCTGCTCACTCTTGCTCTATTCAATTGTCATCACACATAAGTCAAGCTGCAAAAATGCTGCCAGATGTTTTCTTCAAATATTTGTTTCAATTTTTAGTTTATTATCTTTTTCACTGTGAACTGGGATTACATGACTATTTTATAAAGTTGCAAAAGGAATATTCTCCCAGACAGTCACAATTTGAAAGAATATTTAGTGAATATTTACACAAAACAATTTTTAAATTAACATGAATATTTATGTCACACATCTGCTTTTTTAATATGTAGTCAAATAACAGAGCCTTTTGATGTGATTTATGTATCCAGTTAAAGAAATTCAGCTTTTCATGCTGTCTGATCATGAAAACTGTTTACTAGATAGGCTACAAGCAAAGGTTAAGAATTTTATTATGAAATATAATAAAATACAATTGTCCTTATGTTTGGAAAATTTCCATTGAATTATTCTACTACAATTTAAGCCTATTACTTCTTGTATAACCCATCACAGATACGGAAACCAGACTTCTGCCTTCCTCTTTGCAACAGTTTTCCATGTATTTTAAGACTGTCAGATTGTGTCTCCAGAATCTTTTCTAAACAACTTAAACTCATGTAATCTTTTCTAGTGCACATTTCCCCAGATTTCTACTCATGTATGTGTATGAATATACATACATATATACAAATACGTTATAAACAATAGCAATAAAATATGTATAAAATTAAAGGATACTTTAAATGTATTTAATTCCTATAGTATGTTACTAAAATACTGTAGTTGTCATCTTTTAGCTAGAAAGGAGTGACAGGCAGTCCTTTAACATTAAAAGGCTAGAAATGTTAAATGATTAGCTTAAAATTAATTTCATGGTCTTCTGAGTAAATTTGTTAAGCACATACTCATGTAGATAATGCTGTTTAAAATGATGTGCAATTCTTGAAGTTGTACAACAAAAGAAATGTGATCTTGAAATGCTTCTCAAAACTCCTTACAATCTCACTGTCACCTTTACTCCTTTCCATTAACTGAGTAAATCAAAAGATAAAAAAAAATTAATTTAATTCAATTAATGCCATAATCTTTTATTACATTTTCGGCCAGAACTCTCACCCACCGGGTGATTAACTTCTTTAATTCTTGCTTTACTGTCAGGATGAATCCTGAACTGGCTACTGTTTATGGGTCATCAGGAATGCTGGAAACACCCCTACTGCAGAATCTGGTTGGCCAAGGCAAAAGTCAAGAGGGAAATCTGAGGCTGCACAGCTGAGCCCATCATATTACTTGTCTGAAAAAGAGCATTTCATGGCCCTGGTTATGTTGGCAATTGCTTAATGGGTGATAATCTTGCCAAATCCTTTATCTTGAAAACTCTTGGGAAACAGGGCACTGAATGGAACCGAAGCAATTTCCCATTTCTAGGCCTAAACTGGGATTTACTAAACTGTGATAAAGAAAGTGTGCTACTTCTTGTGTATGTCTTGTGAGATACATTTTATATGCCATATTTCAGTCTAATGTGACTAGCCAAGACAGCTTAACATGCAAGAACTTCTAACCATCCGTTGTTAATCCAATATTCAGCCTAGCATGAGGGAACACGTATTTGATAATCAAATACTATTAAAATGAAACAAATCTTCAATCATCACAGTCATATACAATTTGCCTTTCACTAAAAATATTTTATTGGCTGGATAGTTGGTGCCATGAAAAATAGAAAGGCTGTGTTCTTTGACAAGGAAATGGAAGTTCAAAATAGATTGTTTGACTTATGTCCTTTAAAAGATCCTTTAACATATAACCTTGCTGCATTCGTGGATAAATAAATAAATAAACCTTCTATCTATTCTTTAAATTCACTCTTTTCATTATTATATTTTCTCAGTGTGAAATAATATCTGGAGATTTCAATTCATTCATTCCAAGTGAAATGTCTTTGAGGATGGTATCTGATAGAGGCACATCTGACTTGTATATTTATGTTACACTTGGCTGCATTCCCTCTATCTTCCAGCAAAGAATGGAGTTGCAGCTGTTGCAGCCTGAAGACTTGTAAATAAATTGCGTGGTGTGAATCACCTAGCATATCTTCTCTTGCCAAAGGAACAGCTTATTGTACTACCACAAATAGATTAAGCATCTCTGGAGAGGACATAGGTTTTCCTAAGTGCTTGGAAGGCTCTTTTTCTCACTCTCTGCCTTACTTCTTCCTACTGCCAGCAATGTATTTTACAAAAAAAAAATAAAAAATACAAAAACAAAACAAACCCAACAACCAAACCCCCAAACAACTGGATAATTAAACTCTACAGTAACTCCAAGCTTTTGCAGATTGGGCTTCTGTTGTGTTTGTTTTGAGTATTGTATGTATTAGGGAATGCAACAGAGACATATTTCTGTGTGATTTACACCTAATGTTCGTTTAAGATGTGCTTTTATGTTGTTCTTTAGGGCCATATTCTTAATGACTAAAACAGCTACAAGTTCTAGGAACCAAACACTTTTACATAAGCATGCACAAAAGACTATGTATGGAATACTGAAAATAAAAATAAAAATCAGTGAAAAGAGGCATTTTTTTATTTATTTTGCTTCTGGGAGTGCATATTTATTTTAAAAGCATTAAAAATAACAACTGGCAAGTAAAAACAACATCGGAAAAGTGAACATAGCACCTTAGGACATAGATATGTATTCTACTAAAATTCAAAAGTGTAAAGACAAAATTCTGCCCTAGCTAGGTCGGATCAGTTTTCATTTAAGTCAACAGACACTGTGAGTGAAGATCTAAGGCAAAATCTGCTTCTAAATTTGTCTCTGTCCTAACAAGACACAGTGAAACACAAGGCCTATTCACATCAAGATGATCAAAACAAGTACCCCAGGACCTAGAATTAGTCATCTCTACTCCCCGTCACAAACTGCTTTTCCTTAGGCTTAGCCTAATACATTATATATAATACATTGCTCACAGAACTGACAATGACCTACATAATCAATCATTACCGTTTCCATTTTTGTTATCTTGCTCTCACAAGGAAGAAAGAAGGTTTTGCTTTCTCCTGGCTTTATATGAAGATCACTGAAATCCATGGAAGACTCCTGCTGACTTCAGCTGGAGCTGAATTGGCTCGGAATGAGCAATATATGAGATCAGAATAGCTTAATGCTGCACTAAAAGACACAACTGTGGCCCACTGATCCTGGTGTTGCTTCTGTGCCGGAATTAATCCCAATTTAGGCCTGCTGCCAACTGACCCCAATGCAGCAGACATGGAAAGGCAGAGGAAGGGTGTGGGAATGCTTCCCAAGGAGTCCCTTTGGTGAATAAGTTGCAGAAGCACCATTGGGCTGGAAACGGCCCCTTGAATCAGAGTAGCTCCAGAGAATTCAGCACAACTGGAAGAAGCATGAGGGGGTGGGTGGGCAGAAGAAAGGGGAAAAAAATTGTGAACAGAGCTAACTGCTTCTATTGCTTCCATGGGTATGAGCTATATTAGATGGTATGCTTTACGTAGTGTGTGTATGTGAAATTGTTAACTCCTGCTACAAATAAAAAGGATAGCTTTTTATTTTGCCTTTAGGTTTTCAGTTAAAACCATGACATTTATATGAACCTCAGTTTATGCGTACAGATACTTTGTTTCTTCTTATTTGTACTGTGGGCTTATGGTATGGAATCCCCCATTCCAAGACGGTTTTGTCTGCTTCCAACATTTTGGTATTTATTTCTCTGTGCCTCTGTTCAAATTTCAGTCCTAGAGAACTGAATTATATTTGTATTATTCATAGATGCTGCCTCCATTCAAATTTTCAGAAAAATAAAGTTTATACTTGTGAACCAGATTAAATTAATAAAAAAACAAAACAAAACAAAACAAAACCCAAAAAACCCCCAAAACATAACCTGTGTTCAAAAAAGGGAAAAATATTCCACATACTTTGGAAAAAATGCTTGAAAACTTCTTAGTAATTTACTTTTCCTCTTTCCTCTTATTCTGAATAATCTACCTGATTGATATAATTACATTCTGTTCAAGAAAACTACAGCTTGCATTTGCTCAGTACTGACTTATTGAGTTTCACAGGAAAATCAAGGAGCTTTTTTTTTTTTTTTTGCACTCTACGTATTCCAGATGACAGATGCAGTAGCTGGATGGGAGTTTTCTCAAAACCGCTATTTTTGTTGCTTTGATTTATAGGGTGTCAGTTAGGAAAATTAAATCTTTGGATTTAAAGTTTTAAACATTCCCCTGAGGCCCATCAACACTAAGATTGTGATGCAGAGGTAACAAAATAAAGCCTTTGGTTTATGTTGAGAATAAGTACATGGAACCAGAGGCCTCAGAGAGAGGTGGGGCGTGATTCAGTGGGAGCTGAACGTAAGTGAGAAAAAGGATTTTAGTTCAAATATGAAATGTTAGTAAGGAAGCTGAAACAAGGATAGGGGGTAGAAAAAGGATTAATTCAGGGTCAGATGAAAGAGAAGCAAAATAGTTAATATGCCCTCTTCTCCAGGACATAAAACACAGCTCTGACTTAGTGAGGTTCAGTGTTCCTCTACAGTCAGCATAGTGGTTATTAACGTGTGGCTATTCTAACTTGTCTATGCAGAGAAAGAAAACTCACTAGTGATATCAGTTAGTACATTTGCTCAAATGCCAGACAAATGTATTATGGGTCTACAGACATAAATCTTTTATATAATCCATGCAATCATCAGTATTGATGCACTGTGTGCCATGCATCTAAACTCCCGGGGTTTACAGTTTGTTCTTTAAAAGGTTAGTAAATCAGAGACAAATAATCTATGTTAAAAGTGTTCACATATTAAATAGCCATCATATTTCATGACACGCCAGTATTACCGGATCCTTATTTAGCTCCATTGTATATGTTTCATGACACAGGATATAACTATAGTGATTATTTTTTCCTCTTTTATGCAACATATCCCAATATTATTTGAAACACAGTGTGCTCCTTCAACAGTGATGAAGGAAACAAAGGAGGTTATTATCTCTAAGAACCCTCTGCTGTACAAGCTGGGTGCAATGCTAGTATCCTGGAGCACAGGACACTAACTGCCATGAATTTCCTATGAAATGCTGGGCAGGATTCTCAAGCCAGACTTTTTCTTTCCCTCCTTCTTCTCAGGGTACACGCACACATTCACACACAGGCACTCTTCCTGTTCTCACAGTTATATGAGGCAGACAGGCAGAGGCAAGCAGAATTGCTCACGGAATGAAGGCAGTGAATCCAGAGCAGTGAAACCAAGGAGACTGTGCTGTAAAAAGCTTGTACCTAAAGTGTCTGCCTATACCCTGACATAAATATTCAGCATTCAAAAATAAAACCGAAATAAACAATAGCTGTGATATGAATGTAGATTATGCTGTAGAGCAGATTCATTCTCTTAGCAGAATACGAAAATAATAAAAAACACCTAACATGCTTGTTAATAATTTTGAAATTCTCATAGTAGTGAAGAACAACATAAGAGAGTCTGTGACTTCAGAAGAGGGTATTTTTGCTGTTTTGAAGGTGAAGCAGTATACTTAATAAAAGGACAATGTGAAATCTCAACAGCTGCCACTTAATTGCACACTATTTATACAGACTACTGAAAGAAGGCGTAGTCCTGTGAAGAGAATAGCACGAGGAATGTGCAAATGATTATACAGGGAGCATTTTTTCAGTCTAGTACTGATCACAAAGTATGGAACCAGACTGGGTTAGTAGAAAAATGGATCTAACTTTTCTATTAGGAGTCTATCTTTTCTCTTTTGATTGGAGAGTTAAATGTTGTGGTAAAGACCTGTAGAAATTGATGTCTTCCTGCTCTCCCTTCACCTCCCCTCCCCTCCCCAGATTAATATATTAATTAAGTCATGCATGACTTTCAGAGAAATCTATATTTCAATCAGGTTCCCTAGAGGGAAAAACATTTCAAAGTTACTGTGTGATTTAAAACCCTGAAAGTTTAACACTCCTTAAAATTATTCCTAATATCTAAAGTGGTGGGAGTACGGTTTTCTTTACCTGCTCCTGAGAACTTCAAGAAGGTAGATTGGATCAGGTCTTCAGCTCTGCTATAGAGCTGCTGAAGAGCTGGTTTAAAAGGAAACAAGATATTTATGTTATATGTTTATATTTACTGTCCTAAAATGTTCTACCTTTGTGTTATTTCAAAACTTTCTAAAAAAACCCTTACAGAACACCCAAAGTACTGCTGATAGTACATAAATTTTAACCTAGGACAAATAAAGAAAGATCATCAATGATGCTCTTGGGAAATTCTTTTGAGAATTTACAGTGCATCCATTCAGCCCCCTTTCTTGAGCTCTAGCCATAATTTAAAAAAAAAGGAAAATACACTTCAAAATGATTGTTTCACACATTTCAACATTACCTTCACCTGTAGAGGATTTTAACTAGCAAGGCTGAATTAGAGATGTTTGTTATAATAAAGTGAACCAAGTTTTCTCACCTTGTTATATGACTAGTTCTGATTTCATCATCTCACATATGATGTGTACTATGTAGTCATTTAATCAGCCCTGAGCTGAAATGTGCTTGAATTTCTCAACCCACATTTTAGATTTGGAATTTGACATGGTGACAATGATTCAGATTAACTTGCATTTTTTAAGAAAAAGATAGGGAGAGAATGGCTTTGATAAACAGTAGTGTAACTTGTATCTGAAAATTACTGTTCTAAAACCTTCTTTGGCATAAATCTGCAAAAATCAAGATAAGGGTTAGAAAAGTAGTATGGAAAATAAATATACAGTATTAGAATAACTTTAAATCTCTGTAGTCCAGATATCAGAATTTTATTCCACATTTAGTTAATATTAAGTTCTCCCAGCAAAAGCTCTAGTGTGAAAGCTAAAGAAGTTCAAATCAATTCTAGTCCACTGTCTTTTCTTTGTGGAGATGTGGGCTCCTCAGGAAAAATGGTTTTGCAAACAGTGTGTGATAGGGTGTCTCATCTGAGATTCACATTTTGTTACAAAATGGGTTGAAGAAGTATAACATTTGCAGTATCTTCTTCTCATGCCATCCCCTGAGCATGCCTTGATATAGCAGAAAATGTCAGCTAGTAAGATTCACTATAAGATTTACAATGTAAATCTGTACTTATCAACAGACCATTCCATAAGCAGTTTCCAAGTGAAATGAAGGTAGAGGTAATTCATGTAGGTGTGAAGAGTTCCTTTTGCTGTGCTGTTTTAGGGGAATTGTGCTACTGATAACTGGGGAAGGTAGTGATGGTCAGGGCCACATTTTTTCCCATTTTTCTGCTGAAGTAGTTATTCAATATCATGATCTTGTAGATGTGGGAATAAGTAATAACTGTGTCTGTTTGACTAAAGGACTATATTGTGGCCACTTGAAAACTATTTTAAATAGACTTGATTTTGTGACAGTCATTTATTCACCTGAAAGGCTATGTGTACAGCTTCAGGACTTCAGTAACTAACATTTTGATTATAATAAAGATAGTGCCTCCAGATGTTGACTCCTTGAATGTCATAGCTATTTAGACAACTACCTTTTAATGGAATCACAGAATCATAGAGTAATTCAGGGTGGAAGGGACCTCAGGAAGCCACTATTCCAACTCCCTGACCAAAGTAGAGTCAACTCTGAGGTCAGCTATCAGGTTGTTCAGGCTTTATCCAGTAAGCCTGGAATGCCTCCAAGGACAGAGACTACACAGCCTCGCTGGGCAGCCTGCTCCACTGCTTGGCTGCCCCCATAGTGAAAAAGTTATTTCTTATATCCATTCTGAGCCTTTCCTGTTTCAATTTATGTCTGCTTTCTGTCATTCCATGAGATCTGTGTGCCACTGGAGAGTCTTCTTCCATCTTCATGGTAGCCTCCCTGTAGGTACTGGAGGGTCTTGTTAGGTCCCCTTATAGCTGTCTCCAGGCTGAACTAGCCCAGTTCCTCAACCTGTCAGAAGACAAGTGCTCCAGCTCCCAACTATCTCAGTAGGCCTATGCAGAACTCCTCCTGGTTTAATGATGTCTTTCTTCTATTCAGTACCCCCAAATTGGAGGCAGTATCAAGATGAGGTCTAATGAGCGCTGAGTCAAGGAGAGTAATCACTTCCCTTGAATGACAGACTGCTTATGCTAACACAGCCCTGGACTGTGTCCACCCTCTTTGTTGCCATGGCCCATTGCTGGCTCATGCACAGCTTGCTGTGCACCAGGAACCCTAAAGCCTTTTCTGCAGAGCCATAGGTCCCCGACCAGGCAGTGCCCAGCCTGTATCATTACAAAGGGTTCTTCCTCTTTGAGGACTTGGGATATTCTTGTTGGATATCACCACGTTCCTGTTAGCCTGTTCCTCCATTCTGCCTGCATCCTTTTGGACCTGTGTTTAAGGTATCATCCAGTCTCCCTAGCCTGGTGTCATCTACAAACCTCACAAGCAAGCACACCATCCCCTGATCACCAACAGAGACATTAAACAAGACATGCCCAGGAAAAGACCTGTGTGGTACTCCATTTGTTAACAACTTCCAGGTTCAGTATAAACCAGTAACTGCTACCCTCTGAGTCCAACCATTCAATCAGATTTTTACCTATCTAATTATCTGCCCCCACTGTGGGAGACAGTGTCAAAAAGCTTTTTAAAGCCAAGGCTCTCTCCTTATTCACAAAACCGGTCATTTTATCATAGAAGGCAATCAGGATGGTGAGGCGTGATTGGTAAAGCCATATTGATGGTTCCCTGTCACCTTCTCCTTTGTCTTTCCGTAAGAGTGTTCCAGGAGGACTCATCCTGTGATTTTTCCAGGTATCAAAATGAGGCTGATTGGCTTGTAGATCCCTGGATCATTCTCTTTGTCTTTTCTGTAAGGTGGGTGCCACACTTGCCTCTAGTTGCCAGGGACCTCACCCAGTCTCTATGAACTTGTAATATGTTAGAGATGAGCCTTGCAAGCACATTGGGCGGTTCTCTCAATACACTTCAATACAGCCCATATGGTCCCATGAACTTGTATGGGTTTAGCTCTCTTAAGTAATTTCTCTCTTGATCCTCATGCACTTTGCTCATTCTCCTCCTTCATCCCTTTCACTAAGCACAGAGGCCTGGGATAACTTACTGATGAAGACTGGCAAAAAAAAGTCCAATCTGTCTGCTGTCGCTAAGTCATCCACTCCATTTGGCAACTGGCCAATATTTGCCTTGTTCAGCCTTCTATTACAAATGCAGCAGTGAAACTCTTCTTGATGTCACTTGAGAGTTTCAGCTTCAGTTCACTTTTGGCTTTCCGGTCACCATCCCTACACGGTGATGCTTCTAAATTCCACCTGTCCCTGCTTTCAGTTCCTCTATACTGTTCTTTTGTACTGGCTTTCTATTATGAGTTCCCCGGTTAGCCAAGTCAGTCTCCTGATATGTATACTTGTCTTCCTGAGTACTGGGTGAGATTGTTGTTGTTCTTGCTGTCCTTAAAGACCTGTCAGCTTTTCCTGAGTTCCTTTATCATTTCCCTTTTACCTTCCATTTACCTTTTCCTCAAATAAGCTGAATTCTGAAATCCTAAAGTTCAGGGTGTGTACTCTCCTACTTGCCTGCCTTACTCCCCCAGGATCTTGAACTCCACTGTAGCCAAGGCTTCCACTAATCAACTCTTTCCCAATCAGTTGCTCCTTGTTAGTGAATAGAGGATACACTTGTGTGAATAGAGGATACAGATTGAAGTCCTCCCACAAGAACTGAGGTCTGTGATGCAGATATTTCTTCAGCTGTTTAAAGAAGTCTTCATCCACTGCCTTACCCTAATCAGGTGGTCTGTAACAAGCTCTCACCATGATGTCACCTTTACTAGACTCTCCTCTGATCCTGACCCATAATCTCTTAGCCAATCTGTTGTCCATCCCACGTGAGATCTTCGTACATCCAAGCTGTTCCTTCACACAAAGGGCACATTCACCTCCTCATCTTCCTTGCCCATTATTCTTTGTTCTTATCCATCATAGCACAGCAGTCAGGTGAGCTGTTCCACCAGCTCTAACTTATTCTGAAAAATTCACAGTTCTGTGACTTCATGAGGAGTTCTAGTTCATCCGGCATGTTTCCTAGGCTGCAAGTATTTACATACAAATGTTTGAGGTGGGCTTCTTTTCAACCTTTATGAGCATTCTGAGGTCTCCCTTGTTCAGATATCCCTGCTCTTTGCTTTCCATCTGCATCCAACCCTCATTAACCGTGGGTTGTAATCTCTCACCCACATGTTTTAGTGTAACAGCGAATATGGATACAGATGTTGCTTAGAGCACTAAAATGTACAGAGCATATTTTGTACTCAGAACAAAAAAATTCCCCACTTGTCTAAATTGCTTAGTAACAATTAGATGCCCTTGGTAGCTGGACTCTAATATTTTAAACTATTCAAGGATTGCATTGTACCTTAAAAGATACTAGGTACTATTATATTGCCTGTGGACTTGCCCATTCATGAATTATTAATGTCACTGGAAAATTCTTATATTTCAATATTCTCTTATTTTAATATGTTACTGTGAGGGGTGAAAAGAATGAATGGTGAAAATAAAATGATAACAGGAAATAAATAATTTATATCTGAATGTTAAATATAGCAAAATGGGAGAGAACACAGAATGCTTCATGTAAAGACAGAAAACAATGAAATCTCTTTTTTTAGTACATGATATTTTGTCTGTTCCTTATAGGATAGAGAAGCAGTACATGGGGAAAATGAAAATGGTTGTCAATTTTTAATAGACAGGTTGGAAAGGGTCAAAATAAGAGCATACTCCAACCCTCACAGAAAAGAGAAAATATTAATCTTCAAATACTTCATCCAGATGACAGAACTTGTATTAACAAAAGGTGCTTTAATCTACTAGGGCACTTTTGAATTTCATGCTTATTCTTACAGTCAATGAGAACTCAGTTAACTTGGTAAAGTTAGGTAGCTATTGCACTCACTACCACAAACGACAATGTAAATTAATATTATTCCTGTTAAGTACATGTTATTTAACAAGTGTTATAATAATTTCTCAAATATGCAGTAGGCAAAAGTATTCTCTTAGAATACTTTAAGATTCATATTTTCAGAAAATGCCACTTCCAGAATGAAAAAGGATGTAACTGCACAACTGTGAAAACACTAGCTTTACCTGTCTTTCCTTTAAAAATACTCCTTTAACAACTGTATACAGGAAAAACATCTTTCAGGTTTCTTTCCGTGATTGTTTGCCTTAATCCTCCTACTCATTTCTTCCACTTGACTGTGATCTTAATGCCATCACTGGCAAAAGTATTTTTCTTTCCCTCATTCTGTCCAAGATCTCTCTTGGCCCTAGCACCTTTAAACTAATTTTCCACTCTGCATGGATTCTTTCTCCAGACTTAAACAGTTTCCCACTTTTTATTCTCCAAAGACATTCAGTCCCATGCAACAGTGACTTTCCTTTTGCACTATATTTCCTCTTGGGGTAACACAGTCAGTCTTTTTGTTATTCTATTCTCTGTTACAATTATAAGGGTATTTTATTCTTTCTTCTAAGCTATGATTATGTGTCACAGAATCATAGAATACCAGGTTGGAAGGGGCCTCAAGTATCATTTGATCCAACCTTTCTTGGCATCTCAAGCCCTGAATATTGCTTTTAACTACAACATTTTTACTCCTCACAAACAAGCATGGCATCAATCACATCATCATTATCAATCACCTCTCTTATGAGGAGAGGCTGAAAGAGTTGGGGCTGTTCAGCCTGGAGCAGAGAAAGCTCCAGGAAGGTCTTATTGCGGCTTTCCAGTACCTAAAGGGGGCCTACAGGAGACCTGGGGAAGGACTTTTTACTTGGGCATGTAGCGATTGGACGAAGGGGAATGGCTTTAAACTAGCAGAGGGCAAGTTCAGATTGAACATTAGGAAGAAGTTTTTCACTTTGAGGGTGGTAAGGCACTGGAACAGGTTGCCCAGAGCGGTTGTTGAGGCCCCATCCTTGGAGGTGTTCAAGGCCAGGCTGGACGTGGCCTTGGGCAACCTGGTCTAGTGAGAGGTGTCCCTGCCTATGGCAGGGGGGTTGGAACTCAAGGTCCTTTCCAACCTAAACCATTCTATGATTCTATGATCATTCTTATGCAAAGGAAAATGTATTTATATTTATTTTCATATTACCACATTTATTCTTATTATGTTTATTCATAATTGAGGATTTTCCCCTTCTTCACAAGTAACTTATACTCAGATCCCATGTGGCTCAGTGTGTGATTGACATCAAATCATCATTGAACAGGATCAAACCAAATCCCTTTGCCTATGCTAAGGAAAGAATCTCAGGAAAGGTCACAGCTGATGTGGAGTTTCATCTGCTTTAAAATTCATTCAGTACTGATCAACTAATTATGTGAAAAAGCAGATGCATTCATTATTTACTCCTTATTTAAGGAACCCTTTCTAATATCTTCAGTGTTCCTTAAAAAAATCTTACGTTTACTTAAGATTGATGATGTGGTGTCAGAAATATATACCTTTATCACTTCACAATGAATTTATCAGCAATCAATATACCTAAGTCAATAAATAACAGAACAGTGTATCTTAGAAAAATAAGATTTTTTCTCTGTTCCGGGTTTCTCTATTTTGTCAACTCTGAAAGCAGGGGCTTGTGATGTTTAGAGGATTATCTAAAGCTTCAAGATAAGATTCATGATCACTAATTCCATTCTTTATGATGAAATGTTCGTTGGAAGGATAAAATAAATTACCGAAAGTTCAAACATGTAAGTTTAATGTTTCAAATAAATATAAAAGGTGGTATTTCTTCAATCTTCACTTCTTTTGTGCATAGTAGCACCTACATATACAGTGTTTATACATTTATTTTGATTTCTCGTCAGAAAAGAAAAGCAGAAACAAAAATTTTCGTCTTTTATCTGTAGCAAGGATATCTAACACATGTTAATATTTTGTTTAATAATTCTCAATCTTACGCTTATTTTTATAGGAATCTTCTACTGATACTCCACAATTTTTACATTCAGAATAAAATTTATTGTTCTTCCTTGTCATCTACACCTGAAATTCTATGAATGAAATATTTTCCAATTATGATTTTGAAATAAACCAAAAAGTATTCATGTGGGATGCTGGTAATAAATAGATGGGTGAACTTGGTGTGTTTTATATTTCAAATGTTTATTTGTACTTTGTTTTTCACCTTGGCAACATCCTTTCAGGTAAGTGTTAGAATTCTAGCTTTTATGACTCAACTCTTGCATCTGTGATCTTCTTGAATCATCAAAAATCATGATTAAATCAATCCCACATACTTCACAACTGTTTCAACATCAAGTGCAATACACGTTTCATAAAGCTCCTTAATTTATATGCCGAATATTTCCAACCAACTTTAACACTAATGATTCTATTACCATTTTTGTACTTTTTTGCTACTTCTGGAATGAAGACTTTATTCTCTGTAGTACCCTGTTGTTTCCCATATTCCTACATACTTCTTCATTTTTCACTTTTAATAGCAAATCTTTTACTTTTTTTTTTCTCCCATTTGCCTTGGTCTACTAATTTCTCACTCTCAGTCAGATTTGAAAGTGAAGGACTTTAATAAAAGTAAGATTATTCTGGTTTCTGCCTTGTATATTTTCGTATTCCTATAATTCTGTTCTGCACATTGTGTATAGTGTGTAAGGAAGTTATTATACAAGATAAAGCTGTCTTGCAAAAAATAAAAGTAAAAAGTAAACGATTAACAGTGAAAAATTTATATAAGACACAGACCAGCAAAGAACTGAGCATTCACTGCATCAAAACATTTTTAAAAAGGATTAAAAGTTTAATATCCACCTCTTCAGAAACTCAAAGAAGAATGAGTAAACTGTTGTTAAACACTCTGCTCTTTGCAGCTTTGATACACACAGTTATTATAAAGCACTTCAAAAACTCAGAATGAAGAATTGCAAGGCTACTTAAATAACATTTCTAACAGGATTTATTCTTGCAGCACAGAAAAGCAGACACAAAAAGTAAATGTCTTTAAGCAAACACTTAGATAAGCTAAAAACATTCCAAACAATTCTATGCAAGAAAGAAGATAAAGAACTCAATGTCAGAAAAATTATTGAAAACTAAAAATTAAGCATATGCAAACAAACAGATAACAGCGCATTCAAAAATAATAATCAGGCAATGGCAAGAAATAATTAGCTAATAAAAAAAAAAGAAATTAGGTATTTTTGACAGTGAACATAATTAAAGAAAAAACATTTCACAAAGGGAATGAATTGAAGCTCTGAACAATCCCTGGGAAAACCAGGTCATATGCTTTAAATACGCATCTGCAAGTTGGACAATTTTTAAATAGCACATTTAAATAGAAACATTACTTGAAATGTGCAATTTTTTTCTCCATATGCACAACAATATGTACTGGAGACTTGTTGCAAGAATCCTTGTGCAGGCAATGCATCTAGTTGACTCGGTGAAAATTTGACTTAAGAAACACTTGCTGAATAGTTTGTTTTGAATGTAAGGATAATTCACTATCACTCTGTGATTTTTTCTGTCTTCTCCGGTGATAGCTGAGTCTCACAGATAAGCCAGCTATATGGCACTGGCCAATATTTTGCTCTGTTAACTGCTAGACGCTCACACATTTAGATGCTTGTGGACTGCTGTTAAATTATGTAAGAATGCACACTGTGTTTGTTTGCAAACTGGATGAGTAACTCCAAGAATGAGGTTCCTGTCTATAGATTCACAACAATATATATTTGCTATTTTGAAAATATTTTTTACAGTCAGTCTTCCAGAAAAGAATTCCCTGCAATAATGTTGTTCTGTCAAATGTTTAAACTCAAAGAAAATTGAAGTCAAATTCTGAACAAATATTATGGATAAGGTTGGCCAGATGAACTTGTTTGGTGTAGTAGCTGATATGTCTAACCCAACTCTATTGTGGGCAGAGTTATGCGTCTACTATAGATGATATATCATTCTCAAGAACAGAGTTGTTATTTCAGTCTTTAAAATGTGAACTTGGGGAGTGAAAAAGATTCAGATATGACTTGAATGTCATGGTAAAACCATTAAGTAACATGGCATTGTTTCTGCTTAATCCTTTGATGTTACAAAAAACAACTGTTACAACTAGGTGTTCTTAAGCAAGAGGCAGAGGGAGATAGGATAGGTTTAGCTGATCCTGAAACATAAAACATCGTAAAGTATTTCCTGAATTATTTTGTTCAAAAAAGAAGGAGAAAGCCTAGAATTTTAGAGGCGACTTTAAAACATTTACATCAAATTAATATTGTTAAATTAAAAAACCACAATGACTATTCCACTACACACCTCCTTGTCCATCCCTCTGCCCCCACCCTGAAAGTCTTCGTGTTTTTCAAAGAAAACTGCCTAGTTTGCTCTGGGGGATGTTGGTGATAGGTGATAGGGATAATTTTACTGAAAATTTGGGTTTTCTTGAAAAAAGAGTTTTGTAGAAAAGTTTCAGCCAGACCTATTTTACTTGCTAAATTCATACCAGGAGGTTATCTGCTTCTTTGTTCTCTGTTCTTTCTCAGGAACATATATGCACTCTGATCATCAGCCCTCACTTGGATACCCTAATTATTGCAGGATTCAAAGAAAACAGGGAAAAGTGACTTTACCCTGCATATTGTGGTCTTCCAGTTCTCATGGAGCTGCAGAAACCTCAGGCTTGCGTGCCTTGTAACTTGTGCTGAAAAAAAAACAGCCTTCATCAGACCTTTTAATAACTCCCGAGTGGCATTTGCACACTTAAGAACAGTTGGAACATTTATACCCTGTTGTGTTGACAAGTGTGTCTTAAATACTACTTGTGCAGAGCTAGCTGAGCAACTTAAATTCCTTTAAAGCTTATTTCTCTCAAATAAAAAGAATTCTGATATAGGTAGGGTTTAAGGTCTGTGACTAAGGGTGATGTAAAAGAGATTAAATGTAGTGTGGATCAGAATTTGTCCTGTAGTCTCCTCTGGCAGTGGGTTTTCTTATTACTGCGACTTATATCTGAAAAGAGGAATACTATTCAGCTCTCTGCTTGCGAGGCTATTTTAAGGGGAATTTGAAGGAGTCACTTTAGCAAAAGCCAACACTCTTGAAAAGTTAACAACAGTAAACGTATATTAGACATATATACATTTTTTACACTATATAACATGTCTAACCTAGTGGATGAGTCAAAGTTTTGTTTACTTTACTGCCTTTACCAAAGGTTTTTATGGTGTTATTTTTTTCCATAAACTCTCTGTGGGATTAGGATTGCTGTTAATGTTTTATATATGCTCCTCCCTGTGAGTTGGCTTGCTTGAAAGAAAGAGTGACATTTGTTGTGAGTAGGCAAGCAGGAAATGTCAGACTTTATTTTACTGATTTCCACTGCCAATTTACTTTAGTCTTTTGTCAGACCATGACTGCTAGCAAGCAAAGGTGATGGTGCTTTCCTGTGTGAGAAGTCATGTTAATTCAGCACAGTTTCAGCAGAAATTTTACCATCCTTCTCTGGGTCACTTCAGGCAAGGTTTATAGAACCCTGCAAAGTAGAGTGCAATTATTTATTTTCTGTTGTATATAACAGATGCCAAGCCACTAACAAGCAACTAGGCTACACATTAACATGCTCACCAGCCCAAACGAGACACCCAGTGAGTTTGTGCTGGTTGAGTCATCATCAATGGGGAGTGATCCACTATTACTTGAAGAAAGCTGGTTCATTGCTGTTTTCAAGTTACGATCTTCTGATTATTTGTTTGTTTCCTTGAGATTTTATAGCTTCCAGCTAGTATTATTCCTCCTGTGTCTTTGAGCTCCTAATAATTGCTATCTTAACAATTAAACTCCTCGTGTGTTTTAATATTTCTTATCTCTAGAGCTTTCAGCTCATATAATTTTTCACACCTTCACAATGATTTTCTCAACAAAACTGAATTAACATCGCTCAGCTGTGTTACACCAAGATGGCCTTGGATCACAGACAGCTGAAATCCTATGCCAAGGGTTTCAGTTTCATCTTGCAATTGTCATTAACTGACTCAAATTTCTCTGTGTTTCTATTTTAAAATGATAAAAAGCAACAAATGCAGAATAAACATATCCGTATTTTTAGATGCTTTTGGGAAACCTCCAAAGGGAGAGCATTAAATGAGCAAATTAAAACTAATGCATGCTTCTGAGGAAATTGTCTTGAAATATAAAGACCAGTTAAAATGATGATGTTATCTTTAGAATTTGTCCTTCAAAACCAAAACAAATCAGACAAGACAGAAGCTAGAAATGTTAACTGAAAAGTTATTTATGGATAGGAATGAGTTGTATTTATCTGATAGGAATGAGTTGTAATATTTTTAGATAAAACAGTGTTCATGTGCTGTCCAGCACTACAGTTCAGATTGTTCATGAACATTTCAAAAGCTCTAGATGTAGCATATAAAACCCGAAAAATTAATTTTGATTGATTTTCATTCCCTTTTTCTTGCATGTTCACTACTTATGAAATCGGGGTGTGTTTTAGGCTATGGTATGCATATTTCTGCATAAAACAATACAGTTGTTATACTAAAATTAGTTAGAGGAAACCTAATTTAATTTAAAAACAACTTGTTCCATGATACATTCTGCTATGTCAATAGATGAAACCCACTATAAGCTATTTAATAATGGATATCCTTGTGAGGTGAAAAATCTTCGTGGGACATTGCACCAAACAGAATACTGCAATAAGAAAGCTGCTTATTTATGGGATTCTGCACTCCAACACATACAGTTTCTTTAGCTGCTGTGATTCTTTAGACTGTAAAAAATGTGGAATATTTGCTGCTGACATAACATTGATTTGCATTGTGCAAGAGATTCTGAAAGAGAAGTCAATCCAAATCGTACCAAGGTTTTCAAATTCTTTAAAATAAAATTGCACTGAAAAAAGGCCGTTGAAACACATAGGGGCATTCAGTAAAAATGCTCAAAAATTATGTAAATTCAGAATTCTTTTCCAATGTAATTTGTGCCAGTAAGCAAAAGTTTCTTGCCACTTGTTTGGGCCATGTTCATTTAATCAAATACAGCCAACTGCAATGTGACTATCTACAAAAAACAGAATAATGGAGGACGCAGGTTTTGTTACACTTTCCTACATAAAGACCCTTTTCAAGCTCTTTCCAGTTAGTATCACGTAGTTACTGCTATCTCCACAGACAAAAAGACAAATTTTAATTTTTTTTTTTTTTCATTTTTAAAGTAGAGGAGACTATTAATCCACATGGTCTCTCTTTTTTTTTTTTTTTTTTTTATTCTGCAGTTAATCTATTCAGCTGTTTTGCTGTCGTTTAGTGCTTATGCATTGTGTCTTTGCTACTCTTACTTGCACAATTTCTAGGTCTTGATGTAAGTAACATGAGTAAAATAACTCATATTCATTCCTCGTGCTTCAATATCATGTTAAAATTGTGTACAGACTATGTGGTGGGAAAACATTAGAATAAAAAACATTACTTTTCTATAATAATAGAAGCATTTTTATATTAAATTGATATAATATGCATATATTATCAGTGACAACAGATTTAGTTTTAATATAGATATTTGAAACAGTAACCTGTCAGAGACACCTAAGTACCAGGTCATCTGGTACTTCCCAGCATAAGACTGAATTCCCTGGCTGATATTTTTGGATTGTGAGATGACAAGGAGGAAGGGAGGAATTTCAGCCCAAGTGCTACATTGTTGTATGGACAAGAGTGATCACTAATCACTATTGACTAATTGAGCCTGAAAAAAATTATATTTTTTTTTTTACATAAAAAAAAAGGGGGAAATCAGTATTTGCTACCAAAAGCCTAAATTCTGGCTTTCACTTACTATCCCTGTATGATTTTGCAAATGTAGATAATTGCAAAATGTCTCTGGTTGATGAGTGCATAGTCTGAAGTTTTTCAGTATTATACCTGTGTGCTATACCTTCAATTTTAATTGAGAAAGGGATAAAATACATTTCTCTTGCTCTATTTTTGAATAGAAACGACTGTTCTGTGTAAGGCCTATTTTTGTTAATATGTGCTGTACATGATAAAACAGGCCTTGTAAAGATCATTAGACCTTAACCAGAATATCTTTTACTTTGGGAGTTCTGGACAGGCTAAGTTGCGAAAGAGGGTAGAGATCTCAGCATCGCAAAAATAACAATAGTTCCAAGACTTAACAAAAGCAGATAATTTTGTGAGTTAAGGAACTTCAGAACAAACAGTGAAGCTTCTGTAGATTTTTAGTGCCCAACGTTCATGCTGAGCTTTTAAAAAACATACTTTAGAGGACTACTTTAAAACTGGACTAGCCCAGAATTAGTGCATTTCGGTCCTTTCATGGTTTTGGGCCTGAGCATCAGATTAGAGCTATGTAGGAACACATAGCTAACTAGTATTTTAATTAACTGTAATTAAATGTAATGCAATTCAATTAAATGTAATTAAATTAAATTCACCCATTCCTATTCAGAATACGTAATGAGAACAATACTTGTAAACAAACTCTTGTTTCCACAGAGAAAAGTAAACACAAAGAAAGCACTTTTGTCTATTCTTTTTCCAAATCCATTAGCCTCAAATTGTTCTTTTTTCCTAAATAAGGTCATTTTCTATGGTAATAGGCCTAAGGCTTTAATCACCTCAAAGTTTGCATTTGTGGTTTCATAGCTTAGAGACTTCATTATCTAGAATTCAAATGAAAATATCAGCTCTAATCAGAGAGATGTGAAGATGAAACTTTTTTTTTTTCCCCTCACATAAATATTGGGTTTTGGCATAAAGCAAGAAGAGTTCATATCACATTTAGCTGTTTATACATCTACAGACTCAGAAGTCAAAGGCACTGACTAAGCTCTTTCTAAATTGAAGTTTCCTTCAACTCCTTCTGAGATCACACTCTGCATGTGGAAAAAGAGCGAAGGTACAAAACTTACTCATATCAGATAACATCTTTTGAAGCATTCTGGTGGTCTTTTTTTTCATGAGCATTGAAAGTTCTGAGCTTTTTGTATTTTGTCGGTAAATAACGTAATGTAAGTTGCAAACAAGAATGTAGATCACATACTACACATCTGCAAAAGTTCTAGGAACATTTTTCTTTTTGTCGTCCGGCTTTGTTAAGTATAGCTAGTCTTCTTACAGTTCATGTTTCTGAGAGCAGTATTTCCACTGAAACACGCTATAAACACCACATCATATTATAACTTGGTCAGGTTATTAAATGGAAAACCTTTCAGATACTCAGTCCTCTGAAGGGTTATGGTTGGCTGTGTTCTGTGCTGCATTCACCAAAACCTAAGCAGATCAGTTAGTTTCTCATGAGCTACCTCAGGTCCTGGTCAGATCAGGTCTGTGCAGACCAACCACCTATGCAATTTTAGTGGACCACGGAAAGCTCCATGTTTCCATGGCTACCATGCTCGCAAGACCAATCTAGTTAGTATAATGCTAGCTCAATAGATCTATATGAGTGGTATCCTCTGAGGTGGTCATGACATTCATAAAATGTCAACCTTTACTCGATAAACCCTATTGAACCAAAACCAAACAAATCAACCTTCAAAGAATACAATTTTAATAAAGTACAAAAGCCCATGCCCCTCAACCAGAAATTCTGTCCTGAAAATGGAGAAATGCCAGAGATTTTGACTTTATTAAAGAACTCCACTGCAGCTGATTTTTCATGGTTAGAGCTTAGATTTAGAAAGAAGTGGAAAAGGACTGTGTTAGATTTAATTTCATATCTTGCATTTGGCAATTAAAAGTTCTCTGGCAGTGAGGACCTGTTGCTATGGCGAAGTTGTGGGAACTCCAACATCCCCCAACAACTGGGCGCCTAACAACAGCTTCTGTGTGAATAGGGCATGTCCCAAACAGCTGCTCTTTCTATTCGCTTAGGCTTCTCAATAAAAGTTTTGGCTGGTAAGCCAGGCTTTCTCATCCTAAACCATGTATGCATCATGGAGTAAAAAGGTACTGTGGTTATGTTGTTTGCTCCACAAATATGATGGCCTATATGTGAGAACATCTGTCTTATAAGGACATGTCATTTGATATCTGGTTAATAGTAATCAAACATCAAAGTCAAAGCCCTACAAACCCAACAGTGCTGTTTAAGTTAAAGTGAGCATTGGTAAAGGCACTGTTCTCCTATCTGTGCTGACTCATATGGCTTGTCATACGTGCTCTGTGTGTGTGTATTTGCATCTTTGGTATTCATACCGTACAACAGCAGCAGCCTCCATCTATCAATGTGGGAATAAGAAATCCACTGGATTTTAAAGTCTTCCAAGTCTGATGTTCCCTTCACACTATGACTTCATATTTTCTGCCAGTTTTCCAAAATTATTCCCATTTTACCTGTTCATTTGGACTAAAAGTGTATCTTCACTTCTTCTATTTAATCTGCAAAAATAAAACTGGATGGCCATATTAGTAAACTACTGTTTAAATCCAAAAGTGAAAATAGAGAACTGGTAGGATGGGATGTCTTCCACCCTTTGGACTAAACAGTGTGCCTACAAAACCCAAATTGAATAGATGCTTAATTTTAAGAAGGTTAAGCTTAAGTGAAATGAATCCCAGCCCCATAATCACTTGCTTAGAATGCTCAACTTAGAAATATCCAAGAGAGAAATATTTTAATAGAAAAAGCACAGATAGTTAATATGAAGAATTTGCTGTGTCTTTGAAGTTGCTTTTCTGCCCCTTTTTTCTTTTTTATTCTCCCTTAGGAAAAGGTATTTTTAAGGGTTGTTTCCCAACATTGTTTATCTTTCTATTGGTATTGACATGAGTTCAACTGTGCAACATATTTTATGGACAAGAGCTATGCAACTACAGTATAATTACTGTGCATACTAGATAGACATGGTATGTGTGTTTATGTACTATGTAGAAAAACCTCAACGTTTTTGTACATCTTGCAGTAAATAAAAGCAAAAAAGAAAAAAGAAAAAAATGGTATTTTTGGTGGTGGTGATAGTTCTAGGTTGGTTTATTTGGTTGGGTTTTTGTGGGGGTTGTTTTGTTTTGTTTTGGTTCTTTTTGAGAAGGGCAGATAAATTAAAAGTAAAATCCACTTTGGCATGAAATCTCAAGCACAATACTGACTTAATGACTATATGGTTTGTTCAAAGGATAGATCTTCACTACAGGGTCAATAAATTGCTGCTTACGAAGTGATTTATTAATTCAATTTTAAGTTAATTTTAATAATGTATGCTTCACTTGCAGCATTTACCACTGAAATGTTAGCTCTTGTTGGCTGTGATTCATGAAGCTTCTTATCTGGCAGGCAAAGAGTGATCTTAATTTGAATATCTGTCGACTTCACAAGTGCACATGAGTTTTATTTTATTAGGAACAAAAATGAGGAACTGATGGATGGGTGTGGCACTACGTAGGTATTTTCCTTAAATTACGTTTCCCCTCTAAGCCACTGCGGGGGGCTGGGGGGAAATATTCTGCTTAGTAGGAAACTCAGAAGAAAGCAAAACAAAACAAAACAAAACAAACCCCAGGAAATTGTAGCTGCCAAGTGCTTTGTTAGATTAAACACTAAAAGTGCTGAAGTCTCCCATTCAGATGTCAAAACCCCCTCACTTATTGCTTAATTTTGGAGACAATCAAATACACAGCTGAATTTCAGTGATGAATTTTATTAATGGACTAAGTCAGCTAGAGGGTGAGAACAAGATGGATACTGTCAAGCAACATGGCCCCTGAAGATCATGGCAGTAGTCAGCCTGTCTGTCTGTCAGGAAAGTGCCAGCAGTGGACCTGAAGCTCAGAAACAGAAGATGATAGGATAAATTTCTCTGGAGGGGAGATTGATCAAAAATGTTTTACTACTTTGAGGTTACTCCTACACAAAGGGCCTTCCTACAGGTTATGTGAAGGTCAGTTTGAGGGGACCTGAGAAAGGTTGGTGTGTTTGTTTTCTTCAGGGCTTAGCTGGGTCTCTGACTGACTATGAATGACTAGGCCAACAAGCTATGCCTAGTGTGACCATTTCAGTCAGTGTGCAGAGGCCCCCTGAGGTGACAGCAGCCCACCCTGTACATGGCTTCTACCTAGGCATAGCCATGAGGTGCTCTTCTTTCTGCGCTGTCTGCACCACCCCCGCTACTCAAGTTTAGCATCCTCTCTGGTATTGATATTTCCTTTCCTGAATGGGGTAATGCATATAGTGATTGCCAGTTTCTTGCTTAATGGTTGGGGTTTTCACTGGCAATCAAGAGAGTGATCAGGATTGCAATGGATACTTATTAATCTTTTCAAGAACAGAGAACAAGATTGTTGGCGTGCAGCTCTGGGCTGCCTCAGCTATCCACCTTTGGGCACCTACATTTGTTCCCCCTCTGCCTTTGCATTTTATCCAGCTCAGGACCCTGGGTTTTGGCATGTATCTTTGGCTCAGGCCTTACAATACTCAGTGAGGTGATGCTTCAGTTCTGTAAGATCCCCATTGCCTTCCCATTTTGGAATTTAGCTGGGGTGAAAATGTACTCACCACAAATATACAGTGAGAAATTTCTTCTGCAAAAGTAGATTATAGATCGATTTGAGCTGCAATGTCTTGAAGAATTATTGAAAAGACTTTAAGCCTGGACATCTCAAGTACTGCACATGAAAGCAGATGATAAGTGGTGCACTGGGATAATATGACCTCACCTTTCTCACCTTATTTGACCTCAGAGTTTTGCGAGAAACTAGGGCAGCCAGTGTCAGTCTTTGTTTTCTTTCTTTTTTCTTCATATGAGAGACTATTAAAATTACCTTTCCATAAGAATGTACAGGTGAAAATGTAGTCTACTGAATTTTATGATTTGATTATGCCATAGCTGTGGCACTGTAAAGAATTGTGTATTGTGTCTGTAAAAAAAACCTGCTCACTGGTTATATTTCAGTGTTCATCTCTCTCCATTCTATGACAGCTCTGTGGAACCGCCCATAAGAGAAGCGGGGTGCAGTATCCTGTGTCAGACAGTTTAACTTCTTTTGTATCTTGAATTTGCATCTAAAGCGATATCTATACAGCCAGCGTGTAACAGTGACATCATTTGCTAGAAACAATACATTCATTGTTTAGATTAAACAAAGCATATGAAGTAGGATTCATCTACCCTTTACTTCAGACATTTAATCTACTCAAAGATAGGATCTTCTTATCTTCATTGAACAGAGACAAATAATCTACCCTTAAACATTTGCCTGGAAGAGTCAAAATTTATTGTCTTCATAAGTGCCTTTCTCCTCTGACCATAGAAAAAGACTGTACAATGACAGATATGAGATGCCTAATTTTTATTAAGTTCAAGATAAATCTTAACTGCGGTACGACTAGAAAATTTCTGGATCCACAAAAAAAAAACAAAAACCAAAACACGAACTGCCATATTAAAAGCACCTATAAAAAGATAGGAAAATAAGGTAAATATCATCCAAAGCTGGAAACAGGGTAGCAAGGATGGAGGTTATTAAAAAAAAAAAAAAAAAAAGAAAAGCTATTAAGCTATTTACCAAATGTCCAAATGTAAGAACCTTTCTTCAAAATGGAAAAGAGAGTGTCAAAAGTATGTTGAGGTACACCAGACCCCAAAACTGAGTCATTAATAGTTCCATGGGAGTATGCTAGCAGAAGTTTTCCTGACTATTCAAGCAATGACTCTGGTACACAAATATTTATGCAGTTTCTAATACATAACAGTTTCACATCTTTTTGTTGCTTATTAAAAAAGGTATATAGTATTTTCAGAGGACCATTTTTCTATTGTTTGTCAGAAAAAGTTCAATATCTACAGGTTTTTTCCCTGCTTTTTGAATTGAATCACTGATGATTTGTCCTACATTCTGTTTTAAATAAAACAAGTTCACTTTTTTTTTTCTCTAAATTGTAGAAAAAGATACTGTTTCCTTTCAGTTTTGCTCTTCTTAGCTAATTGAGTAATTAATCTGTAGACAGAACTGAAATTCATATTGCTGGCTAAAGTAAGTGATCAGTGGTGTAAATGGTAACTTCCCCCATGCAGTTACAAGAAATTGGAAATGGAATAAGATTTGAAAGGAAAAATGAAGATCAAATTTATTCAGGCAATAGTAATATTTCTTATGCAGTATGTGAAATAGACGTCATTTATGTGGAATCCTCTGAAGAATCATTTTAACTGGTGCACAAAAAAATGATTGACTGAAGGGAGTATAATCACATATATATAAAAATATATCTTCGGGGCAAGGAGATAATTTGTGTGGGACAGGGTGAATATGACACTGGTCTATAAAATCATGAGTGATGTAGGCTGAATAGCAGTAACTGTTCACGGTCTTCCAGTATAAGCACCAAGCAACATCAGTAATATTTGCCAGCACACAAGTTAAAAAGAAACAAAAGAACATGGTTTCACACACAATGGTGGTAGAATTGTGGAGCTAAAGGAATATTGGTTTTATTTCAATTTTTAAATGGAGACTGTGCAAGAAGAACACGAAGAGAAAGACCAAGCCACTGAAGATTATCAAATAGGCAAGCTGTGACAGCTATAGAAGAGCTAGAAAGAGTGAGGAAATGGAAGAGTAGTCAGTGGCCTCATTATTCAGTGCCATGTTCTTGCTCCTCTTTCAAAATCAACCTTCAGCTAATATTTGAGACACTACTCTGGCTTATGCCAAGATCTAAACTTAGTCTGAACTATTAAATCTAAATGGTTTTGCAATGTGTAACAAAATGCATAGTTACAATGATGAAGCTACAGCACCTCTGAATCATTCATTACAGCTAAACCCCAATATATTATATTAAACTTATAGAAGCATAGACTCATAGAATGGTTTTGGGTTCGAAGAGACCATAAAGTTCATCTAGTTCCAACCCCACTTTCATGGGCAGGGACACCTTCCACTAGATCAGGTTATTCAAAGCCCATCCAACCTTGAACACATCCAGGGATGAGGCATCTACAGCCTCTGTAGGAAATCTGTTCCACTGTCCCACCACCCTCACAGTAAAGAATTTCTTCTTAATATCTAATCTAAATCTACCCTCTTTCAATTTAAAACTGTTACCCCTCATCCTACCATTACACTCCCTGAGAAAGAGTCCCTCCCCACCTTTCCTGTAGGCACCCTTTAAGCACAGCGAAGGCCACTATAAGGTCTTCCCAGAGCCTTCTCTTCTTCAGGCTGAACAGCGCCAGCTCTCTCAGCCTGTCTTCATAGGAGAGGTGCTCCAGACCTCTGATCATTTTTGTGGCCCTCCTCTGGACTCACTCCAACAAGTCCATGTATTGCTCATGTTGGGCGCTCCA
The DNA here is from genome assembly GCF_965231255.1 of Vanellus vanellus. Lineage (NCBI taxonomy): Eukaryota > Metazoa > Chordata > Aves > Charadriiformes > Charadriidae > Vanellus > Vanellus vanellus. The sequence continues at coordinate 80,894,900 of NC_138907.1, forward strand.
GAGCTGGATGCAGTATTCCAGGTAGGGTCTCACAAGAGTGGAGCAGAGGGGCAGAATCACCTCCCTCGACCTGCTGGCCACACTTCTTTTGATGCAGCCCAAGATATGATTTGCTTTATGGGCTGTGAGTGCACGTTGCTGGCTCATGTTGAGTTCCTGATAAAACAGCACTCCTAAGTCCTTCTCCTCAGGGCTGCTTTCAATCCATTCTCTGCCCAGCCTGTATTTTCCCTTGGGATTACTGCAACCCACTTGCAGGACCTTGCAATTGGTGTGGTTAAACTTCATGAGAATGGCACAGGCCCATCTCTCAAGCCCGTCCAAGTCCCTCTGGATGGCATTGCTTCCTTCAAGTGTGCAACTGCTCCTCACAGCTTGGTGTTGTTTGCAAACTTGCTGAGAGTGCACTGAATCCCATTGTCCGTGTCACCAACAAAGATGTTGAACAGCACTGGTCCCAGTACTGACCCCTGAGGAACACCACTCGTCACTGCTTGACACTTGAATATCGAGCTGTTGACCACAACTCTTTGAGTGTGGCCATCTGGCCAATTCCTTATCCAGCAAGTGGTCCATCCATCAAATCTTTGTCTCTCCAATCTAGAGACAAGGATGTTGTGTGGGACAGTGACAAATGCTTTGCACATGTCCAGATAAATGATGTCAGTTGCTCTTCCCTTATCCAGCAATGCAGTAATGCCAGTGTAGAAGGCCATAAAAATTGTCAGACATGATTTGCCTTTAGGGAAGCCATGCTGGCTTTCACCAATCACCTCCTTATTTTCCATATGCCTTAGCAGAATTTGCAGGAGGATCTGAACCTGGCAAGCCAGGCACAGTGGTCAGACTGCCTGGCCTATAGTTCTCTGGGTCTTCTTTTTTACACTTCTTAAAAATGGGGGTTATATTTCACATTTTCCAGTCAGTGGGAACTTCACCAGACTGCCACGACTTCTCAAATATGACGGATAGTGTCTCAGCAACTTCATCCACCAGTTCCCTCAGGACCCATGGACGCATCTCATCAAGGCCCATGGATTTGTGTGCCTTCAGGTTCATTAGAGGGTCTTGAACCTGATCTTATCCTACAGTGGGTAGTTCAATGTCCCAGTCCTTCTGTGACTTGGGCAATGTGGCTGGAGCCCTTGCTGATGAAGACTGAGGCAAAAATGCCATAGAGTACCTCAGCCTTCTCCATATCCTGGCTAACTAGGTCTCCCGTTTCCTTCTGAAGAGAGCCCACATTTTCCCTAGTCTTCTTTTTATCACTGACATACCCATAGAAGCTTCTCTTCTTGTCGTTGACTGTTGTCTATCACAGAATCACAGAGTTATCAGAGTTGGAAGGGACCTCTAGAGATCATCTAGTCCAACTCCCCTGCTAAAGCAGGATTGCCTAGAGCACATTACTCATCAGGACTGCATCCAGGCGGGTCTTGAAAATCTCCAGGGAAGGGGACTCCACAACCTCCCTGGGCAGCCTGTGCCAGTGCTCTGTCACCCTCACCGTAAAGAAGTGTTTCTGTGTATTTGAACGGAACTTCCTGTGTTCTAACTTGTGCCCATTGCCCCTCGTCCTGTTACTTGGAACCATTGAAAAGAGCCTGGCTCCATCCTCCTTCAACCCACCCTTTAGATACTTGTACGCCATAATAAGGTCTCCCCTATCTGATCTTTAGCTTTCCTAACCTGACCCCTGGCTGCTCAGACAATTTCTGTGTATTCCTTCCAGGCTACCTGTTCTTGCTTCCTCTAAGGGCTTGCTTTTTCTGTTTGAATTTGTCCGGGAGCTCCTGGTTCATCCATGCAGGCCTTCTGGTGTTTTTGCCCAATTTCCTCTTAGTTGGGCCCCTCTTCCCTCCAGGGCTTTACCCCATGGTACTCTACCAAGCAGATCCCTCAAGAGGCCAAAGTCTGCTCTCCTGAAGTCCAGGGCAGTGAGCTTGCTGTGCACCCTTCCCGCTGCCCTAAGGATCATGAACTCTACCATCTCATAGTCACTGCACCCAAAGCTGCCCTTGAGCTTCACGTTCACTTGTATTGAAGACTATCCCTCCTTGTTGGTTAGAAGAAGGTTCAGCATGTGTTGTCCCTCCAACAGGTATTGGGCTGTTTGTTTGAAATGCCCCATGAGGACCAGGGCTTGTGAATGTAAGGCTGCTCCAATCTGTCTATAGAGGGCCTCATCTGCTTGGTCTTCCTGGTCAGGTGTCCTGTAGTAGACCCCCTACTGTGATGTCACCTGTTCCTGCCCTCCCTTTAATGCTCCATAAGCTCTCTGTCAGCTCCTCTTCCATCCCCAGGTGGAGCTCCATGCACTCCAGTTGGTCATTGACACAGAGGGCGACACCCCCTCATTGTCTCCCCTGCCTGTCCTTCCTGAAGATCCTGTATCTTTGCATTCCAACAGTCCCATCACAGGAGCCATCCCACTATGTCTCTGTAATGCCAATAAGATCATAGCCCTGCAGGCATGCACATGTCTCTAACTCCTCTTGTTTATTCCCCATGCTGAGTGTGTTTGCATATGCGCGTGTATATACATATGTAAGATAAATCACTGTTCAAAATAAATTTTAGGCTGCTATATGTAAAGACTGAGATGCTGTTCTGTTTTTGTGGTAATAAATGATGATTCTGATTCCTTGGAAGTATTACAATAACCTGCAATAACCTGCTTTATTCACACAAGTGTCTATTATGATCGAGAACTGAAAGCACTCGAACTCACAACAGAAGTCAGCGGAGATGGCGCGGTAGAATTAGACCAAATAGATGGCTTTGTTTCAGCAAAAGAAGCAGACAAAAAGAAAAAGTTAACTCAATGTCAGAGTTATTTTTTAAACATCTTATAAGACCTCAAATCTCAGCTGCGGAACTTGGATCACATATTCACTGTCATCAGTTGAGCTATTCTAATACTTATAGAAGCTAACAATCTGGCCTCATATCTTTACTGCCACCTGTTACTGGCATGAAGCTCAATCAGCTTCATGAACTTAAATTGTTCATGGTTTTCTTGCACTATTTTCATCATCTTGTGAGAAACCGTAAGTACTAAAAATCCTTGCAAATGTAGCATACATGGCAAACACAGGAATAGCCCACAAGTATTTTATTTGTAACAATAGGGAAAGTATCTTATACAGGGAATTATAATATTTTAACTATGGAAAGTGGAAAGAAGCACTTGAATTACACTGCAGTTCATCAAACAGCTTGTAGATAACCTACTTTATAACTATTTAACAAAATTGAAAATTCAGTATTCTACTTTTTAAATAGGTGTAGAGAAAAAAAGATCAATGGGCTTTAATTTGTAGTCAAAAATGTCTGGTTTCAATCCCATTCTTCTGACACTTAAATTGGCTGTGGAGAGTTTACTTAATTGAAAGGCCATTGCAAAAGTAATTGAATATTTAGTCCATTAAACAGTAATGCAATTAATCTGGTTATGTCTATTCATAAATAAGCACTGAGAAATTTTTTGGACCTTCTTCTCTTTCACTTCACAGGTGTATGCTTTAGAATGACTTTTGGGGTAATTATTTTATGTGAAAAGGTCTAATGAAGAAATACAAATAAAAAAAAATAAAGTTTTAGGAATTTCTAAATGAATCAGGGGGGATGAAAAGAGAGAAATAGATAATACCATCGTTATCTGGAAACACACCTAGCTCTTCTTTCACAGGTGCTGTAAGTTTGTCCTCTATTACTCACATTGCCATTATTGAGTACCAGATAAGTGTGTGCTTTGTTTTCCAGTCAAGTGAGGGTTTTTTTCTTGGTAGCAGGCTGGCTTGCTGTATTTTTATCCCAGAAACTCCATCTTTATAGCAAAGTTCTTACTCTAAACGTAGGCTGCTCTCTCTCCCTCTCAGCTACAAAGGAGCTTAGGATAACTAAAATAAGCTCAGTTGTCAAATTTTGAAATGTCGAAACATGAGATGAATCCCTCAGAAAGAACTGAGCTAATACCACGACTGTCTTCTGACACTTGTGCCACAGTATAAGAATCTTTAGTTTTGAACATATTTGTTAAAATGTTGCCAGCATGATTCTTATATATTTGTTTATAAGGTAACATCCCAAGGGTAAAGCATAATGTTAGACGTGTCCTAAACAAAATATTTCCCTCTGAGAACAGTGATCTCAAGTTCAGAAATGTTTTGGTATGGCTGTATGATAATTACAATTGAGACAAAACCAAATAATAATTACACAATATAAATTTCCAGTTTCAATTGTGTTGACTAATTTCTCCCAACTTCTAATTTCTAGAAGCATTTTGTGTGCAAAATTGGAAATAGAAGTCAAAATATTTTTTTTTCTACTGCCTTCTCAATATTTATAAGCATAGAGGAATAGCTCCTAAATTTCATCCCTCAGTTTGCAGAACAAAACCCCTCTTTTTTTTTTCCTGTTTTAGACTGACCATAAAAAAAACAACTTTTGGGGGCCATGTGAACAATGTGGAATGCAAAGACCCCTTCTGCAAATGTAGGTGGCTATAGAACATTTTAAAGGACTCCTTTGTGTTAGATAGGGGATTGCGATTTCTGACCTTTTCTCTGGTAATGGATTCAACAGCAAAAACCACTAACAGTCAAAATTGTGATATATAATGATTGTTCATATAAGATCCCTAGAACACTGTTTATTTTTAGAAATTAAAAGACAGCAGCAAGTTAATCGCTTGTACAGAGAATAATAAAATTTAACTTAGAGACATAGGATTTATTCTTAAAGTTTTCTGCTTGTCATAAGTAGTTTATAATAATCAAATTAATGTGTGTGATTTTGTCTAACAGTTGTTTGTGAAGTAGTTTTTCTGTCCTGCAATTGTAAAAGTTCAGTTGTATTTTGTTTTTTTTCCTTCTGTGTCTGGATGCTATATAAAGCCCTGTCTTCCTTCTCAGATGCCTTTCTTACTAATATAAATACTACTTATATACAAATATTTTCTTTTTATTTTATTTTCTTTATTTTTATTTTCTTATTTTATTATATTTGCACTTGCAAGGCAAAATAATAATAATAATAATAATAAAAAAACTTAGAAAGCACATATACCATTCAAACAGCTGGATAAAAAGGGCAATGAGAATTTTTTTTTAATTATATCAAATGTATTTTTAAGCAAAAGTCCTTTTTATAATCTATTCTGGTTTAGACAGATAGACCATTGATGAGGGGAAGAAAAAGTGTTTTTTTGTGTTTTCTTTTATAGAATTTCCCAATTGCTCTATTTATGAATTTATATTTCCCAATTGCTCTATTTATGAATTTATATTTATAAATAGCAATGAACTTTCAGAACAAGTCCCCAAATTATATCATAGTTGTCTCATTTCTTCTTTGGTTTTTAAATTAATGAACATTGTGGGATTTTAGCTTGTACCTTGAAAAAATAAGTCCCATTTTTTGAGCTTCATTTTCTTTTTTTTAACATGAACAGCACAATGAAAAGAGTTTGTGAACTCAGTGTTGGCCTTCAAGAAGTACTTAGTTTGTACTATTTGAAACTGTAAACTAAATTATTTTGGAGGAGATTTAAAATGGGTATCATCTACATATAAATTGGTTTTAGAACCAAAGGGGGCCTCCAGTCAGTATGTATTATAAGATTCTATCACATTGTCTAATGGATTAGATTTTATTAAGTACTATAAAACAGCATGAGATGTTCTCAATAGAAAGCAAATTAAACTGAAACAGATAATTAATTACTGCAACTCTTATTTTTTCAACACAGTGTAGACACAAATGCATTTGTTATACGTGTGTACATTGCATATTGCATCATAAACCTGTCAGCATAAACTTTTGCATACCTAAAACAATCAATATGCTTTTCATTCAAGGTTTTAACATTTTTGAAACACAATAACTGTTTTGCATACACAAAATCACTTTGCCCTGTTGGAACTAATAAACTCCTTAAAAATTTCCACACTAAAATGCTTTTCTATAGTTAATAAAAATATCACAGATATATATCCAATAGAGTCCTCAAATGCTATCTAACTAGATCCTAGTGAGGAATGTCCACTTTTGGTTTAAAAGTCTTTTGAAAGAAGATTCGTGTATTCTACTTAATACTAATCCATACCACCTCTGAAAAACAAGTCTGTAACCTGGAAGATAGCTAACTTGTAACTGAAATTGTTTATTACCTTTCATTACTTGAATGGTTTCAGAAAAAAAAAAAAATATTGATTTTGTGAGAGAACTTTCTAATGAGATCCCAAGCTATTGAAAAGTTCAGCACTTCAGTTATGAGATTCTTACAACTTTGAAATAGGGCATGTTCTTCTATGGAGAGGGCACAGACTTCATTTTGAGGTCAGAATTTGGGTACAAAATAGCAGTCAGGTAACTCTCCCAAGTCACATCTACTCCAGAAATGACTGAAGAGAAAAAACATAGAAAGACTGTCATACCAGTAACAGGGATATTTTTTTTTCCCTCCAGAAACAAGTTATCTATAAGAATATATAAATGTTGTTTTGCATTGCGTCTCTTTAAGCACAACATAATTATACAATCCTTGCAAACTAAATTTATACTGGTCAAAAGCTTACAATATATGTATTCTGCAGTCATGCATATAGTTTCCTAAGGCAACTGCAAATTAATTAATATGGTCAAACCATATACAAGGCAGCAGTTTTCCAAATGCCCTATTTAAACCAATTCCTTTCTTTATCATCCTACAGTGCATAACATCCCCTTCTGTATTCATTTTGCGGAACTGTAACTTTCACAAATATCACAAGCTATTTAAAGATTTCAAAGGAAGACATCTGTTTTTAAACAAGTAGTGCAAGCAATACATTGAATGGAACTCCATCCAACGGAGCAGTATCTCCCTATCGCTTACAGCCATCGATCTGTGAGGCTTTTCACAAGACTCATTTTATAAATACCAGTATCCTATTGTCTTCTGTCTTATTTGGAAAACTATATTCAGACACAGCTACATTCTCAGTTGAAGGTACTTTGCTTCCCGACTTAGCCCGTCATGTTTGTATGTTTTATAAATAGCATTCCTAGTACTGCAGTTACAATCTACTGCTGCTCAGTTCAGATTTTTTTGTAGCATCTTTGCTATGAAACTTCCCCGTGGAACTACGATTAAGCAATGAAGACAAATTTCAGTTATGGAAGTATAGAAGCAGTTTTTCCAACTGGGGAAAAGAAAAAAAGAAAAAAAGAAAAAACAAAAAAAGGAGAAAAAAGACGGTGGCTATGGATAAGGTTGTTCTAAAACCTGCGTTTCAGATACACTTCAAGTCTTCTGTCTCACAACTTCTTGACTGGATTTAGTAATGCAACAACAAATTTGTTGTATCTGTGAGAAGGGAGTACAAAAGTACATAATAGAAATTTTAAACTAAATCTTTTTATCTATCATTTTTTTAATAGGAAAATGTACATTCCAAAATATGTATTTAATGTGACCGTATATTCAAACATATGACCATGCAGAAAAGTTGGAAACTGTAAAGGACACGTGGAATGCCTGCTTCTATAAAGGACAGTGAAAGACATTAATAATAATAATAATAATAATAATAATAATAATAATAATAATAATAATAATAATAATAACTGGAGCATCATAAAATTCACCTTCAGAATCCCTCCAGTCTTGGCAAGCATGGTACTTATGGTTGCTTTTTTCACAGATATTAGCTTAAAAGTATGAAGTTTATTCAAACTGACTCTATTTCTATGAGAAAAATGGAAACCTTGCTCAGTATCTGCCATTTGACCTATAAAATACCTTTCCTGATATGAAAACTAGGGAGCCTAATGAGAGCTATAGTCTCTTAGAAACATGCTTGTTATAATACAGCTGCAAAAACAAAGACTTATATTGTTAAATAGAAGATAAAGAAGAAAGGAAGAAGAGACTGATTTGTTTTCTTATCCTCCTGCTTGGCCAGTGGGACTCTGAATACCTCGGTTCTGACTTAGGTCTTGGGTCCATCCATCTCACTAAGTGTGAGAATTAGTTTTTCTTTGCAAAAGATGGCAGGGAGACACTATGATTAACTCAAAAATTCAGGTTAGCCATGAATATAAACTGCTTCAGAAACATCTGGGTCCAGTAAGGTGATTTTTTTTAGTCTTTTAGGTAAAAAAAAAACAGAAGTATAAACTCCACATGCAAATTGCTTAGCAATTAGGATTGTGTAAACCGGGCATTTGCTTTAAGTCCAGTAGTTAAGGGCAGCATACTTAAAAGATTTCTTATGGGTTCTTTCTCTTCCTTATGTGGAGGTTTTAAAATCAGTTTCAGTTGCAAATGAACTTGTATGAGCTACTACAGTTACAGTGAGCTATCGCAGTTATGATTTCTTACCTCTTTGTTCCCCTTTCCTTTTTTTTGTGATTTGTTCCTTACCATTTCTATACTCCATTAGCAAAAGAAAAAAAATACAGCATTCCACTAAATGCAGCTGTTATACCTGAAATACCACAGATAGAAAAACTTAAACATTTGCTGTAAAAGAAACTGTCTTCTGACAGGCTTAAAATTTTCCTTCCTCAGGCAAGGTCTCCTCTCATTGGAATAATGTGTATTATTGACATTCAATTAAAGACTGACAGATGTGGGTTTGCCATATACCAACTTTGAATGTCACCTCATTTCCACAGTGATAATTGAAGTCACTTATTTGGATAGTAAATTCTCAGTGGATCAGCCTTTTTCTGTTGAAATAAAATTAGCTGAATTTCAAATAAAAACACTTTCCTTGTTATCTTCCAAAACAAAAAGATTTTTGTTGTCTGTAAAAACGGTCACACATTTTTGAAAAATATGTGTTATCTCAGCAAAGTTTTATTATCTTTCTTCTCTAAACTTCAGCAAATTCAGGAGGCGGTTAACATTCTTTGAGTCAAATCTGTTCGTGACACACATTCTTTATACATCTTGCTATAAAATAGTAGCTGCATTTATAAGTAACTTATAAAGTTTTATGTCGACAACTTAAATATAGCATTACAGTGAAAAATGATGTTTCACGTTTTTCTGCAATAGACTTTTTTTTTTATTTGTACTGTGTTAGAGAATATATATGCATGAACATACACACAAACCTAAAAAATACACAGGGGTAATAATAAAACAGGGTATACAATGACGAAAATTTGCATGGAAGCTTACTAATATATTTGAAAATTAAGAAAAAAAGTGGTGTAAGTGTAAGTTAAAATGTGGAGAAAGAAACTAATTTTTGCTGGGTGTCCATGGTACTCTGATATTTTCCATACCTCTAAGAAGCCCTCATCCTGGATTGACACTGAGTTGTGAAAAGTGCTCCAAATTCATAGAAAAAGAACTCTCCTATAAGCGTTGATCTACGGCAGTTGGAGGCAGCTTACAATATTTTCTTAAGTAAATCAGTAAAAATAAATTTCAAAGTCATTCTTCATCAAGTAAAACAGCTGTATAGAAAATGTTGCATCATCTCCCTTGTTCTAAAATTCTTTAAAATATTGGTAAGTTAGATCTCTGCCTGCTATGGTAAAGTATACCTGGGCTCCTCTTTTTACTATGACGTATGCTTTCTCGAATTGCAAAAAGCTTGGAATTATTTACTGTTTCAAATTATTCATAGATGCCTTTAGCAAATAGTTCTTGATTTGCACATTGTTTGGCATAATTAATTGCTAGTATGGAAATGCTGAAATTCTCCACTTTGTTTACTTGGGGCTGTAGCTCTTTCTGCTTATCAGTGTAAGAAAAGATAGCAGCCATCAAAAATAGTCATCCTAATTTTTTGCTGCTCATTCAATGATGTCCCTGTAGCTAAATTATGAGTTTGCTTTTGGAGAAGAGATGTTGAAACTAGGAATATAGTCCCAGTTAACTTGGTTCTTAAGGAAACATGTAATCTGCATGAATTATATATCGTGTTCATGGTACTCTGTGAGACAGTTACTTTTTCCCTAAGCTCAGAGAAAACTCAGAGTGAGCTTGTTAAGACTCCATTATTGGAATATTATGAGCAACCCAAATTATGTTACTCATCAGTGCTTTTCAGAAACTCTTGTGCTGCGTACAGGGAAAGTATATTATATCTATATTAGTAAACAATATAGAAAAGAGCCTCTTCTCTGGTGCTCATGCCAACTGGCAGCGTCTGGCCGTGACTGTAGGATTAAACTGTCCCAGCCCCTGAACTGAGACAACTGCTTTCAACCTTTTCGGAATGATCCCTGACCTGCCCTAACGCCCCATACTTGCCCACGATTTGCCTGGGAGGGTGCCAGCTGCCACTGCCCAAAAGCATGCCGGATTTCCACCGCTACACCCCCAACAAGCAGTGTTCAGGGGTACAACCAGTTGAGCAGCAGTGCCCGGGCCCCGCCACCAGTTAGGGCACTGCTCTAGACATAGCCACAGGTATTTTCCCAAACAGAAAAAGCTGTGCCATGTAAAATGCCACACGAAAGGGATCGTAGCTTAGGACAGCTTGCTGTGAGAGCATGAATCACAAGGCGCTACTTCGGGGACTTTGGCAGGGTGCCATCCTACTTGCTTTTAGAAGTGTGATTATATTCCATCTGAAACCAGCTGATGCAAGAAACGCGTCTTAGCATTTTCCCTTATTTCGTTTCAGTTAAATCATCAAGGGAAATGCACTGATTTCTTATTTGATTTTTTAAATATTATTACTGTTTTATTTTTCTCTTCTTTCAACCTTTCATAGTGTTTTTTCTCCCCTTTTTCTGCATGCCAATATTGACTGATCATTAAGACAAATTAGCCATTTTTAGCACTGTGCCTTTCATTCAAGTATGTGTTTAAGAGACAAAAAAATCTCTTTTTGAATAGTTAGCTACATAGATGACCATGTGAGCTCTTATCGTGCAGGCTTTACTCAAAAAAGAATTCCCTTGTCCCTGCAAAACTGAAAAGCAAACATCCTACTTATGATAGCAACTCTGAAATATAAGGAAATTACAATGACTATAAACCTTTCAAAGTTGTTTTCTGAAATGTTACTGTAAAATAACAAGGTGAACACAATTAAGTATTAAATAGAATATTAAAAAAAAAAAAACAAAAAACCAAACCTAACTTCTCCATCCTTCCATACCTACCTGGTAGCCATCAAATAAAATGTTGTGGTTTTTTCTTTTTCTTTGCAAGTAATATTTATGAGTGACATGATAACATTTAGCATGAGAAATTCAGTATAACGTTTTAGGCCATTTTAACCTTTAGATATGGTCATATGAAACCTCTGAATTAAAACACCGTAAGAATGCATTTCTCAAATCCCAGAAGGTATTTTATCCTCACATGAGAAATTTTATTAGGAATGACATCTGAATGAAATTAAAAGATGAAATGATGCCCTTCTCATAAACCATAGATCTACAGATTTTTAAAATCATGCAAAGACTACAATTCTATATTAATGTTATATCCTCAGAAAAAAAAAAAAAATACGTGTCATAAGTTTCCATATAAGTAAGAGCTTTAGCCATAGTATATGATGTCTTTTGTAATGCTATAACATGAGATAAACTTTCAGATAAAATCTTGTCCAAACATTTGTTAAGCTTACTTTCTTGTGCATTGCGAGAAATATTGTTTTTTTCATGTTCTATTTTTTTGGTTAACATCATGCAGGAAATGCACATGAATTCTTGCACATGGGAAGTAAATTTGCTCTATAAAAATTTGCTTTACAAAACTGTGTCAGGCTTCAATGGATATCAAATGAAGTTCACATTGCTACAGGTGCTTTCAAGGGCAACATGTATATTAGGACAAAGTTGTGTAGCTCTGTGGTAATGGAATTTGCTGAAGTATCTCCCCTTGTTGCAGTAATATGTTCCAATTATTACATTTTTAATCTGCAAGACATTTAAAAAAAAAAAAAAAACCCAAACCAAAAAACCTCACACGACATAACCAAGCTCTATACTGATGTTCAGAGGTGAATAATGCAGTCTTGTCCTTCTGAGACATAAAGAGGCAGGAAAACTTGGTTTATTATTCTCTTTGTGATATTCTTCCTACATCTGATTTAACATGACTAGGAATTTATTTGATTGTAACTCATGAAGTTGGTGACTCTTGAATCTTGCAATGATGATTTAAATCATATTGTAAAAGATTTTTTTGCTGATCAGTTTAGACTGTTTCTTCTATGTTTCTGCATGCATAGAGAAAATTATACTCCCTTTCTGGCTGAAATTTTAGCTTTATTCTGTCAAAACACCAAATGCATTATAAAATTCCATTTTGCACTTAACATTTCCAAAAATAATGTGTAAATAACAGATTTTTCTCTTTGTAGGCAATTACAAAAAGCTGAAATACCATTGAATTAAACAAATTGCTTAGCTTCAGATTTGAACTATAGTTTTTCTAGCCTGATTAAAAAAAGAATTCAAAATGAAAAATCAGTATTTTGACTTGTTAAATTTCCTTTAACATAAATAATCAAGTGATGCAGATTACTGAAGGATATGTTTTGGCAACAGATAGCATGCATTTTTTGTCCCATTATATGCATAGCTGTAATTATCATAAACAAACTGGCACATTGAAAACTTGAAAATATGTATGAATTTTATTTCAATATTCGAGTGAATGAATGTAATTCTCTAATTTTTCTCTCAACATATTGACTTTGACATTTCATTTAGTAATTAGATGTAAAATTATATTAAATCCATATTGATCGACAATTTGTGGAAGTTCTGAACAACCCTAGTTATTCAATAATTTGTTTTGAAGAAGGAGGTAAGACGTGATTAGCATTTTACATGGTTTTATTACATTATGTTATAGTCTTTAAATCAGCAGAACCGATACCATGTTCAACATTAGCAGTCACATCTAAAGTTAAGCATATCTTATTTCAGTTTCATTAATTGTCAAATAATGCTGTTTTGAAGAAATCTAATTGGCTATGCATATGGAGATGGTTGGAAGCAGTGACTGAGAAACTAAAAAGAAATACGTTAGAACTTCCCATAGACTGAAATTTATCCTGAAGTCTTCATTCAAATGGACACGTAGAAACAAAATGTACCATTTCCTAAAACATAGTACAGCACGCTATTGAAACCGAGTGCTGCTCTAATGGAGCCTATAACTTCCATGACACTTAGTGTTTCAGCTGAGTAGATAAAATCCAGCAGAACGGTGGGACTTATAAATTCCTTCATAACAGCAAGGCTTATAAACACATAAACAGTCAATTCCGGACTGCTTTCAAGCTGATTATCAATGCATGTAAAAGACACTCCAAGTTCTTCAGCTTTCTAAGAGCTAATAGGTGTTCTTTATAAACCGTATATCTATTGTAGACTATTTGGGTCAGTGTTGTCAAAATACTGATCGACCCCAAATGTGTTCTGATATTTCAAGCATCTCTGATTGTTCATGTAAACCGTTGGACTACATGCTCTGGCAGGAACCTTTTGGTTCAGAGTTAAATACATAATATCTTTTGTACCACATATGAAAAGTTGTTTGATTTTCCTCTTTAATGTGTGTTTCTTTTTCTCCTGTGAAAATCTCTTGTATTCTACAGCACTGTTGTAATTAGCATGTTGAGCTATGCTGGCAATAGGGCCAGTTTTGTACAGCCAAACTTTAAAAACACAGCCAATTGTCAGACTAACAGTCAAAAGCATTTTTAAGCCAACACATTCCTTACCCCTCGTGATTTTTCTCCCAGGAGATGAGGAAATTTGGCTCAATGCGTAGGCCTTTTTACAGACATGAAAGACTGAACCAGACTTGTTCAGTCCCCATATTCAGAGGTGGCTCATACCTTGTGGACAGAGGCATCCAGCCACACCATGAATTTATAAACCTCACTAAAATAAATCTTCGTTTTTTGTTCTACATAGTGTAGAACATTTAAAAGAAGATACAGCACCAAGTTTCCATAGATTCTTTTTTTAAACCAATGTTCAAATGCAATACAGAGTTCTTTTGCATTTGTGCACCCGTGTTATAGTTCTCAGTAGAGATTTTGTTGGCTTCTTTCAAGCTTGTAGAAATGGGTATGTAGCAAAATGGGCATGAGATTCTTAAAAAGCTCCTTACCAGTTAATAGGCTTCTTTTTTCATTTTTCCAACATATAACAGCTAAATATCCTCATCTTACAAGTGTTATCTTGATAATGAACAACATATACTTTAATTCCTTTGTATATTTTTCCTTTAAAGTCTCTTGTGTTATTAAAGTACACACGCACCCACCTACATACTCCTGTAGGTACTCATTTGTTGCGCTACTTTCTGTTGTGATTCCCACCAGCTAAGAATGATAAAGGAGCAGTCACTGACTATGATACTTTCTTGTTTTTAGTTTGGTAATATTCCCTGACTGTGTTTTGTAAACTTTCTTGCTGCTTCATCGATCTGTGGTATTCCAGTCTCCCCCCCAACTCATGAAAACATTTTGAAGCAATGAAGTCCTGCCACACCCATGCGCCTGTGGTTTTCACATCAGCTTAATTGAAAGTCTCTTGAAATGTTCGCCTTATTCTTTTCTGGCCTAAAACTGGGCTTTGAGGAATGTTTTGCTTCAGTTAGTTTTCAGCTGAGGAAATTAAATGTGTTCTTCAAGATTTAATACTGGCAGTAGCATAGGACTTCCCTCCCCCACCTCCCAAAAGGAGTATCTTTTATGAGGAAAACTAATTTCCATTTAAAGCTCCAGTGTTTTTGTTCAAAAAACTGTCTCTGTGTTGTTATTGTCTAGGAATCTCACAGTCCCTGGAGCTTTCTTAGTTTCACTCAATCAATCCAGGTTTCAAACAATCCAGCTGATGCTCTGTGACTACTACTTATCACAATATCTGTAAATACCTCCTACCTGTCTTGTGCTTCAAGGTATTTGAAGCACCTGAAATAAGTCCTGTTATTATTTGTGGACTACAAGCGATTTGGGAAAAGGACAACATTCCTTTTTTTGTTGTAATGTCTCATTGAATGGGTTGGAGTTTCTACCTTACACAATTTAAATAAAAGTTCAGGCATAAATAAGGAAATAATATTCAGTGCTGCACTGAATATATACTTGTTGTATAAATATATACACAAACACATGTATATAATGCATTTGTTTAGTGAGATATTTTAAGGTAATCACTTTGGGTAGTGATAGCCATTATTTCACCCAATGCTTAATGCTATCTCTAAATACCATACTAGAATGAATTAAAGCAGAAAATAGCATTAAATGGGAATTCACTGTGTATATATTTAACTTCCATCATGCAGTTTTCTTAAACATTTTCTTTCTCAACAGAATAGCTTTGTACTGGTACCAACTAACAGATATGAGAATGTTTCTTTTCCCTGAGAACTTTTGTTACATGATGAAATATAGGAATTTGTGAAAACAAGCAGTTTGAAATGTCCCAATTACTATATTAAGTATCGGAGATATCAAAACATTTTTTTTTTTTTTACAAAAGATTTTTTTAACTTTAATTTGTTTATTTTTTTCACTCTACAAAAGAAAAAGAAAGTCCCTTTCATAAACAGATGGTTAGACCACAATATACAATGGCTTTGCAAACTGTCCCACTACGCTAGTGTGTTAAAATCTTAGTCACTAAGCCTGTCAATGATAAAAATGTCTTCTTTTTTTTTTTTTTTTTTGCTTTTAGGTTTGGTTGTTCTTTGGGGACTTTTTTTTCAACATGACAGTCATAGTTTATCTTTTTAGTAAATGCATTTTCTCTTTGCAAAATTGACAAGAAATACATCCCTGCTATCTAATGGCTGTTATCATTTCAGTTTTACAGATGATGATAGATTTTCTTCTAAATATCCTCAAGGGTGATCTTTGCTGTCAGTATGTACCTTGTGCTCATCTTCTAAATTTGGACACAGTTGATAGGAATTTCCAGTGCCTTGACTGGGATAAGTTTTTTCACTCACTTAAATAAAATAAAGATAAAAAGATAAAAATTCCACTTTTTTTTCTGAAAATATCGTGAAGGAAGTGCTTTGTGTGATTGAGCTGTGAAAAAAATTATTCCCCAGGTTATTTATTATTTTTGGGAAAGGAGGGGGAGATAGAAAAGGGGGAGAAAATATCCTCAGTCAAACAGAGTGAAAAGATGTGTATTAGAACTTAATTTCCTTCTCAGATAAAGAGATGTTCTTTACAATTTACATTTGTAGTATTTGCCTTTGGTGAATACTTGTACTATTAGGAATTTGAAATAATGAGAAAACTTTGTCCTGTAATTTTAGTAGAAACTCAACTTTCAACAATATGCAACCCCTTTTCTATTAGTCTATTTCCATTTTAAAAAGTGAAACCGTTTTATTAATTCAGTCTTCACAAAAAAAGTCAGCTGTGATTAGCTGGCTAGAAGTATCAAGGACAAAGTGGTAAAACAGGGAAACAGAAGTTTAGAGAGTGCTTACACAAATTAGAGGTTTTCAAATTGTCTGCATCTGGTAAAATTCACACCGGAGTACCCAGAAAATAAAGCTATTTTCTTTAGGAAACTGTAAAGAATAAGAAAAGTTTCTAGAAGACCAGAAAAAAGAAAGTGTTGTGCCTACATTAGAAGCAAGTATGTAAGGAATACAGACAGTTTTTATCATTCAAAGAAATAGTTTGCGAGCACTTAGACTTCAAGAAAGAGATAATAAGCAGTGTAGATTTTTCAGGAATAAATAAGATCAAAACAGCCACTGTTATAATTTTCAATATAAAATAAAGAGTATCAAACCTTATAAATCCTTGTTGACACATATGAAGTAGATGTCTCAGTACATGACATAGGGAGACAAAACTATATCAGATGGAAGAACAAAACTTGAAAATTTTTTCTTGGGCTATAGTTATCATTTGTCAAACCAAAAAAAGATGCAGTGACTAGGATCCAGAAGTTGTCTCTAGGTCTGCTACTATCAGACATTTTCATTAGCAACTTCTTTGAAGCAACAGAAAGTATGCTTGTTAATTTACAGATAATCCCAACTAGGAGAGACTTCGGATGTGTTGAATGTCAGAATTAAAATGTTAAATGATCTTGACAAATTGGCAAAAAGGGTTGTAATTAAAATGGACGAAAATGTGAACATTGGCCAACACTATCATAAGGTCAGATAAACACCAAGCTGAGAAGTAAAAACAGATTTATAATGTGTGAAATCCTACTGCTCTGCTAATTACTGGTAAATCACAGAAATTCTTTGTTGACTTTTGGATGTAATAATTTGAGAATTTAAACCAATGGTGGAGTACGGAAAAGAGGACTTAAAAATATCAGATGACTAGAAAACATTATCCATGCAGAAATTCTGACTAGAAAGCATTATGTTTGCAGAAATAATGAAGGAGCTAAAGATGTCTGATCCAGGGAATATCAGACATGGTCACTGTCATCACATTTGGAAGAGGATTCAAAAAGAAAAGTGCATTAATTCTTCCCAAAGTCTAGAGAAAACAGAAACATTTAATTTAGAGATAAATAATTTTTTTTTTACTATCAAAATGAGGTCTAAAAGGAAAAAAAAAATAATTTCCTCTAAGTAAGCCACTTCTGAATCATTACCTTTTATTATTAATTGTCATAAGAAAGTATTTACATAATTCCAGTGTCAAATAAACTTTTACTTTATTATCTTGAAGGCATAAATATTATCATCAAGGGAACACTTAAAAAAACATTCAGATATTCAGACAAATGTTTGTCTGAGGTTCTGCATTGGTAACAACCTCTGCAGAACTTGTGGAAATGCTGAAGAGTTCCATGAAAGAATGCTTGCCATTTTATTTTAATGTCATTATAGCTCAATATTAAGACCTTTTAATACAAGAATCTTTTTGACATGTAAGAAGACATTTAAAAGTTCAAATAGGAGAAAAATATCTCAAAAAATCCTAGTCTAGCATGCCCAAAAAAGCTAGGTTAGCATGCCAAAACATTCCCATATTCAATGATTTTTAGGAATATTTCACAGGTTATCCTTATTATGGGCCAAATGGTGTAGAAGTAAAAAGGTATTTTTATTTTTTCCTACCTCAGAACATAGCACTGAGTTAAGTGTGTTATTCCATTTTCCGTGGAGCTTCTGAGGTTGGAACAATCCACAGTAATAACATAAACTGGTGGGTAAGGAGACTTGGTTTTGGTGTCATGCTCTGTGGCTGACTTCTTCTGTGATGGTCATGTAATCACTGTGATATTCATCCTTTTTGACAAAACAGTAAGCATTAAGTGTTTCTCATGCCAAGGAAACAAACCAGGGAAACTGACTACTCAGTCTAGCTACATTTGTGTACTGGATTAATTCAGAGATACTTGGGTGGTGAGGCTTCTGAAAGCTGGGTCTTGCTTCCCCTTCAAGGTATGCCTTTAGCTGTGAGTATAAGTCTTAGTTCAATATCACATAAAGAACTAATTTCATTAAGTGAAAGCATGCAATCATCCAAATTTCTATCCTTGTTCTTCTAAAACTGATGATACATAAGCAATGTCTACCTCCCTCAACTTATAAGACAAACCTGTGATTTTTAGCCTAAGGAGTTTATGTTTTCGTAAGTCACATTTAACCAGTTTAGCCAACGTAATAATGAGACGAGATCATGTCAATAAAAGAAAGAAAAAAAAAAGAAAGAAAAAGAAGAATAGCAACTGTTACGAATTATGTTCAGTATTGTGCTAACTATGGGCAAAGCATCTGATTCCTTTACCTCATTCTAAGTTACTGTGCACAAGTGTGTATCCATGGATACACACTGGGAAGGGTACAAAACCCAGGATGTCAATATGAAATCCCAAGTTCTGAGAACAGTGCCCAGAAACATTATAGCATTAGTCAAACAAATGATGTTGTTTGCACCTACACTGGATGTAGGAGGCAAGGTTTTGCTAGCAGGTGCTCCAAGTGCTGGAGCAGACATTTGACTACAACCTGTGGAAGTTTTGGAAGGGATCATGGTGGTGTTTCCCTGTAGTTCATGGAGGACATCATACCGTAGCAGGGGAAAAGTGTGAGGAGAAAGGAGCTGCAGAGAAGAGCTGTTATGGACTGACTGAAACGCCTAATGCTCAACTCACCCTGTGCCACTTGGGGTTGAGGGGGGGAGAAGAGGATTTGGGAAGGAAGAAGTGAAGTCGAGCCTTGGAAGAGGAGTGCGCATAGGGAAGGTGTTATAGTTTTTGTCTTTGTTTCTTGCCACCCTGCTCTATTTTAGTTGGCAATAAATTAAATTAATTTTCCCTATGTCAAGTCTATTTTGCTTGTGATGATAACTTGTAATTAATATCTCTTTTTATCTTTACCCACAAGCTTTGCTATCCTATTTCCCCCCCCCGTCCTTTAGAAGAGGGGGAGTGAGAGTCAGGATGGGCCTCTGCCCGCTGGAAAAGGTGCCACCATAGCACCATTTTCTCCTGTGCTAAATTTCCTTCATGACTAATGGATCAAGGCCACTAAGTTTTTTTTTTATGGTCTTAAGACTTTTGTGTTGTATGAATCAATTTTTCCTGCTTTTCTGTATGTGTTAAAATCTTTTCCATGCTCAATTGTAATATATAATTTACTTCCAGTGTTTTATTTCATTTCTTTAATGACTTGTCACCCTTCAAATTGAGAAGAAATATGGCAGAGAGTTAGTTAATCTATTCTCGTGACAATTGTAAGGCTACACTATATTAAGAGCAGAACTGGGGACAAAATGTATTCACAAAGGCAGGAAGAAAAATAGGAAATGGGTATGAAATTATTCCTTTCTCCTTGTTCCTGTGATGGTATCTTATTGCTAATTTCTGATGCCATACATCAGAAATTAAAGCAGAGTGCAGACAACATTTTTGCTTGTGGTAGTTGTATTCAGTCTACTAGAACAATGCATTCTTAATCTATTTGGACATTTTGTCTGTCTGTGAAACCTTTTTTATCATTGTGGTGGGAGCACCAATAAAGAACAAGAAAACTAATTAATGAAAGTTGAAATATCTACAGGGAAAATACCAAATCCTCTGTCATGTTATGACTAGAGTCTCACTACATTTAGCTGGTGAAGTGTGAAATTCCATAATGTTCATTTTAAAAGCTACCTTTTGATAGCTTGTTGCAGAGAGATGGTTTTCAAGGGAACTGTTCCCCACGGAGGGTGAATGAATGAATTTCTTGATGGACTGAAATACAAGGTGGGAGTTAACCATCTCTAACCTCCATGGACCACTTATAGTGGAACTGGAATATCAAAATATGTTGTTCTCAAATATACCTTAATTTATCTAAAAATTAAAGGGAAAAATTTCCAAATTTGTTTTGTGTTACTCAAATAAGTCTAGTAAATCTGAAGTGATATGAAAGCTTTTCTTTCTTCTTTTCTTATTAAAGAATGCCTTTGAAAATTAAAACTGTGTTTTAATGCCTTTGAAATATTTGCTAATCTCTTTTTTCCTTGTCAGTCTTAATTGTGAGTTGAAATACAGGTGGTAGGTTTACAGCCAAGCACATGGTGTTTGGAGAAGA
This sequence comes from Vanellus vanellus, assembly GCF_965231255.1. Classification (NCBI taxonomy): domain Eukaryota; kingdom Metazoa; phylum Chordata; class Aves; order Charadriiformes; family Charadriidae; genus Vanellus; species Vanellus vanellus. The sequence goes on from NC_138907.1 coordinate 80,915,412, forward strand.
AGAAAAGTCAAAAAAAAAAAAAAGAAAAAAAAAGAAAAAAAAAAAGCCAATTATTTCCTAGGAATGCTGCAGCAAATGTACTGAGACGGGTCAGAAAGTTACTTTGTCCACTTGGTCTCAGTCTGTAAAGACTGTAGATAAAGCATAGATCTATGTGTTTGTGTAATTAATTCAATACAGATAACTTTGAGTGCCCTAAAAGGAGGCTTTAAACTGATAAATTTGAAAATTCAGTTTGACAACCTTATTTCTGCTACAGGCAAGGGCAGTTTAAGTCATGTCAGAGATAAGGGATGAAAAACCTCTTGAATTGACTTGACATAAGTGATAAGCGCATCTGCCAGAATGTTCTTTTTGACACCATCATCATTAAGAAGGCTTTGATGACTATAAAGGTGCGCTCACTGAATGAGAATAAATACTTATTAATAAAGCTATCACAAAAAGACACAAAAGTATGCCATAGCAGACAAAAAATCTCCTCAAAAAATGTTAGGTATATAAAAAAGCACAGAAAAGACATTCCTGGAAAATACCAGTAACAGATTTTTGTTATTCTAGCCTTTGTTTATTTTTGAACAAAATAAAACTGGACGTTTTTTATGAAAGCTGCGGCCTCTTCTATTCTGGAAATATTAAGAGGAAAATACTATTGGCAGGATTAAAAAAATCCAGCAGTCTTTTCCTGTTTTTCTAGCAGTTAGTCAACATAGTAATACAACCACTGTGGCTTCATTAGATTTGATTTTAATGCAGCTGTCTATGACTGTCTCACTGATTATTCCAGAATTGCATTAAAGGCTATACTAAATTCTGACAATAGGTTCTGCAGGGGTAGCACGTGTTATCCAGAGAAAGCAGATTCAATCAAAATGAATTTATGCTTCAATATAGGACTTGAAGGGAGAGAGAACAGGGTCATTATTCTGATATATAGTATTAAATGTCTGGAATATAAATTAATGACCCAGCCTAAAACTAGGATTCTCATTACATGAAACACACAACAAGTTTTGGCCAGATACTTGTAAGAAATGTAAATACCTTATTTATATTTATAGAGCATAATTCACTTTTTTTTTTCTTTTTAATACTCTGTGATCATGCATAGCATTTTTGTAATAACTTTTCCAAATTTTTTTTTGTAAGTTTGAACACAGCAAGTGTCAAAAGTCTGTTAAAGGCAGCAAATACTAATACAAAAAGCCATTAATACTTTCTTGCCCATTTATATACATTTCTTAACATTGATATCCTACATCCTTAGGGCAATAAAGGCATAATGAGTGCTTTTCTTACAAAAAAAATCTCTTTGGGGCTTTCCTAGACACTGTGAAAGTGTATTTATTTACAAGTGTACCTGTGGGCACTGTACATAAATTTGTTTTAAAGCTACAGAATAAAAGCTTTATTTGAGATAAGCTGAGTTATCATCTAGTTAAATGTACAATAACCTCAAATATTTCTACTTTTAAAGGTGATGCCTAAGCTTCCTTTTAATCCCAGTAATCTGGGATGTGAAGGCTGAGGGCAGCCATTGTTCCTGTGACCCTAAGGTGGTGGAGTTCAGGATCCTGAAGTGAGGGAAGAAGGCAAACAGCAGGATCACAGCCCTGGACTTCAGAATCATAGAATCATAGAATCATAGAATGGTTTAGGTTGGAAAGGACCTTGAAGATGATAGATTTCTAACCCCCCTGCCATAGGCAGGGACACCTCTCACTAGACCAGGTTGCCCAAGGCCACGTCCAGCCTGGCCTTGAGCACCTCCAGGCATGGGGCCTCAACAACCTCTCTGAGCAACCTGTTCCAGTGCCTTACCACCCTTAAAAAAACTTCTTCCTAATGTTCAATCTGAACCTGCCCTCTTCTAGTTTAAAGCCATTCCCCCTTATCCCATTGCTACATGCCCAAGTAAAAAGTCCTTCCCCAGCTCTCCTGTAGGCCCCCTTTAGGTACTGGAAGGGCACAATAAAGATCTCCCCAGAGCCTTCTCTTCTCCAGGCTGAATAGCCCTAACTCCTTCAGCCTCTCCTCATAGGAGAGTGCTCCAGCCCTCGGATCATCCTCGTGGCTCTCCTCTGGATATGCTCCAGCAGGTGCATGTCCTTCTTATGTTGGGGACTCCAGAGCTGGATGCAGTACTCCAGGTGGGGTCTCACGAGAGTGGAGCTGAGGGACAGAATCACCTCCTTTGACCTGTTGGCCACACTTCTGATGCAGCCCAGGATACAGTTGGCCTTCTGGGCTGCGATCACACACTGCTGGCTCATGTTTAGCTGCTGGCTCATGTTTAGCAGAAGAGAAAACCTTGGTCCATTCAGGGGCTTTCTAAGAATCCCATGAAACAACTGAGGACTAGAAGAAAGCAAATGTCAGTTGTATCTTGAAGAAGAGCAAGAATAAGGCTCTGGAGAACTACAGGCTTGTCAGCCTTACCTCAGTTCCTGGGAAGGTGATGAAATAAATAATTCCATAGTTTGTTTCGAAATATAGAAAAGACAAGAAAGTGATTTGGAATAGTCAACATGGATTTATGAAGAGGAAGTCATGCTTGACCAACCTAACAGACTCCTACAATTAAATGGATAGCTCAGTAAATGAGGGGAAAGCAATGACTGCTATCTTCCCTTCGGCTAGACTTTTGATACTGTACTGTCGCCAGCTTGTCTGGTAGGCTGGTAGGATTGTGTGGATGTCTGTAATACTTGTACTCAAGGACAGTACAGTCATAAAAACATTCTCAGGGTCTCCTAGTCTTCTTGCTGTTACTCCTCATGGTCAGAGTAATTGCAATTTGAATTAATGACATCATTGATTATTCATTGTTACATACATCTTTACTATTGCATTCCTTTGTGGATATTATAATAGTATAGAATAGAAGAGTGTGAAAACAAATTATGGCTTTGGTTTTCTAAGTTCAGCCAGGAGATGAGGGAGGAAAGGAAGCTGGGAAGGAAATGTATATTTATATCAGTGTCAGTTGTGAGTCTCTGGCTGGAGTTTTGGCTAACTGTCAATTCTCCCCCTGTCATTTTTCTTTTTTCTCTCTTTTTTACTGCATCTGGCTGATATTTTCAACTATTTACAAATTCCATATGACTTACTATCCACAAGAATTACTTGTATACAGCCTCAAAGTAGATCTGTCTTGTTCTTCTATCAGGATTTATATGTAACAAAAATTTCTTCCTAATATCTAGTCTAAATCTACCCTCTTCCAGTTTAAAGCCATCCCCCCTCATCCTATTAATTCCCCTCATCCTATCAATCATGCAATGAAGCAAGATGCAGTCCTACTTGTTCCTAATTTGAATAAAAATATTTTTCCCCATAAACCTGTAAATGTCTTGGAGTAATTTTTTATGCTTGATTCATTTGCAGAGAACTCTTGGCCTCTAAGAATTGTAAAACTACCATCTTCACTTTCAACAACATGTTGGAATTTTTCAGTCAGGAAAACACCTTTCACCAGAAGTTCCACTTCAATGATTAAATACATCCCTGATATGGAGATATAACATCCTGATTGCATTTCATTAATTGTTTGCACTTGAATAAGAAAAGTCACAAAATTAAATAAGCAGTTTGGTATAGAAACTCACTCATGCCCAAATTATTTATTTTATGAATATTGATATAATTCTAGACATGAATTAATAATAATAATATTTAAATTTAAAGTGATGATAAAAGAATCAATAGACAATATAATATCCTTTGAATGAAAATACATTACTATAATGTTTAGTTGCTGCACTGTATTCTTCTTTCTAATTCTCCGTTCCTATTTAGCATAATTTCATAGACTACTTTCTGGAAAATTTGACTACTACATCCTTTCAAAAAGATTATATTTTCTACCTGAATTATGTTGCTGTTAAGGTTTTCAACTTTCCTTTCCTAGTATTTACCTCTTCCTCTTGCCTGACATTCATTGTTATGGGACTTGATCTTCTTTCCCAACAAAATATATCTTTTTTCAAATATACTACCACTCTTAAAGGTCCTACTGTATACACTTTAGATTCTGTTCAACTTCATTTCAGATTGTTTATTTTTTCCTATAACTCAAAGTTGCAAATAAACTTTAATTGAGTCTTCCCTTACAAAGGGAAACCAAAACACATTCCCCCAGCACTCTACCATTAATCTGTTCACAGATAAATGCTGATGAGGAACAAGTATTTGCCAGTAATTTTGCATCCTTAATCTTTTTCATTCAACATTTGTAGAAAACCCTTCTCTGTTCAAATCTTGTGTTTCATGAGGTATTGGTACATATCACATTTTCAGTAGCCTCATTTTTTTCCCCACCACCACTTCAAATGAAGAAAATCCAGTGGAGATACTAAGCACTGCCTGTAAGACGATGAAGATCAAGGGAAGACTTTTATCCCTGGCTTTTTCTGTTCCTTTGACAAATTTCCCTAGTGAATCCTTAATGGTCTATTACTTTTCTTTTCTTGCCTGCTGAACTGTACATGGTAGGATTTGTTAAATTTTTGCTTGGTTTCACGCATTTTACATTTTTTTTGGTAATTGCCTTTCCAAAATGAGTACTGTTGTCTGATTCTATTACATTTAGAACATGTTCCTCTGGCCACAATTAGCTCAGGTAACACTTTTGGATAGCCTCTTGATATTATTATTTTGGAAAAATTCATTAAAAAATCTTTCTTCCCATGTAGTAAAGGAGAGAATTATCACTCAAAAGTGCTTATTTCCTCTCCACTTTTTTTAGAGAGATATAATAAAGTTAATTTGAGTTCTAGATGAGTGACAAACACTGAAATCTTAAGGAAATTTTTCTTCCTTGATGTAACATACCTACAGCAAACAATTGTTCACTTGTTATATGACGTCTTGCTATAATTTCCACCACCATGTTGAGATATGTTGTGTTTCTTGGAAGATTAGCCTTTCCATTTTGTGGCAAAACACAATATATATTACTTCATCAATCATTTAATTTGGTAAAGAATACTGATTCCATTCTCTGAAACTACATGAAAAGATTTCTGCTCTGCACATTCCAAAAGTGTTCATCAGAACTTCAAAAGTAGCTCGCAGTTTAAGATTTCCCTGATACTTCATCATATATCTTTATTCTTTCCAAAATTTCTCTGTATGAGAATCTTGCTACTGATTTTGAGTAATTTTTGTGACCTTTTGCTTCTCATTTTAGTTGGTACTGATATTTTTCAATTTAGGACTGTCTGCTAATTTCTTGCATTGGAAGGAACTAATAGGTTGGTGTATTCTTTAGAAAAAAAAGGGACAAGATAAAAAAAGTAAAAAAGTGAAAAAGAGAAGACGGGAAAAGAAAACAGAAAAAGGAAAAAAAAGTAACTATGTCATAAATTATAGCAACACAAAAAATCTTGGATGTCTAGTTGCAATATATTTAATTGGTTAGTCCACTGAAAAATTTAATCCAAAGATAACTTTTGCTCAATACTGTCACTCAATAGCTACCTCTTTCTTTGATGGTTATATTCATTGCATTTGTGTCAGTTTCCCACATGAGTTTCTAGTGCTATTTCAACAGCTGTAGAGTATCTCCCTTCCTTTCCAGTGTCACTCAAAATAGGCATGATTCTCCCACAGGTCCAATGACCTATCTGCCATGTGTGTGCCTTCATCTTTGGGACATTGTTGCATCTTCTCCTTCCTCCATTATGGAAGAAGAGCTTTAAAAATGTTCTAACTAACTGGCCTAACAATGGACATGGAGATTGTTCTTCCCCTGCCCCCACCTTTTTATCTTCTCTTTACATATGTTCTTCATGATCATGAAAAGAAAAGAAAAAAACATCACAATTTGTTGCTGTCATTATCAAGTGAAACACAGACTACTTTATGTAATCCACCATTTATTTTATCAGACCTCTAGTTGGTTATCAGAGCAAGGAGTTTTACATTCCCACAGTCAAGACCAATCTCCTTCTCCAAGGCAAGCCAATTCACAGACTCCGAACATTGTTATTCTGTACAGTTAATTCATTTAACTGTGTCTTTTGTCCCATGACGATGTTATTTCTTCTCTCTTCTGATCTGGGTGAAAATGTTTTTGTAGACAAGGAAGTAGCCTGCATTCCCAGAAAATCCATCATGAGTTAATCTTATTTCAAATTCAATTCCTCAAATTGCATTTCTTTAACCTCACTTACAGACTTGTGAAGGAGTTCTTATCCTGTTATGAGGAGGGGAGGAGGAGTTTTGAAACAAGATACCCTTATATATTTCCTCTGTTTGGTAGTGGTGCCACCGCCCACCTACAGATATTCTTCTAAGTTTTACGGAAGCTCTTTTCCAAGTCCATTGCAAAAGCAACTAGCTAAATCAGTTTGGTCCAGAGCAGGAAGATATATTTCTATGTTCCCATTTCCCCATTGCCTCCTTTTTTCACTTCAGTAGTAAAGGCTCATACTCATCTCACCAAACTTTGTTGTCTTGTCTAGATCTTATAATTAATGAAGAAAAATAAATGAGTCAAGAGGGCAATTTTCTTCACTCAATTTCCATATCTATCTTAGGCTGAATAACCGACCTCTTTAGCATTACTATGTGGCTGCAGAAAGTGCCTGGCCAAGTAGTTCGGGACAGGTAACTAACTTTAAATAAAACTGAAGGAGAAAAATCCAGTCCAGTTAAATGTTCATAGTAAAGTGCTGAAACCAATCTATTCCACAATGTGTAAGTCCAAGATTTCATGCACAGCTGCTGAAAAGGTGGAAAAAAATCTACTTGAACTAGGTTTCTCCACAATGGAAATATAGTTATCGCTAGTGTAGTCATACTGTTGGACCATACGTGTTTGCTCTTGTATGTTTTCTCAAAACTGTTATTTTAACATTTGGTAGATAGATTTTGTAACAAATACTGGTTTATTCTTTCTAAACCGAAGTAGGCTAGAGTGTTATCAGACACTAACCTAACCCATTTCTTGCTTCTCTGTATGGCTGGTCATGTAACTGATTTATACTTCTTTTATTAGGTTCTACGTATGAAACTTGACAGTGCAGGCATACGTGGCTCTGGCTGCCTCTGTCCATATTTACTGTCACAGTCTGTATGACTGTTGGAGTAAGTCATGATTAGATGACATTCAGAATAGTAAGACTGGCTGTACATGAAGCTTTGCTTTTGTTTCTGCTGTCCTGAGCCTACAATACTTCAGAATTTGAACTCAACCTATGAGGTAAAGACTTCTAGCTCATTACTGAGAGGAAGGAGGCAGAAAATGCTCTGGGTTGCCTTACGTGGGTTATATATTTTGTTTTTAAAACAACATATGGACTGGTATTTCTGAAACAGAATTTTATAGATTTTTTTTTTAATTCAAAATTCTAACAAAGTTTGAAGTTAGCAGTTCCATTGCATTAGAACTTTGACTGTCCTTAGTCATCGATAAGAAAATATGAATTAGCATTTTTTCTTTTCTAAACACTACAACTAGTGTCGCTAGCTGTTATGAGCTTCATTCATTTAGTACAGTCATTCTAAAAGGTTGTTGAGACATATCTGGCAACCACTATCCAGCAAACTTAACATTTAAAATATACTGTATGCTTCTTCCAAAGCACTTTGCAAAGAGCATCATGAAAACAGTTCTTTGCAGAAAAAAGTGTCAGACTAGTATGTGGCAGACCAGCAGAAGCTGAAACTTGTGTGAAATTCTATTCAATAAAGATTGAGAAGAACATTTGATTTTTAGAGCTAACCAGCAGTGAGCTGAGAACAGAATACTGGATTTCAACACCTTCTATGTCCAGCCCAATGTATCAGGACTGACACTTCTCAGATACAGGTGAAAATAGCTCTTGATTGTCTCAGATTAATTCTAGGGAGCTAAATGTGTTTCTAGTTACCCATGCATATGCAGTGACCATAATTTACTTCAAAGTGCATGAAAAAAATATGAACTGTAAATAATACAGAGGTATAAAAATGTCCAACTGAAGCCTGATTTCGAAATCAGTGAACTGTTTGCCTTCACACTTTTAAGCTATGCAACCCGAAAAGAGAGTAAAAAGGATGGTGTAAGTTCTGCAAATTGTATGTATTAGCTGATGCTCTGTCACAAGACATATATAAACAACACTAATCTTTTCCCCTCTCCTTTCCTCTTCTGGAATTCAGAACATGCTATTTAGTAATTCACAGGTATTGACAGTTGCACAGATTAATTTTTTTAGGAAAGCGGTATTTTTGAGTATTAATGGTGGTATATAAAATGCTAAATCCATGCCTTATAGGAACATGTACTTACAGAAACAAACACTATTACTCTATATGAAATCTACATGAAACTCTGAGAGAGAACACAACATTGTAATGTTTAATGAACTGACCTTATTATTGAGCAAACTCTTTCTACTCAGGCCTCTGGGTATAATCTGGTACAATTTACTATAAAACAAACCCAGATTGCTTTAGTTTTCTGCTTCAGTGGGTAATTCCTTACTGTGACTAACAAAGGTATGGAGCACAAAGTAAAAACTATATACTAATAGGCTTTTTCTCAAATTAAAGCACATCGTATTTTTCAGAGGTAGAATGAGAATGCAGTAATAAAGCTGTAACTCCCCAAAGTGACTGAAATAAATAACACATAAATGATGCATAAGTAGATAAGAAGCAGGTGGATTACAGCTATGAATGCAGTGAAGTGAAATGTTAGGATTGGCAATGACTTATTCATGTCCTATATTCAGCCTCTGTGGAACATGGATCAAATAATTCTATAGAGTAATGTTCATTTATATACAGCACCTATGAGTCCCTTGAAGTTCATTTTTAATGACTGGCAGCATGGTCCTCTCTGCTATAAGCCCCTATTGAAGTAATTTTCTCCAAGTCTATAGGAGTGAAATTCATCGCTTTGAAGAGGTTCAGTCCATTCCTATCCACTATATATCACAATTATGTATATAACACGGACCCTTTGAGGGGGAAAAAAGATATGCAGAACATTCCAGTTATTCATTTTCAACTGTGCATATGCAAAACATTTGCAGGCTGAAAATGGAAAATTCTTATGTGATGTATTGGATGGCAATGAGAAAGAATATACCCATGCTTTAAAAATATGCACTTTTTATTGAAAGTAATTTTAGAAAAATTCTTTGGAGGCAAATTTTACTCCATTTTTGTAAATATCATTTTTTATGTCTGCATAAAACATAATAAAATAAATTAATCCTAAAACAGTTCTGGGGAATACCCTGAATTTAATGCTGTAGTACATAGTGAAGGGTACTTACATTACAATATTTCCATATACAAACTGTGTACACATTTAATTAGGTATTAAACACCTGTTTCTTTGCTTCTACTGCCAGCTGATTTATCTTCTGAATGACCAGTTCAGAACAGGTAATGATGAAGGGTGAATTGTCACTCTGCACATGAGTCAATGGTAAGAGAAAGGGACTTAGTATCATAGAATCATAGAATGGTTTAGGTTGGAAGGGACCTTAAACATCAGCTAGTTCTAATCCCCCTGCCATGGGCAGGGACACCTCACACTAGATCAGGTTTCTGAAAGCCCCACCCAACCTGGCCTTGAACACTTCCAGAGATGAGGAATGAACAACTTCCCTGGGCCATCTGTTCCAGTGTCTCACCACCCTCACAGTAAAGAATTTCTTCCTAATGTCTAATCTAAATCGGCCCTCCTTCAATCTAAAACTGTTACCCCTCAGCATATCGCTACATTACCTGATAAAGAGTCGCTCCTCATCTTTCCTGTAGGCACCCTTTAGGCACTGGAATGCCACTATAAGGTCTTCCCAGAGCCTTCTCTTCTCCAGGTTGAACAGCGCCAGCTCTCTCAGCCTGTCTTCATAGGAGAGGTGCTCCAGACCTCTAATCATTTTTGTGGCCCTCCTCTGGACTCACTCCAACAAGTCCATGTATTGCTCATGTTGGGCGCTCCAGAGCTGGATGCAGTACTCCAGGTGGGGTGTGACAAGAGCTGAGCAGAGGGGCAGAATCACCTCCCTCGACCTGCTGGCCACACTTCTTTTGATGCAGCCCAGGATGTGGTTGGCTTTCTTCTGGGCTCTGAGCACACGTTGCTGGCTCACATTGATCTTCACATCAACCAGCACCCCTAAGTCTTTCTCCTCAGGGCTGCTCTCAATCCATTTGCTGCCCAGCCTGTATTTGCCCTTGGGATTACTGCAACCCACATGCAGGACCTTGCAATTGGTGTGGTTAAACTTCATGAGATTGGCATGGGCCCACCTCTCAAGCCTGTCCAAGTCCCTCTGGATGGCATCGCTTCCTTCAAGTGTGCAACTGCTCCACACAGCTTGATGACATTTGCAAACTTGCTAAGGGTGCACTGAATCCCAACATTCATGTCGCCAACAAAGACGTTGAACAGCACTGGTTCCAGTACTGACTCCCAAGGAACACCACTCATCACTGCTTGCCACTTGGACATTGAGCTGTTGACCACAACTCTTTGAGTGTGGCCATCCAGCCAGTTCCTTATCCACTGAGTGGTCCATTGCTCAAATGCATGTCTCTCTGTCCTGGATGGCATTGCTTCCTTCAAGTGTGCAACTGCTCCTCACAGCTTGGTGTTGTTTGCAAACTTGCTGAGAGTGCACTCAATCCCATTGTTTGTGTCACCAACAAAGATGTTGAACAGCACTGGTCCCAGTACTGACCCCTGAGGAACACCACTTGTCACTGCTTGCCACTTGAATATCGAGCTGTTGACCACAACTCTTTGAGTGTGGCCATCCGGCCAATTCCTTATCCAGCAAGTGGTCCATCCATCAAATCTTTGTCTCTCCAATCTAGAGACAAGGATGTTGTGTGGGACAGTGTCGAATGCTTTGTACACGTCCAGATAAATGATGTCAGTTTCTCTTCCCTTATCCACCAACGCTGTAATGCCTTCATAGAAGGCCACCAAGTTTGACAGGCATGATTCGCCCTTAATGAAGCCATGTTGGCTTTCACCAATCACCTCCTTATTTTACATGTGCCTTAGCATAGTTTCCCGGAGGATCTGCTCTGTGATCTTGCTGGGCACAGAGGTGAGACTGACTGGCCTGTATTTCTGATTTATGAGCCTAAATTTTGGGGAATTGACATTTTCATCTGGGATCCTGGATGAAAGGCAGATATAGAAGCTTGTAGTCACACATATTTGAAGTTTTTTATTTCAAAGATTCCTTGGAGTAGTCACCTAATTTAACTCAGTCTTCTACATCTGCACTAGCAATGCTAGCCAGTCTTTACAGACAATGAATAGATAGACATTTTCAGGACATGATTCATCTGACCTATTTTAGATAGTTACATGAGGTGATTCATGTGTTAGAAATGCCTGATTCCTTCCATTAATTATAAAAAGAAGCTATGATGACTAATTCAGCTGTATATGAAAGCAATGTGGATATATTTTTGGTCAGAGTCCTCCCACTTAATATGTCTGTCAAAAAAGATGAATTCTTGATAAAAATGGGCCCAAATAATTTGATTTTTTCCATGCACTGAGTTGAATTGAATCTAGAAAAATGAATAGTCATCTCTGTGCAAAACAGATGACAAAAGAAAAAAGGTATTTGCCATAATTGACATACTGGTAGGAATAGCAAAATCAAATCCCTAAAAGAGAGAAAATGAGAGTGAATGACAGAAGGATATATGCACTATCCAGGTTTTTCAGGTCTATATTGGGCCTATCCTGGCACAGCGTTGGTGGCAAAATGACTCTGTTCCAGACTCTGTTCTCCCAGCAGGTTCTGAGTGCTGAGCTTGAAAAAACACTTGACTACAGTAAAAGGCAGTCATAATTCTGTTGTCTGCACTCCCAGTTCTGCTCTGCAGGTATCTTAGCAGAAAGAAGTTGGAGCATGACCAGATTTTTCCCTTCAGACTCTGACCTCGTATAATCCTGGCAAAAGTGGATGAATGTGCTCAATGCTAGAAAAGCAAGTGGGTAGGTAAAGGTTCCTGTTGGCACCACTTATGCAAACATGCAGGGTATGATATTCTCTTAATGGCTGTGCTCTTGATTCAAAGATACACCCTTGGGACATGTTCGAATTCTGGGGCAGACTCAAGATGCAGTATACTTCTGAGTGCTTATCCCATAATTATCCAGACTTCTATATGCAGCGCTTAAGTACCACTGCACAAGCCCTGGTATTCTCATCTGAAAGTGCAGTCAGGACACAGGTAGCATATCTGTCTGAGAATCAAGGTGCTCCTCAAAATTTTAAACAAAAAATAAAAATAAAAAATTTATTTGAGAAAATTCAAAGGAGTGGTATTCTGGTTATTTCTCCCATTTTCTTATGTGAACCATAATAGCAAATCGTGTGACAGCTTCCTTGTGTACCATGGCTTCCCAGTGGGTGTGGAAAGGCTCTGAATGATATCAGCCTCAGGACATTAAGTTTCCTTATAAAACAGAATAGATGCATGAAGAATCAAACCACAGCTCATCAACGACAGGATGAGTATTCCACAGAAATAAGATTTGTAGTCAGTTATTTTCCTCTTACAGTTAGGAGTATTTCATTTAACTGGAAAACCCACTTTTCTACTGAACAACTATGGTAAAGGCAATATTCTAAGGCATTGTTCAAAACATTGTCCTGGTTTGAAATGTGTTGCAAGATCAATTGGCAGAGGACCAGGAGTACAATGTTAACATGTAGTAGGTACCTCTCTGAAGAGAAGACTCCAGGGAGACCTTATTGTGGCATTTCAATATATAAAGGGGGCTTATAATAATGATCTAGAGACTTTTTACCAAGGTCTGTAGCAACCAAAGAAGGGGCAATGTTTCTAAACTGAAAAAGTGTAGATTTAGATTGGACATAAGGAAGACATTTTTTGTGATGAGAGTGGTGAGGCACTGGAACAGGTTGCCCAGAGAAGTTGTGGATGCCTCATCCTTGGAAGTGTTCAAGGTCAGGTTGGATGGGGCTTTGAGCAACCTAATCTGGTGAAAGATGTCCCTGCCCATGGCAGAGGGGCTTGGACTAGATGATCTTTAAAGGTCCTTTCCAACCCAAACCATTCTATGATTCTACAATTCTACGACTCTATGATTTTGGTCTCTGCTACTGCCAATGAATAGAAAGTTGAGCCAATCAGCTGCCTATATTATGGCAGGGAAGTCTCTCAGACGCGGGAGACAAAAAGCTGAAGGGCCACCTCAAGGTAAAGTAACTCTAAAACCTGGAAGGCAACATTCTTGAAATAAATCAGTTCCTCATAACTATTACATTTCTTATAGTGAGTTATTCTTATACTTTGATTTCTACAGCTTCTTTAACTTTCCTTAATGTTACAAAAACTTTCCAGCTGCCTTGGAAGTGTGTGATACTTTATTATATTTATAGCACATTTGTATATTTATCTTTTATTCATCCAGTTTTGCTGGTTTTCTTAGATTTCTTGAACACAGAAACTGTATTTTCATGTATGAACACAGCAAATCCCCCAATAATTCATTTGCATTAATTTTGTATTTTTAGAAAAATCCTTGTATTGTTTCTTTACATTAGTCTTCTCCTAAATAAGGAAATGAGAGTTTTATAATTAATAACAAAAATAATATCTTTCAAGTATCAGTGTACTGACAACAGTAAACTCAAAGCAAACAAGCAGATTATTTTCACGTGTTTATAGCCACACACAATCTCTCCTATCTTTGTCAGGGAGATTCCATTATATTTTTCTTTCAAAGGCAAAGATAAAGAAGTTCTTTCCTTCTCCTACCTAATGTCTTGGATTATACTAAAGACTAGATTGTGTTATCCACACAGGGGTGTCCAGTAATATTTCAAACAGCATGTGGAGATGGTATATGTGCTGCTCATTTCTTGTGTCCAATGGACAGAATAGATTTTTTTTGAAATCTTTTCAGCTTATTGCAATCAAATTCTTGTCATGGGTAAAAAGAAGTCAGTTTACAAACAAGAAATTCATGTTAGTCTAATTCAAGGATTAAGAGTTTAAACTAAGAATTATTGGCCCAATTACAAAGTTTAGACATTGACAGTTCAAATTATAGAATTTAAATTAGATATATACAAACTTTCAACTATCTAAACCTTATTGTGATGTTATGCTCACCCTTCTACTGTCCCGTGGCATATCGATGTCCAGGATTTCTGCCTGGGTAGGGGATATATGGCAAGTCATCATCAGCAGGAGTCCTTCACTAGGAGTAATATGATGTTGTTATAGATGGTTTCTTCCTCCTCACTTTGGCATGGGTAATTTTTATGTGTTTGCTACAACCTAGACCCACATCTTTATTGGTCTGCAATTTCACTTTTGCAGGCAAATTTAGTATAGATGATGTGATTTACATACCTCGGCTACTTGTTCTTGTTTCTTTTTGTTACCCTTAAAACTCTTTTTACCTGGCTCCCAAGGCTGCTTTGTTTACATGTAACCAATAACTGACTGCTGTTGAGTGGTTTGTAGCCCTTGGGCCTCCAGTATTATCCTCTGCTTGTACTTTCAAGGCCTCTTCAAGGCCTGCCATCCCATGCCTTTATTCCCTCGCACTGCATTTTTATTATCAGGTCATAGATAATTCATACTACATATAGCTACTTGCTATAGCCATCTGTCAGCTACCAAAAAAACCCCAACCGACAGGTGTTATAGCACACAATCGCACAAAGCTAAGCAAAAGTTAAACCAAAGCAGGTAATAGTCCCCTGGCTGTTTGGTTATTGCCATTAAAAGCCAAAACAAATCTCCAGGCAGCCCAAGTCTAACAAGCGACGAGGCCTTTGGTGACATCTTAATCCACAGCCTGTGGCCTGTTTCAAGCAAATGGTAACTCTATATTGTGGGCTACATATCCGCATATGACACAGTACTCACGAGGAACCTGTGTCCTTCAGAAGTAGCCATGGGTAGGCAGGACCCTATGTTGTTTTGCATGTCGTTAGACTCTTTTAAGTGGGCAAATGAACTGAGTCCTTAAGGTCTTGTTGCATCTGGGAGTGAGAAGATTAATTGTCTCAAAGACCAATTTTACATATGACAAAAAAATCACTGATCTTTCATATTTTCACTTTAAAGCAATTCTTTCCTTTAAAAATAAAATTAGTATAAGAACAAAAGGCAGAATAATTGAAGTAGTTTAAGGATATAGAGCAATACACCCTCATTGTAAAATAACAGCTAAAGTGATTAATTTGTTACACCAGTTCTTTGTAAGTTACACAAAGTAGGAATAGATACAAAATTGTTTTTGTAGTCTGTTAATAGGAAATATGTTATATTGAATAGTAGGCTGTGCCTACTTTACCAAGTAATGTATCACAGTCAGAGCAGATCAGGTCATGGAAAGCTGTAGGGTACTGCAATCCTACATGTACAATACTGGCAGTTCAAGGTTTTACTTCAGACAGGATTTAGCCTCATCCAATGTCTTCACCCCTGATGATCCAAAGCTGTCCAAAAGAAAGCTATCTACCAGCGTTTGTTTCCTCAGCTGTGGGTTCCTCTCTGAATCTGTCCAGAACAGATCATTGTGTTCTTTTGTCCTTTTCAAATGCTAGAAATTCATCTCTCCTCTGTCCCCATCACCTGTACAAAGACACACACAGGGAAGAAAACTTTATTTCTTCTTCACTCTTTTCTGAGTGACACCAGATGTGATTCCTGCCTTACTGCCACCTGCTTATGGTGATAACTCCCCAGGGAGTTCAGGAGTCTTCCTAAAAATCATTTTGCTTAAATATTGATTCATTGCATAATCTAAAGGAGTTTATTGAGGTTAGTGATCTTAACCTCCAAAATCTTGTAGATAGGCCTTCTTCTTATCCACACTGTAAACTGAATCGCTTTGGAAAGAGAGAAGTAACATTTGCCATTTGGGGCAGAACAAGGTCTTCCTGTAAGAAACGGATTAGCCCAGATCAGTCACTAGAAAGAAAAAGTCACTTTTGAAAGTGGAAAGTTAAGTCTTTTTAGCGACTGATCCATTTCTCATACAAACTACTACTCTCGGCAAAATTCCTTCTTTTTGAACAAATGCTGCGCTTTTTTGCCTTTACTTCCATGACACTCTTAATACTATGTTAAAAAAGAAAGAAAGAAAACAAACCCACCAACACCAGAACACTGAACTACACGTATAGCTTCTCCACATGGGAAAAATGTGAAAAAGAGTAAGAGACCAAAGAAATCTGGTATTACAGAAACTCCTCTGAAACAGCTGTGATGAAGTTATATCAATTATGTGTCTAGAACTGTAGAAGTGTAATCAAGATGTTAAGGGTTGTGCTCCTATCAAACAGCATGGTCCTGTTATCTCAGTTGTACATTTCTCTATTCTAGTCTAATGTCTTTAGTAGTGCATTGTAGACACAGTTTCCTACTCACAGAAATAATTCAGCTTTTATTCAATGATGTTTCATGTAAAATACATAAACAGCCCTGAAAAAAGCTAGACTACTGAATTTCCTGCTATTATGTGAAATTTTTAATTACCAAGATACGACCAGGGTCCCTCCTGGGCTCTGTCCAAAATTTAGCAGTCCTGCTATCTGTAATGTGATTACTTAAGTAATATATACCTCTTTGGAGTCCATACAATCTTTTTGACAACAGAGCTTCCTGACCAAACTCTCTTCTCTTCTCAAAGCATGATTTTTGGGGAATTGGAGTTCCTGGATCTCATCAGATTTGGCTTTAACCTGAGGTATATTTAGATTTAACCTGATCTTTGTCTCTGGATGTTGTACAGAAGAAGAACTGCAACCCGAAGAACAAAGAATCATCTTATAAGACTATATAGAACTATAAGTAGAAAAGGGAGGAGAGACGCATCTTAAATTCTGGTTTTGGACAGTGGCCATAAAGACTAACAACAATCTTATTTATGTTCTCTTATTCATGTTACAGATAAATAACATTGATGAAAGAAACCAATACAGCAATGGAGCCAAATTCTTGAAAGAACTAAAGTAAGAGCGCTATTAGTCTCCAGTTTCATCTTTACTGAAGATTCACCAAATCTGTAAATAAGTTAGATTTTGATTAAAACATATTTATTTTCAATTTTCATTTTAAAATTGTTTCAAATTTTAATCTAAACTGTCTCTTCATTTGACTACAGTCATAAAAAGTTCAAAACCAGAGATGTAAAATGCATTTTGGTTTTCTCAAATTCAGACCAACTGACCACTAATCTTCCATTTTTTCTCTGAATTTCTATGAAATGTTTTGATAGTCTTTATAGCAGGTACCTTGAGATTTCATGGTACGGTTACCAGTTTGGCTGTAATTTTTAAATTTAGCACTGATGAATTTAAAACAAAGTGTATCTTTACAAGATAGGAAAGAGCATAACAAACCAAAGGAGGAAGTTTAAAGATGTCTAAACTAGTATTGAATGTAATAAGTGTTATTACATTTTTCTTTCTAAAAGCCAGGTCAGATGGAATTCTGGATTTAAAAGATGAGACCTCTTTGTCTCAATTTTTGCTTCTACTTATAGTGCAATAGAAGACCAGTATACAAAAAAGAAAAATTAAAAGGAGTTCTAGATACACAAAACTAGAGCAAGTAAGTATTCTATTTCAGAGAAATATGATCCTTCCTTTTTTTTTTAAATTTCTGATCTAGTTCCCAAGAAATGTAATTTGTTCATTGCAAATTACAGTCTGCATTTGACAAAAAAACTGATCAAATCTCAAGATCAAAACTTCAAGAGTTATAATCTCAGCTAGCCAAATACCTGAACTGTTTTTGAATTTCCAAGTCTCTGCCTCTGCATAGCTCACTTACAGAGTGTGTGGGGAACAGACAGACTGATGTTTACGAATAGATTGTTAAATCATATGGCATTAACAGATTTTAGCAGCATTATATTATCCTTCTGTCTTTTCCTCCCAGTGACATGATGATTAAAAAAATGTGACAGGAAGATACTGTAGGCCAAAAGATCAAAATACTATGAAATGAAAAACAAAGGTTGATAAAGCTTTCTAACATAAATCTTGTTAAGATTTGAAAGCAGAAGAAATCGACCAAAATACACAAGACACAGTATTACATTTGGCTAAATCTCATTTTGAAAGCAGAATATTTTTTTTTTTAATGTTATCATGTAATTTATTTCCATCTAACAGCGCTGTCGATTTAGTTGTTTTTTTCCTTGCACTTTGAATAAAGACATCACATAATCTAATTTCACTAACTTATTTCTCATATGGGATATAACACTTTGAACTTTGTAAAAGTCTCAAGTCAAAATATATTATTTTAAAGATACACTTTGAAAATCTTTATACCCTTCTCTCTCAAATTAATTTGAATAATGTTTCTTAAAAATGTTGATAAAGACAATGACCTTAGGAAAATAGTGAGAATTGATTACTTGTGATAAGGTCACCAGAGCTGCTTTCTAAATTAATCTTTTCAAGTGCTTTTCAAAGGTAATGAGACACCTCCAGGTGTTAATAGGTTCAGGAAAGAATGCCTGTGGAAATTTGAAAAGGAAAAAAAACAACATCAACACTAGGAGGTGTTTAGTTGCGCCTCAATGGCGCATGGAAAACAAGTTACAAATCAGCCTGTAAGTACTTCAGTTCCTGTTGAGGCCAACCTAATGGATGAACAGTAGCCAAAGAGTATTTTTCTTAGCTGATCAAAGTTCTCTATGTTGGGAGAAGTTTTATATTTGAAAATAAAATTTTGTCCTGCACTGAAATAGAAAAAAAAAAAACAAAAAAAACTGGCTTTTTTCAGTTGACATATTAAAAAAATATATGCTTAAAAACAACAAAGTGAACTGTTAAAAATTATCTAAACTAGATATTGAAACAGTATTCCAACCAGGGTAAGGTAATTTCTAACTAAGAGTATGATAAAACACAAAAAATAAAAGCTTATAGGTGAAATATTCATACACAGATCCTGAATGATTAAATTTATTAGATTGTGAAAAAAACACTCAAGAGAAATACCATGACTATCATTTGACCCTCACTGAAATGAAGCTGTACAGATCTCATCTCAGTTAAAGAATAGACTGTGCTAGGTGACTATATAGGTCTTTTTTGCCATTAATTTCAGCTGTTTTATAAACTCTGGTATATTGGCTAGCAACCCAACCATTTTTATTTCGAACACATAAGGATTTATTAATCCATCCAATATCTTTGTATAAACACCATCTCCCAAAGATGTGTACAATAGAAATGTAATCATTTATACAGTATCGTATAAAACCCCTTACTTTTTATGCTGTGAAGATGGTAAATATTAAAGGCAATTTTAAACTTGGAATTGCAGTGGGTAATGTACTGTCTCGCACAATACCAAAGGTCAAAATCTTTTCAGAGTACTTGAAGATAAAAAATTTGCTGTAATTTGAGTTGAGTGTGCAATGAGGGTGAGACAGGCGTTTTGACTTGACTACTCACTTGAAGTTCAGAAAGTACAAATTTTCCTTGATTTTTTAGACCACCTACTAAAATTCTGTTTTGTTATCCCTGTAGTTTTAATAGCCTGCTGTAGTTTAACCATGGTAGGCAGCTCAGTGCCACATAGTTGCTCCCTCATTCCCCCCCAACAGGATGAGGGAGAGAATCGAAAGGGTAAAAGCGAGAAAACTCATGGGTTGAGATAAAGACAGTTTTATGGGTTAAGCTAAAGCTGAGCACACAAGCAAAGTAAAATCAGGAATCCTTTCACTATTTCCCTGTAGTAGGCAGATGTTTAGCCATCTCCAGAAAAACATGGCTTCATCACATGTAATGGTTACTTGGGAAGACAAACGCCTTAACTTCGAACATTCTCGCCCTTCCTCCCTCTTCCCCCAGTTTTTCTTGCTGAGCATGATGTCCTATGGTCTGGGACATCCCTTTGGTCAGCTGGGGTCAGCTGGTGTATAAAAGAACATTAGCCATACTTTCAGACACTCAAGCAGTTCTTCATATATGAAATAGAAGCAGCAGATTTCAAAGCTTTATAAGTCTAAAAAAATTTAGAGCATGTTTAGGTATGCACTGGGCCATCTCTGAAAGGAAACGCAGCTGATACTGAGAACTAGAATAGGTGTCAGTAGGGGGAAAGAGAGAAAAAGTTGATAAGGTACAGTATTTGTTCTGCCTGTTTCAGAGTCTGCTGCTTCTATTTCATAGCTGAAGTCTGTCTTTTTATCCAAGTGTACTAGTATGTCTGATGAAAATGCATTGTCTTTACCTACAAGTGTACCACAGCGAGAACGCTCTTCTGGAAGGTGAGAGGTATTCAGATTTCATCACAAAGAATAATTGTCTTACTCACCACATTCCTTACATCCCCTAAGACAAGCAAAAAGGAAGTATTGTGTGATTGACTTCTTTTGCAAAAGAAGTAACTAAAAATTTCTGTTTTGCAATTAATGTTTGGGGTTTTTTCTGGAATTATTTCTTTCTACTTATAAGAAGGTAAGAAAAAACAACAATATCACCCCAAAGCAACTGTGTTTCCATCCCTCATCTTAAATGCAAAACTCTTATCAGATCTCAATTTGTTTCTAGAAGATGAAGGATTATGTAACATTCCAGTTATTGATTTTAGCTACTTTTATATGCAAGTACTGTTTAGTACATGAAATTGCAGAGGCATTGGCTCATTTTATTAAAAGGTGAAGAAAAATTCTCTTTGTCTTGGATCAAAACTATGTATAGTGACCCTTCCATATGAATTTAAGTCTCTGTACTACTTGTGAAAAGTTAATAATGCTGATGATATTCAAGATATAATCACTACAGCCAGCTGATCACAGGCAGACTATGGTTTGGGTCTTGAGGATCTACTATCAGAAGTGTTCATGTAGCCCAGTGTGAAAGGGAGGTTTCACCTTGATCTGGGACGGTTTGGCCTGGATAAGGGAAGGCTCAGGAGAGATCTCCTCCATGTATAAATATACCTGAAGGGAGGGTGCAAAGAGGATGGAACCAGGCTCTTTTCAGTGGCTCTCAGTAACAGTACAAGAAGCACAAACTGAAACACAGGAGGTTACATTTAAATACCAGGAAACACTTTTTTACTGTGAGAATGCCAGGACCAGCACAGGTTGCCCAGGGAGTTTATGGAGTCTCCATCCTTGGAGTTATTAAAAGGCTGCCTGGACATGATCCTGGGCAACTGGCTCTAGGTGGCCCTGCGTGATCAGGGGTGTTGGACCAGGTGACCTCCAGAGGTCCCTTCCAAACTCAGCCATTCTGTGATTCTGAGATTCAGTGAAAACCGAAGTTTTTCAAAGACAAGAAATGGCTAAGTTTGACAAAGAAATGCTTAAACTTGCAGCACTAATTAAAAAAGAATATAACAGTACAAAGGGATAATAGCAAGAGAAAAAGCCAAGAAATGGTCCCAAAACACTGCCAAGATTCTTTTGCTATATTCTGCTAGGAATTGTAAGAAGGAGTGATGAAAAAAAGTTCCAATACATCGGTATTGAAAGGCTCATGGCAATTTGTCAGTCTTGGTTAAAAACATTGTGAAACTGCAGCTTGATGGAATAAAATATTTTCCTTCCCTTAAGATGTTTTTGTTTCTAAAAAAGTTGTTTTGATTTCACACTAGTTGCCACCTTAACTATAAATTACACCAACTGATATTGGAAGAAAGAAAAATTCCTTTGTTTTATATTTAATGATAAGCCATAATTCATATGTTTTGTCATAGTGCAATATAAATGATCATGAACTATAATAAAGACTAGCAATATATGATTGACACATAACCTTTCCTGGGAAATGGTGTACACTTACAATATTTGTAGTTGGGTTTTTTTTGGTTGGTTGGGTTTTTCCCCCACCAAGTAGTATTCTAAAAATATTTAAAATATTTTATGTGGTAGTAATTGCATTTTGATCAGCTACTCCATGAACAAGGAAGAAGACCTTTCTTCAACAACAGGAGATATTTCTATTTCATTGCAAAATAATACAGCATTTAAAATACTGTACTGCTTCCAAACACAAGCTGATAATTTAATTCAAGGCATTTTATGTGTTGAAGGCACCAAAATGCCCAGAAAAAATAAGTGAAAGGGGATAATGAAATGATGAAAAACTTTTCTTTAAATTTTAGCAGATGAAGGGTCACTTAAAAAAATCAATCCATGTTTCCTCCTTATTATGGCACGAATGCAATAAAAACTCTCTCTTTTCCCATTTCTCATGCCTCCAGTTCCTCTTCATTTGTTAGTGCCTTTATTTTCAGGTGTTTTGATAAGAAAATAAACTTACACTTTATTTCTTCTAATAAATTTTGAACGTGGTGAAAAATTTGACAGAAAGATAAATTTGAAGATGTATTACATTTTATGATATCATGAAAATGTTGCCTCAGTAGACTGGAGTGACCTTTTTTACCTTATTCACAGAAATATGGAGTGACCATTTTACTATATTCACAGAAATAAAGGCTAAGTATTATTTCCAACCCCTTTGAGCACCAGAAAGTCTGCACAGTAGAGCAACATTACAGATGTCCAAACCACAGGAAAAGCCTAATGAGTGGTTGCACCTTAGATGTTATGAGAGCTTCCAGCCCCAAGCACAGAGTCAACGTTACTCCAGGTAACTAAACAAGGAAACTATGTAGTTTTAATTTTACTACCAACAAAACCTATTTGCTTTTCTCAGAATCCAACACTAGTATATGATACTGAAAGAGTCTTTTAGCTTTGCTGATCTTAGATACAGATTTTCTTTTCCATTCTAAATTATTCAACATGTTAAACTTTAAACTGAAAAACAAAGCAAAGTAAAACAGAATCAGCTTCTCCATACTGAATAATGTATCCCTTTTAATTTTGGTGGCTAGTTTTTCTTTTGAGAACTCTGTTTTGTGTTTCCATTTTTCACAGCTTTTTCAAAATCTTTTTACTGCAAACCTTACAGATTACACTCTTCACAGCACTATTTTTGGCCATCAAACAGAGAAACCTGATCTGTCAAAGAGCAAGAATTATGTGATATGAACTCCACATTGCTTATTTTCATCAGTTTTCAATGGTCCGTATGTATTTTGAAGGACAGATTGGTATATTTATTTCTTGGTTAGCAAGATAAAGAGCAAAATTAAACTTCTGCAGCATTGCTGGCTCATAGCTCTCCAATTTTTTAAAACTGTTGAAAAGATAGGGTCAAAAATACACAAAACATAGAATTTTAATAGGTAATTGATACACCATTAATTGAGAATGGCTTCATATACCCTGAACTTTATAATACTCTAAATCAGGAAAAAGGTCTTCATTGGTGACATTTAATTATCAGTGATGTCACATACCAAATATACATCAATAAAAAATGAAGCCTATGAGTTGCAGTTTTTACTGGAGATACTATTTCTAAAAATTTAAAGATACATTCTGTTTTTTTCACCAAATTTGGTTATGAAGTTTATTCTAATAAAATTCTTATGGATTGTAAAGATAATATTTTAATGTTAAGCTGAATCTTTTTTTTAAGGACATGGTATTAAAAAATTATAACTGTTTGTGAATTATAAGAAAATACAGCTATGCTCTTAAAAAAGAGATGTTTTCCAGTATGGCCATGTAGAAAGTGTCAGTGAGTAATGATTGAATTCTCAGAAGCACATTTCTGTAACATACAGTAGACTAAAATGGAGCAAGAAACAATTAAAAAAAAACCCACCAGGAACTGCTAATCACTATCTTAATATCTATGTTAGAGGACTAAAATATGTTAGCAATAATTTAAGACATTACTTGGTGCTATTTGTAACTTGTGTATGCGACATTTAAAAAACAAGTCGTGATCTGAAATGGCAAGTTTCCAGATGGTATAGCAGAACATATTGACCAGCCAGATGAATAGAAGCAGGTTTGGAGTATGTAAGAAGAGATTTCTGGGGAATAAGAATTCTTATTATAAATGATTTTAAGGGGATATTGTATGAATCAGACCTTATCATTGCCCATATAGGAAGGATAGAAACTATTCATATCCTCTTTTTTTTGAACAAAATATGAAATAACCTTGAGTAGTCCTTTGTCATAATGCTACTATGATTCATAATGCTGTCTCACTGAGGCCTCTTATATAGCCTAAGTATTTAACTCCTGAAATTAAAAAAAAAAGAAATTATCTTCAGAACCTCATGAATAACACAAGTACACTGAAGACCTGACTATAGTAGAGACTCTTCACAGGCAGACAATAGAAAAATTCTGCCTTAGACCTACACAAATTCATCGTTGCTTCTATCATTAAACTGAATGGGAAGTTATGACAGGAATAAATGTATTGACATGAAGAGACACACTTGGCAAAATAAATGCAGAATAGTGTTCTGACTTTGGAGATGGGCAACAATGGAATACAGTTCTTTGCTGACAATCTGTTCAGAAAGCTTCAAAGAAATATGAGTATAGACATTAATTTAAGTATATGGCTGCTGAAACAATAATTTTGCAAAAGCAGAAGTATAAAATATTTAACAAAGATTAGAATTATAAAGCATGACAGCTCCACTCAAGCCAGAGAAGTAATGTCTGTCACAGAATAGAAACACAATAGTTGTGTAATATTTGGGACTGTCAATGTAGTCACTTTGACCTTTTTCCAAGGAAAAGTGTAGAAACCTTAGGATCAAAGGTATTCAGAAATCAAACCAGAGACTGATGTTCAAAACAGATTTTTTTTTTTTTTTTATAGTAAATGATCACTCAGTTCTTTCTGAAACTGTAGAAATTAAACTGCTTTTATGGCAGATGATGAAAAGCAGGCGATAGCATACTTAAAAATCCTCAATATACATACATATCTCAGTAACAAAGAAAAGCATTCCTTTTACAATATGAATTGAAAAGTATAAAATAGATTAACTATTAAGAAAAAAGTGTAAAAATATCAACTAAAATGTTATTGTTTAAGTAGCAGGTGATTGTACACTCTGGAAAAGTTGTTGTGAAAATATTTAAAAAGATAACTCAATAAAAATAGTGTGAAAAAAATGATTTTTCTAGGTATTTTACAGCATTTTAGTGAATT
Source organism: Vanellus vanellus (assembly GCF_965231255.1). Classification (NCBI taxonomy): domain Eukaryota; kingdom Metazoa; phylum Chordata; class Aves; order Charadriiformes; family Charadriidae; genus Vanellus; species Vanellus vanellus. The sequence continues at coordinate 80,940,452 of NC_138907.1, forward strand.
GAGAAAGTGGTAGGTGTAGAATATTTAGATACGAATGTACCATTTAAGTCTTGAAAATTTACTTGTTTAATTTATTTAAATTGGTTTAATTTTTGCCAATTCTGTAAGTATTTATGCTCTAGATTATTACAAGCGATCAAATAAATAAATAAATAAAAAGGTAGCTAGAAGCCAAACTGCTTTCAAAGGAGAATTTCAGTATCTGCTCAAGCTGAAATGAAGAAATATAGATGAAAGATCACAAAGGCATAACCAGGCAGGTCTGAGTCACGTCAGTCTGCTTTGACTAGAGATCAGTCATGATTAAAGTTTTGATGACAGCATCGTACTTCTAAGAGACAGATGAGGTTGCATTTTTCACTCATGCAGACTTATGCAGACATTTCTTTGAATGCCTTCACAGTTGCAAATTCTGAACCAGAATTTCTCTTTTGCAGTTAAAACAACTGAATCAAGAACACAGTGACAAATTTTAAACGTTTGACAGCATGCTACTGCTCTAGAACAGTTCCCATAAAAGCTGTCAACCTGCAAAGGTAGTAACTGAAAATTCCAAGGAAAAAGCCATGGCCATGAATGTTACCAAGAACTAAGAATTTCTTTTTAAGGTGGGAAAGTTAGAAACTAAAGCCCCAAACCAGCTCTTATTGCTACTAAAAACCCAACCCTACGGAATAATTTGTTTTCCACATAATAGATATTGAAAAATAAATAATTCAGTAGTAGCAAATAAAGAACAGAGAGAAGAAACTCATTTCAATTTAGGCTTGATATTGAGAGAAAATCCAACAAGACCCAATTGTTATATACTGGATATTAACACACTCACAAAATAAGTGTTACTGGACAAGCAAGCTTGGCAGATACAGCAACTTTTTGCTAAAAATACTCCTGAGGAAACACTGCTGTAAGTTAGAACTTATTCATTTTCAGGATCCAGTGAAGTCTCTGAAGTCTTCTTGAGAGCAAATCTTTCTGAGGATTTTTCTCCCCCGAGCTGTTGTACACTCACGTCCAAATGTTAGTTGTGCTATGATATATTCCTCCTGAGGTCAAGTTTACTCTTTTCAGAAGAAGTTGGATGGCTGATGCCAACAGACTGCTGAGATTTATGTGATCTATCTGTAAGGAAGGCTATTATAAGCCTTCCAATGCTCACAGAATTATGAAATGCAATGAGCACTTCACAGATGCCACATTCTTCCTGAATGCCCCTGTATCAGCCTTTAGAGTTATAGATAGAATATAATATTTCTTTGCTTTACTCCAGAGCTTAATCAGTCAGATTTACCTACCTTTGAATTTTCACCAGCTGTTTTGGAGTGTTTGATGGAAGAATTTTCAGGAACGTGCAACTTTTATTTCAGGAAAAAAAGACATAGACATTTTTTTCTGCCTTAGCCTTTATAAAAGAGATGACATTTTCTTGTCATTCTGGGGAACCCCAGAACACATAACCTTTGTTAGGTTATAAAAAACATATAGATAAAAAAATATATTTAACTGCTGCTAAAAGAAAATGTAGCACAAAAAAACTGAAGGAATTGAACTTTGAAAAAGGGACCAGTCTTTGTAAAGACAAAAGGTGAGCGTAAAGGCTACCTAACAGTACCTCTTACTTACATAAATATATATATGCGTGCATTTGTGTGTAACTGAATGAGAACGTATACTCCAGGAGCACATGTAGAGTGCTCCAACAGTAGATGGGCAATCATAACACAGGACCAGACCAGAAAGAGTCTAAAAGAACCTTCACTCCTGTAATGTGCTAGAGTGCCCATTAACGACGCAGCACCTGACCTTCACACTCGCTTGGGTTATACTATTGACTAAAGCGGAAATGTAGACAAGACCCCTGAGGATCATGAGAGTCTGGTTGGTGGTGTGAAAGAAATGGATTAGGAATAGAGGAAGAGGAGAAGGAAAATACAGAGGTGAGAACTGAGGATAAAGCAAGCCCTAAATTGCTGCTTTCTAGCAAAGATTATATTTTTTGTGATGGATGATACAATCTCTTAATGTTGATGTTTGTTGATTTTGATGTTTTTGTAAGCCTTTTGAATAATCAAAGACTTTCTGATGAAAGAATTTCTACCAGACCAGTTCCTAATTAGCTGATCTTCTGTTTTCTCTGATGGATCAAAAAAATTCATCCCTTTACATCAGATTAAGCAGAAGCATATGCGTATGGCGAACACTTTTTTTCCTGAAGATGACCACAATTTTATCTGTGAAGTCAGGGTCTATGTGTGATATTATTTTTTTTTGTTGTTGCTAGGGCATTATACACTGTAAATGTAACTCACTCTCTAGCTTTATTTGCAATCCAAACTATGTGTATTTGCAATGAAAGCTGTGTTTATGTCACCACTGTCAACAAGGCTCAAAGATTTTTTTTTAAAGTGTTTGAGCTATAAATATCATTAAAAGATTGGGTTTTTTTAACTTTGGCTTGACTTAAAATAGATTAGAAGTCATTAAAATAAATATAATTTGTTCAAATAAAGAGTAAATTTACTTTTTTAAAGGAATACAGTGCAAATTTTATGCAACTTCACCTTTTTTTTAAGGAAAATCTTATTTCAGCCTAGAACACTTCATATTGAGAAAGAAAAGAAACATGTGTCTGGTCTTAAACCAATGATTCTCTTTGCTGTGTTCCTTGAAATGCGTCCTTCAACAGCCCATGAGTAAAGTAGTGAACACAGAATAAAACTTCTCATTTTTTATTTACAAAGTTAAAATATGTGTCCGTGTGTTCAGAACTTCACCCAATTTTAGAAATACTTTTACTGCTAGTGATTGCCATGGGTTAAGTAAAGAAAATAGCTCAACGTGTAAGCTACACCTAAAAGGGGAATATACTTGCTAGGAGTTTATCAGTCCTCTACCGCAATGTTTTTCAGAGTGTTTTTTCTAAGATATGATGTCTCCACATGGTCTTTAAGGATGTGGTTCAATTTTTTACAGGGATTAATTGATTTTATAAAATAACACACAAGCAAGCAAGGAGACACATAAAAAAGGAAATTCTGACTAATAAGTTTCCAAAAAAAGAAATCTTTTTCCACTTTTTTTCCCTGTCCGTTGCTAGAAAACAGATTGTTTGTATAGGAAATTAATTAAAAAGTTTAAAGCAGTAGGCTCAACTTTAGTGATCTTCAAGTCAATATAGTTGTCTATTTTTGCAGAATTAAAAATACAAATTATCAGTTTATTGCTGTAATTAATGTTAAGACTTTTAAGGATTGGAAATGTTAGGGCTAGCAGCTGCTTTTTGTCTTTTTTCTGTTATTGTCTTTTGAGAACACTGGAGGGAACTAGGGCACAAAACTGATTCAGATATGTCCAGAAATGGTTGGAATTATTATCTTTTGCATAAGAGAGATGAATCAAAAAATGTACTTTCCATCTTGTGCTAGACATATTCTTCAATCTTATAGTGATTTTTTTTCTTATTAGCTAGGGTGGCAAAGGGTTCATATGAGGCAGATAGATAGGTTTGAGACAGAATGGTTTATTAATAGAGGATAGCGATAATCTTGCATTGGATATGTCTTCATGAGATGTTTTCTCAAGATCACTACTAAAAAGAAAAGTGGATGTCAATTTTGGCTTTACATTGGCTCCTACTGCTATAACTAATATGATGTTGGTGAATTTTGTCCAGTTTACCGTACACGTATTTCATTCAGTAGAAGCTTTAAGTATAAATATCACAAGTCTTCAGAGCAGTCTGATGAATGAGATGACTCTGAGTACTCTCTCAAGGAATGCCAGAAGATGTACAATTTACACAGTTTCTGAATATTAAAGTGCTAATCTAGTGTTATTAGAGGGTAAATGAAGAGAATATTCTGCAAGTTGGTAAAACCTGTAATTATAATTTTGGATGCTGACACTACCATATAAAAGTAAACGCAAACTATTGGAATAAATGTGAATCAACTTAAAATTATTGACTGACAAAGATCAGCAAAAAAACAAATGGTGTCACACCTCCTCGTACAATGGTTCTGCACTGTAGGAGCAAGAAATAGCCTAAAATAAATAAATAAATATCTACTTTTTTGGTATTAGCATATTCATAAACTTCTGACATCTTAAGAACCCTCCACAAATATATGTTTCTCCCACGACCCACTTTCCAAACATTTCTATGAATTATCTAAAACAGTGCTATACTAATTTGGTCCATATTTTGTAGTTTAAACTAGTACAGATTAGGGAGCAAAGGCATAATAATGGGACTTTAGATAAGGGGAACTATTCCTTGCTCTTAAAAAAATGCAAAAGAAAATCCAGAACTAAAAGCACAGTAAAATATGACATAATATGTGAAAAAAAATGAAATTTACCACATATTAAAAATAATTAGGAATTTAAAAATATTCTGTCATTACTCTACTGAACTATTTTATTTGGTAAACTATTATGTTATTGGTATTATTACAGCTAAGAAGACATTCATCTTGCTAAGCTTCATAATTAAAAAAATTAATGATCTAAATTAATTTTAATCTTCAGGACAACCAACATAATTGTTTTAAAAGTTCATTTTAAGGAGTGGTGATAAACTTCATGGAAGTGCCATTTTCTTACCATTGACTGTACGAAGCTCATGGCTCAATTTTTATACTAGTGCTGTGGTTTTACCTGGCAGGCAGCTAAACACCACACAGCTGTTCACTCATCTTCCCCAGTAGGATGGGGAGAGAATCAGAAAAAAAAATAAAACTCGTGAGTTGAATTAAAAAGAGTTTAATATGGCAGAAAAGCAAAGGAATATAATATTAATGATAAAAGAATATACAGAATAGGTGATGCACAATGCAATTGCTCACCACCTGCTGACTGATGCCCAGCCAGTCCCTGAGCAGCGGCTGCCACCTCCCCCCGTCAACTCCTCCCAGCTTTATCTGCTGAGTAGGACATCATATGGTATGGAATATCCCTTTGGACAGTTTGGGTCAGCTGTCCTGGCTGTGTCCACTCCCAGCTTCTTGTGCTTCTCCAGCCTCCTTGCTGTCAGGGCAGTATGAGAAGCAAGTCCTTGGCTTAGTGTAAGCACTACTCAGCAACAACTAAAACATCACTTTGGGATCAACATTATTCTTATCCTAAATCCAAAACACAGCACTATAACAGCTACTGGGAAGAAAATAATTTCTATCCCAGCTGAAACAAGGACAAACAGTCATCCAGAGCATAAAGAAGGGTGTACAAATTTTGTCCTCCAGTGCGATGGAATGATCCCTTTATCTGCCTGTTCCTGGAGATCTCATAAGGAGAGGACAATCACAAATAGATTTCATGAAATGTTTTGGTGGTGATGGATGCCCTTTCTTCCTAAAAGCTTGAAAAACTAGCACGTCTGTTTATGCATTGCATGACAGTTCTGGGCAGTCACAGTTGTGACCAAACAGACTAACTGTGTTACAGGTGCAAAACTAGCAAGTGAAAGAGCAGCAGAGATTTTATCCCTTCCTTAGAATCAGAAAAAGAGTATACAGCTTATTCAGATGGGAAATCAAATATCCCTGACAAAATCTGCTAGGTCAGGGACATTCAAAGATTTGAAAATTCTTCACAGTATGGTTATTTCAGGGGCGGTTAGTTATCATAGGAGACTGATTAGTAACTTGATAACTGACAATTGTTCAGGTGAGACAAAGAAGGAATATTTAAAATTTTAAAATAATAAAAAAAAACACATTAAAAAATAAAGCACCAAATGTGGTGAAATAACAGACTTAATTAGTATATATTATCTTTTAGTAACTCACTACTTGCTTAGACTTCCTGTATTATTTAGAAATTTTATATTATGTCAGATAAGTATCACTGGTTGATTGCAAACATGCGAGCAAAGGTAAGCAACTATTCGGGGAACTACAGGCCAGTCAGTCTCACCTCTGTGCCCGGCACTTACTTCAGTATGGATACAGTCTGTATTAATACTTATTTTTCCTCTTATTAAATTACTATTGCAACACTGCTAGATATTTAATCTCATTTTATAGTATTTTTTTCTGAAGGACACACAGGCAGACAGGTAGCAGATAGTGCAAGACAGTAACAAGAAATGCTACATTATCAGAACATGATAAGGTAGGTCAAATGAGTCACAGAGATGCGTTAGTGCTCATATTTCTGTGGTGTTCCCTCACTTACAGTGATCATCAAGATCCAGTCTATTGATGACTGCAGGAAGTCCATAAGACTACCAATAATGAATTGTTACACAAAACCAATTATATAAATTTCATTATAATATGACCTGATGTGAATTTATAGCAAACTAACAAGTTCAGCGGAAACATTGCAATATTCATGTACTAGTTAATTTAATTTTGAAAATATTTATGTATCTGTTTCCCCAGACTAGTGATGATAGAGGACACAGTAGATTTTTCTTTCGGGAAGAAGCAAGGCTCATAATTGGGAAACACACTGTCTGGCCATCTTGCTGAAAAGTGACAGTCATTATACCTTTTTGCATTTAGTATATCATGCAATGTATTCATTTTTGCTTAGGGAAATGGCACTCCTTGCTGACTTGAAGAACTTTAACTGTCTTTTAGATTAATCAGGCAATTCATGCCTGACAGATTTGGTGGACTTCTACGAAGGGGTTACAGTGGCAGTGGACAAGGGAAGACCAACTGATGTCATCTACTTGGATTAGTGCAAAGTGTTTGACACTGTCCCACATGATATCCTGGTCTCTAAATTGAAGAGTGATGGATTTGACAAATGGTCCACTTGGTGGATAAAGAACTGGCTGGACGGTCGCACTCAAAGAATTGCGATCAAAGGCTCAATGTCCAAGTGGAGAGCAGTGACGAGTGGTGTTCCTCAGGGGTTGGTACTGGGGGCCTGTACTGTTCAACATCTTTGTCGGCGACATGGACAGTGGCGTCGAGTGCACCCTCAGCAAGTTTGCCGATGATACCAAGCTGCTTGGCGAGGTATACACGCTGGAGGGGAGAGATGCCATGCAGAGGGACCTGGACAGGCTGGAGAGGTGGGCCCAAGCCAACCTCATGCAGTTCAACAAGGCCAAGTGCAAGGTCTTACATCTGGGTCGGGGCAACCGACAGGCTCGGCAGGGAATGTCTGGAGAGCAGCCCTGAGGGGAAGGACCTGGGTGTGCTGATTGACGAGAAGCTCAACATGAGCCAGCAGTGTACGATTGCAGCCCAGAAGGCCAACCATATACTGGGCTGCATCTAAAGAAGTGTGGCCAACAGGTCAAAGAAGGTGATTCTGCCCCTCTACTCCACTCTTGTGAGACCCCACCTGGAGTACTGCCTCCAGCTCTGGAGTCCCCAACATAAGAAGGACATGGACGTGCTGGAGCAGGTCCAGAGGAGGGCCATGAGGATGATCCGAGGGCTGGAGCACCTCTCCTGTGAGGAGAGGTTGAAAGACTTGGGGCTGTTCAGCCTGGAGAAGAGAAGGCTCCGGGGAGATCTTTATTGTACCCTTCCAGTGCCTAAAGGGGGGCTACAGGAGAGCTGGGGAAGGACTTTTTACTAGGGCATGTAGTGATAGGATAAGGGGGAATGGCTTTAAAATGGAAGAGGGCAGGTTTAGATTAAACATTAGGAAGAAATTTTTCACTTTGAGGGTAGTAAGGCACTGGAACAGGTTTCCCAGAGAGGTTGTTGAGGCCCCATGCCTGGAGGTGTTCAAGGCCAGGCTGGACATGGCCTTGGGCAACCTGGTCTAGTGAGAGGTGTCCCTGCCTATGGCAGGGGGGTTGGAACTCGATGATCTTCAAGGTCCTTTCCAACCTAAACCATTCTATGATTCTATGATTACCCCAAAATAGTAAATTCTATTCTCTATCTCTCTGCTTAAATACTAAGAACAGCAGATGTGAATGACAGCTAGATGTTTAAATGTATTAAAACTCTTCTTATGTACAGATCAAAAAATAAAAATAGGAAATAGTTTCAGGACTGCATTTCAAAAATCCCATTTAATAGATAGTTCAAGAAATCTAATGAAAACCCCTTTTCAAGAAAATAGTGAAAGTCTTGATTCTATTATTAATCATCATCTTGTTTGCTAGGCATTACGTTTAATCCCAAAACCTGGAAGATTTACATTATATTTTTACTTTAAATAATAACATGACAGAGACCACTGTGTGCAAATTATTGCATGAAAAAGAAGATTGTTTGGAATTTGTCAATGAAATGGAAAATCATCAAAGAAAACAAATATATATACAGACTGAAAGATCTTCAAGATTTAGTTCAAATCTACAAATCTGGGCCTCTCATTCTGCTGACACACTTATCTATGTGATAGCTGTAATATTGAACTTTTGATTTTTTGTTCCACTATTACTTCCCCCGCCAAAAAAAAGGGTTCACTCCTTCTAAAACAGCATGATAAAATTTGAAATCTCAGTCTAATGTCACTTGACTGCCATTTCCCACTTAAGCTACAGTGAAAATCAAAATCTTTGCTTTATTTCCTGTTAGCTTGTATGGATGTTCAGAAACCATTTAAAATAAAGTCTGTCCCAGTCTACATGCAATTGACAAAATAGCTCCAAGAAACACAAACTGCCACAGTTATTATAAAAGAAAGCTGTGACTTTGCAGCAATAAAATTCCCCCAGAACATCATCTCATGGTCCTATGTGGAGCTACTATTGCTATGCTGTGATCAACATTTTGGGGTTGTTTGGCTTTTCCGCAATTAAGGGGAATGATTAAATATTCTTTTCTGTGAGAAAGATCCAGATTGCCTCTAGACAAGATTTAAGGACAATCTGCATCTCTGACTGAAGGCTAGCATGTTAACAGAAGGCACCTGTAAATCACTCTAGGATAATTACATAATGGTTTTGTAATATTTGCAGTGGGCAATACAGCTGTAGGTTGCAAAAGTTAGAGACCTGTGCATAGGAAAATACAATTTGTCCCTTTCCTGTGAAACTGGCAGAGAAGGGATGCAGAGGCTCTGAGTCTGGGATTTGGGTAGAAAGAGAACGGGGTCTTGTAGCCTGAATTTATGAAGCACGGAGCTCTTGTTACATAGAGGAAAAGGTACTGCCTTTGGAAGCTTTCCAGCAGTACAGTAAGTCAGAGTATATTGTACTTCTACATTGGTTTCTCTAGTGCCTCAAAGAATATAAAACAGTACAATTTATTACCTGGAAAGAGACCAGATATATTGAAGATCTGTCAGGATTAGCATTTTATGTAGGTTTTTAATCAGAGCATTAATACATCCAACTCAGTGACACAGCATCTTCAAGAGGCAGAAACTGTATACTCCATCTCTACTCTACTTTTAATACAGTTAGAGGCCTAGTTGCCACAGCATTAAAGAAAATGGTGCACAAGCTTTAGATCTTATATCAGGACTAATTGAGTTGAGTATTAAGAATGTAGATTGTCAATGTCTATGATTTTATTCCAAATGTTTTCCTTTTTCACTATGTAATATCCACTGCTTAGTTTTTTCTTTCTAAATTAACAGTTACTTCCTTTTCATAGGATCATAGAATGGTTTAGATTGGAAGGGACCTTAAAGTTCATCTAGTTCCAACACATCTGTCATGGGTGGGGACGCTTTCCACTCAAAGCCCCATCCAGTCTGGTCTTGAACACTTCCAGGGATGGGGCCTCTACGCCTCCCTGGACAACCTGTTCCAGTGCCTCTCCACCCTCACAGTGAAAAAATTCTTCCTCGTATCTAATCTAAATCTCCCCTCTTCCAGTTTGAAGCCATTAACCCTCGTCCTATCACTACATGCCCTTGTAAAAAGTCCCTCTCCAGCCTTCTTGTAGGCACCCTTCAGATACTGGAAGGCTGCTATAAGATCTGCCTGGAGTCTGCCCTTCTCCAGGCTGAACAACACGAATTCTCTCAACCTGTCTTCATAGGAGAGGTGCTCCAGCCCTCTGATCATCCTCATGGCTCTCCTCTGGACAGGCTCCAGCAGGTCCATGTCCTTCTTATGTTGGGGGCTCCAGAGCTGGATGCAGTACTTTAGGTGGGGTCTCACAAGAGAGGAGTAGAGGGGCAGAATCACTTCCCTCGACCTGTTGGCCACACTTAGTTTGATGCAGCCCAGGATATGGTTGGCTTTCTAGGCTGTGAGTGCACATTGCCAGCTTATGTTGAGTTTCTCATCAACCAACATTCTTAAGTCCTTCTCCTCAGGGCTGCTCTCAATCCATTCTCTGCCCCGCCTGTATCTGTGTGTCCTGGTTTGAGGTAACCAAAATCAAACCCATTCGTGGGACTGTTTTTACCCAAGGACCTGGATGTACTTGGTGGGTGATGCTGAAGGATGGAGAAGTTCAATGTGTACCCCAAGGGAATTTAACCTTTGGTGAGAACACCCAATCCTGAGCTGTATGATGCTGATCACTACATAATACTAACAGTGTTCAATAAGTGTTTTTCAGGATAATACAGTGGTGATGAAACCTGAGCTAGCTTCATCAAGTGGCGTCAAGCAAGCTCTTCAAGATGAACATGCTACCCATGGGCACGAACCAGAATGAATTTTGTACCATCTTTCCTGCCCTGAGATGAGATCCTGCAATCATGAACTAAATGGACTTAAAATTTTGTATATAAACATAAACAGTAGATGAGTGACCTGCATATATCCGTATCATATATATATATCATCTGTGTGTTTGTAAATTTGATATTTAATAGTAATAGTAATCTGAGCAAGATGCAAATGGGATGGAATAAGGGGTGGAATGTCCTGGTTTGAGGTAAAACAGAACCAATTTTGTTCAGTAACTTCGCTTCTTAGATGGGCCTCTTCTAACTACTGAAATTAACTACATATTGTGCAGACAGTGTTCACTCTCTCAGAGTGATAAGACCTATGGTTATAGCTGATGCCCAGGCATGGTATGCAGAGAGGCTCCTGCTTATACTTATTGCTGTAACAGCCAAGGCCAACCAACTCTGTTATTTGCCCCATTGGAGGGTCGGAAGCAGAAAAGCATAGTGGGGTCCCACCTGTGGGGAGGAGCAGACAGGACAGGTGACCCAAAACTGACCAACAGGGTATTACATCCCATCTGCCTCATGCTCGGTATAAAAGCTGAGGGATCAAAGGGTCACGGGCTCTTCCTTCAATGGCCGATGTCTGAGGAGGACTCTGTTCGTCTGCCTGTGATCCCGATCCTGAATCCAGATCCGTAATCCAGTTCCCGTCCACCACTGAATCCAGTCTGGGACTGCCCCAGTGCCAGCTGGTGTCATGATTGTCATCTCGGGAGCTTGATACGGTTTTGTATATATTTTTCATTATTTCTTTTTATTTTATTATTAATATTTCATTAAAGTAATTTAGTTTCTTCTAAACTCGTAAGTCTCTTTTTCCTCCTCTGCCTCTCTCTTTGAAGAGGGGTGGAGGGGAGCATCTGTCGGTCCCGTCTGGGGTCCCTCAGGTCCCCAGTGGTGGATTTGGCCTAAATCACGACACTGTGCATGGGATTGCCCTGGCCCACGTGCAGGACCTTGCACTTGGCCTTGTTGAACTTCATGAGGTTTTGATTTGTTCTTGCTGACTATCAATCTGCAAAATTGTTTTAGAGTCAGAGCATTTCTGATACACAATGTTATGTGTAGATATTCCTAGGTGAATGTGAGATCCTAATAAGAAAGGAAAAAGAATCTTAAATTAAGAAATCTGAAACTAAGGGATAGTAAAGTTTCTGGAATATTTTTAACACTTTCTCCAACACTTGAAATTATGCCAAACTCCCAAAATTAAAAGAAAAAAATAAAACAATTCTTTGACAGTACCAATAAAGTTGCACAACATCGCATTTTTTTTAATAATTCATAAAGACATCTTGAAGTGCAGTATCTGTTATTCCTTTTGAACTAATCATATGTTCTGATTAATATAAATTCATGTACTGAGTCAATCTTATTCTAGGAATATGTTTACAATCATTTTCTATATGCACGAGGATTTCTGCAGTGCAAAGCAAGCCACAGATCCCTGTTAAAGGAATAATTTAATTTCCTCTGTAGTTTTGATTAAAAATTGCACAGCAAATTATAATAAAATATCTAATAACATTTTAACATTTTTATTCCCACCTCAAAGGAAAAAAAAAACAACACCCCCCCAAAAAAAAAAACCCAAACCCAAATCCAAACAAAGACTAAAAAAACCAACCCCAAAACTTTAAAAGAAAGGGTGTAAAATGTTTTCTGCCCATAATTGATATAAATGAATTACAAGAATGTGTGCAGCAGTTAGCATTCTACCTAAAAAAACACGTTCACGCTGAGTTCTCTGGAATACATCCAGGTGTTCCTGAATTGCTACCATAAAGATTCAGGCAAAATTAATGTTACCAGGCTAGGAGCCATCATGCAAATTATGGCGTTGTTATCAGTGATGGTATGCATGTCAACAGTAATTAAAACACCTCTCCTCCAAAAAAAACCCAAAACATCACAACAAAAAAAAAAACTTAACAAAACTTCTCAAGTCCCATAGAAACTATGACCAAGTCAAAAAAAACAGCACATTTCCTGACTTTCCAAGGAACCTACCACTATTCAGCTCTTCTCATTTAAAATTAATGTAATATTGTGAAATGTTTAATTGAGAATTACCTATGAACTCATAGCAATGGAACTACAGTTCTTTACAAGGAGAAAATGGAAACAAAGAATGTCTTCTCATACAATTTAAATCATTCATGATGCATCTTTATCCAGGATAGATCAAAGAGTTCCTTAATACACATCTATTTCTGATTTTTCATTTGTAGGCAATGATTGCCGGGGGCGGGGAAGAAGTAAAAAAGAAGGGTCTAGTTTGTTATAAGTTGTTCCTCAGGGTGTTCTCTCATTCAGGTCTCTGAGAGAACGTTACTATAGGCTGCAAGTAAGTATAAAGCTTTATATATATAGTTTTCTTTTTGCAAAATGAATATACTTTGTTTGAAAAATCCTCCACGTCACCTCAGTCTACCATCTTAGTAATAGAATGCAGAAGAAAAAAGATATTTTAAAATAAACAAGTCTTTCTGAAGGCATTACTTATTAATAAACTTTTTTCAAACAGTTTGTAATGCACTGCATACCCACACATACTACCTGCAAGACCTATGCCAGTCAAAATGCACTCTCCTTTAAAACTGCAATATTAGTTCTTACATTATTGATGTGGTTTATAAAAGACATTCTCACTGAATTGTAGTATGCTTAGTTATTCAGCTATCTCAATTACACCTGGAATACAAGATACACTATTAACTATTTGCAGTTTTGAAATCGTACTTTTTTAATAGCTTTTCATCAGTAATATTTGGGACAGGTAAATCTTCCTGCAAATATAATAGTAACCATTACTCTGTTCAAATTGAAAAAAAAAAAAAAAAAAAAAACCAACAAAATAAAACAAAAACAAGCAAACAAAAAATGCAAAACAAAAACGAGCAAGCCTGTATTAAAAACTGAAATTCACCTGTCTTTTTGTGACCACAATTTCACTTGTAAAAGCAAAGCAACAATGGGAATTTCTGCTGTATCTGAAGTTCAGATAGATATATCACAGCTCATTACATGGGATTAAGTTTAAAAGACTATTTTATAATGTATTGACTTGTATATAATTTCATGCAATATAGAAAGGCATTTTTTTTCAAGATGGCTACTTCAAAGTTGGGCCTTACACATCATATCATACAGTAAAGTCGGGCCGACCACATGCATCGTCCAGTTGTAACTCAACAGTATGCATATTCAATATTATAACTTCATTCTTGAAAAAATATGTTAAGCAAAATTTAAAAAGGGATGAACTTTCACAAAATCTGTTGACTTCATTACATGGAGTGTAAATATTCAAATGCATATTTAGGACATTTTAAAGATTTATAACTGAAAGATAATAGGAAACGAAGCTGATAAGTGTGATCAATACATATGAATGGATAACATATGACTGTGTCAAAAATTAACATGCATATGAGTTAGTATGGTCACACATGTATTATTGTACACTTCTCAAATACCAAAGAAAGCCGAAGGTTTAGATACATTTAATCCATGAGTTATGGACTAGAAATATAAACATCCAATTGTCATTCACAGAGGCACCAATGGGACAGGGAGCACGTCACACATTTCTGTAAGATGAAGATAAGTGCATAAGCCACAGTGATGGAGATAAGCTGCTTTGATTTCTGGAGGGCTTTTTTTCAGTACAAAAAGGGTATTGAAAACCAGTTTGCCGAAAGATAAAGCATAATTAGATAAAAGAGCAGGAAAAATAACCACAAGCTTGGTGCAATTTGTAACTTAACTAAATTCTGAAGAACTTTTCAAATAGAAGATCTCATTTCACAAGTGATGAACACTTCTGGACTGCACAATACTACCCCTTATTTAAAAAATTTCATTTTGATTAACTCACTTATTTTCATAACATAAGCAAAAATTAGGATTATTAATTAGTCTGAATTTACAAGGTAATTAATGTATCCATGTTATGAAATAACTCAGAGAAAAATGCTGAAAATTTTATTAGTTTGAATATTGGAATGAAGAGTATTTTCCATTTTCTGACACCTTGCATAAGTTTTCCTATTAATTAATTACAGTCATATTTTGTACCCAATTCTACCCTCAGTTAACTCACTGATGACGACCTTCTTAACCTTTTTGCTGCAGGATCAGGGACTGGAAACTTCTGCCTGCAGTTGAGGCCCTAAACCATAAATCTTAGTGAGACTAATGAGGATTAGATACCTAGAGTACCTTCTGTGATGTGTTGTAAGGATGCAGATCATGTCTACTCTGGGCAAAGGAGTATGGTACAAAGATCTGAGTTACAAGACACAGTACTAGCCAGATGTGTTGACTCATCTGGATGAACTGTCATGGCACTGAATAAAAGTTAGCAAGCCCTTCCTGCACTCTGTAGGATAAAGTTGGACAAACACTGAAAAGAAGCCAAAAAATCAACAGAGGAATGCGGAGTGATGTATTTTGGGAGACTGGACAGCTCTTCCTCTTCTGGGAAAGAAGTGAGAGCCAGCTGCTCATCCTGTCATTCATGCCTCCTGTGCTCTAGGATGTGAGGACAACCTACCTCGCTGAAAAGGGATTAAAAGCAATAATTTATGTGGAAGGCAAGTAAGGATGAGAAGGACCTCGATCAACAGAGAAACATCCACCGTGTCACACATAGCTCATTATCTGAAAAAAACACTCCTAAGGAATCTCAAACGATAGACCAATTGTGGAATAGATTTTAAATGCAATGAGCTACCACAGCAGAGTCAGAGTTGTTTATTTAAATTACTGGTTAGACTTATTTCATACATTAAAAACCTTTAATTCGAGATAATTTTAGGCCTGTGGTAATCAGGCCTAAACTCATTAAAGTGTATTACATTTCCTTTAAAAGACAAAAGTATGAAGTAGAGCACATTTGCTCCCAAAGCTTAAAGGAAATCAGACTACTTAACTAGCAAAAGTCACTGGCTATGCAGACAGAAGCAGTCTGATGAAGTGTTAAACCATTTCTGACAGCATCTGCCCCTTCTACAGGTGCAGAGACAACAATTTACTTAGAATAAGTTATCTATCAATTCAATGACTAGTTTGCTCAAACTTGAGAAACCAAATGGGAATGAAAGAGAAAGCAAGCAATTTGTAGGCTATGCGTGTAGATTAAAAGTGCAATACTGATATATAATAGTCCTAAAATCTTAGAGCATAAAGTAACCAGAAATGTTAAGTTAATTTGCTAACTACATGCAATGATATTTTTTTCTAAATAAATCTTTTACATGTAAAATGCTTTGGTAAATTATTTCTCCTGTATCTTGTACATCTATTAAGGTTTTATTTTAAACTACTGACACTGCATTATTTTTTTAAAAAAAATCCTGTTCTCTAAATACAGCCCTTCTTTGGACTATGATCTAGCATAGATTTTAGATGCAATCTGGCCTGAACCATTGAGAGCGCCGTGATGAGGCCTAATAAACCAAAATAGGTGATATATATATCTCTTAGGCCAAAAAAATCTTGAACCTTGTGCCCTGTATTCTTGTGCTGAATATATATACATAAATATTATTACTTATAATTCTATATGCATAGTGAAAATACAAATTATATAAAATTTTGATGTAAACTCTTTCTTAATGTTCCTTCTTGTGACTCATTCAAGTAAACAAATCAAACAGCAATAAAGATAAAGGTAAGAAGTTTACTGGTTTCAGTCATACTGTGGGTCGTCCTGTGCTCAATAGTTTTGATACCTGGTCTAATATTTTGGACCAGGGATAGATGCCCTTGATGTGGAGGTCATTGTAACTACCATTTCAGCTCATTCCCTCTTTGTACTATCATTGGTGGTCAATGAGTCCTTGAAGCCAGGCAGTGTGGGTCAACATGACTGATTCCTGGCTTTTTTTGAGAAATGGGATTTTCTGGAATGGAAATTAACTACTTAGAAATGCCTGAGCTGTACAAATGGATGATACAGAGCCATACAAGTAGATTCAGTGTTCTAAAACTTGTCATGGATGTCACATCCCATATCCTTCTATATTCAACACTGTCTCATATGTGATGAGTCTGGACATATACTTAGATATAATCTGGACTGCAGTCAGACTTAAAATGTAGTTTACCTGCTCAGGAAAGGGGTATAGTTCTTTGCTTCTACATTTAAAAGAAGATGAATTAATTGTCTTTAACCATGGAAATCACAACATTTTCAATATCCTATCTTATCCTCCATTAGCAGTCTAAGTATACTATAAGACTGAAAACCAGCTGTTTTTTTACCAAGTTCGTTAATCCTGAAAGACGTCAATCTGCCCTTCAGATTTCTCTTTGGGTGTTTCAAGAACTTCTCAGGATTTCAACTTCTTATGCATTTTCTCTTCAGTCTTTTCTTCCAGCTTAGCTACTTAGCTTCAAAAATATGTTTTTTTTTTTCCCATGTACAAAATAATTGTTGCTTTTAAGTAATACTGGGGATGGATAAAGAGCTGACTGAGAGCCTATGGGTCAGGATTAAAGGGAAATCGGGAACAGGGGACATTACAGTGGGGGTTTGCTACAGGACACCAGACCAAGAAGACTGAGCATATGAAGCCCTCTATAGACAGATAGGGGTGGCATCACATTCACAGACCATGGTCTTCATGGGTGATTTCAATCACCTCAACATCAGTTGGAAGGGTAACACAGCCAGATATAGGCAATCCAGGAGGTCCTTAGATTGCATTGACGACAGCTTCCTTCTCCAAGTGGTTGAGGAGCCAACGAGGAGAAGAGCTATGCTGGACCTTGTCCTTACCAACAAGGAGGGGCTGGTAGACAGTGTCAAACTCAAGGGTAGCCTGGGCTGTAGTGACCATGAAATGGTCGAGTTTGAGATCCTCAAGGCAGCAAGGAAGGTGCGCAGCAGTCTGACCACCCTGGACTTTGGGAGAGCTGACTTTGGCCTCTTGAAGAATCTGCTTGATATGGTGCCATGGGATGAAGTGCTGGAGGGAAGAAGGGCCCAAGGAAGTTGGTTAATATTCAAGGATCACCTCCTCCAAGCTCAGGAGCAATGCATTCTTACAAAGAAGAAGACAGGCAGAAAAGCCAGGAGGCCTGCAGTGATGAACAAGGAGCTCCTGGACATGACCAAAAGGAAAAAGGAGGCCTATAGGGAGTGGAAACAGGGGTGGGTAGCCTGGGAGGAATACAGAGGAATTGCTCAAGCAGCCAGGGATCAGGTTAGACAAGCTAAAGCCTAGACAGAACTACAGAGCGGTAGATGTGGTCTACCTTGACTTCAGTAAAGCATTTGACACGGTCTCCCACAGCATCCTCATGGCTAAACTGAGGAAGTGTGGACTGGATGACCGGATAATTAGGTGGACTGCGAACTGGCTGAAGGAGACAAGCCAGAGAGTCATAGTCAATGGGGCAGAGTCCAGTTGGAGGCCGGTAACCAGTGGAGTGCCTCAAGGGTCGGTACTGGGGCCCATATTATTCAATATATTCATCAATGATTTAGATGAGGGAATTGAGTGTACTATCAGCAAGTTTGCTGATGACACTAAGCTAGGAGGAGTGGCTGACATGCCAGAGGGCTGTGCTGCCATCCAGAGAGACTTGGACAGGCTGGAGATTTGGGCAGGGAATAACTTAATGAAATACAACAAGGGAAAGTGTAGGGTCCTACATCTGGGCAGAAACAACCCCAGGTTCCAGTATAGGATGGGGAACTACCTGTTAGAGAGCAGTGTAGAGGAAAGGGACCTGGGGGTCCTGGTGGACAGCAGGATGACCATGAGCCAGCACTGTGCCCTTGTGGCCAAGAAGGCCAATGGCATCCTGGGCTGTATTAGAAGGGGGGTGGTTAGCAGATCGAGAGAGGTCCTCCTTCCCCTCTACTCTGCCCTGGTGAGACCGCATCTGGAATATTGTGTCCAGTTCTGGGCCCCTCAGTTCAAGAAGGACAGAGAGCTGCTGGAGAGAGTCCAGCGTAGGGCAACTAAGATGATTAAGGGAGTGGAGCATCTCCCTTATGAGGAAAGACTGAGGGAGCTGGGTCTCTTTAGTTTGGAAAAGAGGAGACTGAGGGGTGATCTTATTAGTGTTTATAAATATATAAAGGGGGAATGTCATGAGGATGGAGCCAGGCTCTTCTCAGTAGCAACCAATGATAGGACAAGGGGTAATGGATTCAAGCTGGAACACAAGAGGTTCCACTTAAATTTGAGAAGAAACTTCTTCTCAGTGAGGGTGACAGAGCACTGGAACAGGCTGCCCAGGGAGGTTGTGGAGTCTCCTTCTCTGGAGACATTCAAAACTCGCCTGGACGCCTTCCTGTGCAACCTCATCTAGGTGTTCCTGCTCCGACAGGGGGATTGGACTAGATGATCTTTTGAGGTCCCTTCCAATCCCTAGCATACTGTGATACTGTGATACTGTGAAATCTGGCCAGGGACATTAAGACAAGCAAAAAATCCTTCTTTAAGCATGTCAGCGAGAAAAGAAAGACTAGGGAAACTGTGGGCCCTCTCTGGAAGGAAACGCAAGAACTGATTACCCAGGACAGAGACAGAGCTGAGGTACTCAATGACTTTTTTGCCTCAAGAATTGGCAAGAATTGCATCCACACTGCCCGTGATGCAGAATGCAAAGGCGAGGATTGGGAAAATGAAGAATCGCCCACTGTAGGTGAAGATCAAGTGCGAGACCACCTGACGTACCTGAAGGTACACAAGTCCATGGGACCTGATGAGATACATCCGTGGGTCCTGAGGGAACTGGCAGATCAAGTCGCTAAGCCACTAGCCATAACATTTGAGAAGTTGTGGTGGTCTGGTGAGGTTCCTGCTGACTGGAAAAGGGGAAAAATTACCCCTATTTTCAAAAAGGGAAACACAGGGAATTACAGGCCAGTCAGTCTCACCGCTGTGCCTGGCAAGATCATGGAACAGATCCTGCTGAGGCACATAGAAAACAAGGAGGTGATTGGTGACAGCCAGCATGGCTTCAACAAGGGCAAGTCATGCCTGTCAAATTTGGTGGCCTTCTATGAAGGGGTTACAGTGGCAGTGGACAAAAGAGCAACCTGTGTCATCTACCTGGACTTGTGCAAAGCATTGGACACAGTCCCACATGATATCCTGGTCTCTAAAGAGGCATGGATTCGACAAATGGACCACCTGGTGGATAAAGAAGTAGCTGGATGGTTGCACTCAAAGAGTTGCGGTCAATGGCTCAATGTCCAAGCGGAGAACAGTGACTAGTGGTTTTCCTCAGGGTTTGGTACTGGGGGCCTGTACTGTTCAACATCTTTGTTGGTGACATGGACAGTAGGGTCGAGTGCACCCTCAGCAAGTTTGCCGATGATACCGAGCTGTTTGGCGAGGTATACACGCTGGAGGGGAGGGATGCCATGCAGAGGGACCTGGACAGGCTGGAGAGGTGGGCCCAAGCCAACCTCATGCAGTTCAACAAGGCCAAGTGCAAGGTCCTACATAATCCCAAGCACAAACACAGGCTCAGCAGGGAATGTCTGGAGAGCAGCCCTGAGGAGAAGAACCTGAGTGTGCTGATTGACGAGAAGCTCAACATGAGCCAGCAGTGTGCGATTGCAGCCCAGAAGGCCAACTGTATCCTGGGCTGCATCAAAAGAAGTGTGGCCAGCAGGTCAAAGAAGGTGATTCTGCCCCTCTACTCCACTCTTGTGAGACCCCACCTGGAGCACTGCATCCAGCTATGGAGTCTGCAGCGTAAGACGGACATGGACCTGTTGGAGCAGGTCCAGAGGAGGGCCATGAGGACGATCCGAGGGCTGTAGCACCTCTCCTATGAGGAGAGGCTGAAAGACTTGGGGCTGTTCAGCCTGGAGAAGAGAAGGCTCAGGGGAGATCTTATTGCAGCCTTCCAGTGCCTAAAGGGGGCCTACAGGAGAGCTGGGGAAGGACTTTTTACTAGGGCATGTACTGATAGGACGAGGGGGAATGGCTTTAAACTGGAAGAGGGCAGGTTTAGATTAAACATTAGGAAGAAATTTTTTACTTTGATGGTGGTAAGGCACTGGAACAGGCTGCCCAGAGAGGTTGTTGAGGCCCTATGCCTGGAGGTGTTCAAGGCCAGGCTGGACGTGGCCTTGGGCAACCTCGTCTAGTGGGAGGTGTCCCTGCCTATGGCAGGGGGGTTGGAATTAGATGATCTTCAAGGTCCTTTCCAACCTAAACCATTCTATGATTCTACAATTCTATGATATAGTTCGTTCACTTAAGTCCCTGGCAAAGATCCCACTGAACAACAATTTTTGAGAGTAGTACCCATTGATTTTAAGTTTGTAAAAATCTCAACATTTATGTATCAAGAATTTTACAGGAACCTTTTCGGCTTTATTCTGCTTCCATTTAAGTCTGTCTTTCTAGGCACATTAATGAGACCCCAGAATGTTCTTCAAACTTTAGGGAAAAAATCTGAGAGAGAGGTGGGGGAGGGATATGAACCCTGTCCAGAGGAGTAGAAAATTCATAGTGCACATATGACTATAATAATAATGGTTAAGAAAACTATGAGATATAATGGGTGGAAAGAAAATGGCTCTGAAGATTAATAGAAGCAAATAGATTTTTTTTCTCTAAGTCTTTTTAAGGAGCATAAGTTATTGGTTGAACTTGTATGACTTCTAAAAAATGAAGTTATTAATTTATTGAAATGTGAATCAGCTGATGCAGAAATGTCATATAAGTTTTAAACTGTAGTATTAGGAAAGGAAGAAAAGTTCCATACTCCAGAAAAAGACATAAATTTCACCGGAAGAAATAAAAAATACGGAGTTGAAACGAGGATCAAACTTGGATGAATGGTCTCATCCTCTGAAAGCTGTCAAAATGCCCAAGCCAAATGCAGCTTTAATCTGAAGAGAGCAGAAAAAAAAAAAAAAAAAGGGCAACTGTTAGTAGTATATCCAAAAACTTATTGAGAGCTGGAAAAATAATGTGAGCAGAGAAAGTTAAATGTTGTCACAGTATGTAGAAAGTGATTTAACACGGCTCTAGTAAAATAGTCTCAGAAGACCAATAACCTTCACTGCAGTATACTGAATATAAACTTGAATCGGGTACGGCCTGAAAACACCAAGAGAGCTTTGACATTAATTAAGGGTATTTAGCATTGATATTTAATAAAGAAGTCTGATAAATTGAAGGTAGGAAAGAGGTTATTTTGTTTAGATACCAAAAAGAACTGGTGAGATAAAAGCTATGAATATCCCTCAGAATATCTTGTTTTTAGAGAAAGTTTTGCTATGACAGAACCCCATAGACCAGTAAATAAAATTGATTTGTGAAAGGGTCTGTAAGAGACATGTATAGTGCACCTGGGAAGGTAAAGAATTATAGTTGATCAGAGTAGAATGGTAAGGATTAGTTGAAAATGGAAAAGCTTGTAATGAGAATATAGATAATGAGTAATGTACTGACTCAGGAATTTGTGCTAGTGGAGTCAAATCTGTTTGTTTGCCCCTTTCCAGAGCGTGTAAGTGTATTCAAGAGCATACACACAAGAAATGTGCATATCACGTGCCCTTTATTTTTTCTGCACAAAACAGTGGATTTATTACAGTTCAATTGGAGTGATACTTACAGCTGTACAGGCTGGAATACTACTGCTGTTTTTATTATAAAGCTGCAAATCCTAATAAATCTAATAGATACATAGCAACATACATGATCACAGACATGCCACTGTGGTTTTTTTTTTTATTTAAATTATATATATAATTTATATTTCTTTACCTTGTATGTGTGATACAATTTCCTTTTCGTTATTGTGGTGATTGTCATTCTGACTGCCTGCTTAAAAGCAGACAGATTTAAACCATGAGATACATTCGTGAACATCACTGGTAGACTTTACCCTTTTTTTCAGTTACTTGTATTGTATTCAGAGATGGCCAGCCTCCCACTGTCCACATCTGCTTTCAATTCACAAGCAGTTGGTGTAAGTCATGCATCATCAGCATTTTGTTGGCTTGCTATTCTGTCTCATCTGGGAAGCCGTTATACAAATTAATAGAAGCAGAAAATATGTACACTTCCTCTTTAAATTTTCAGCAGGGATCCGACTTTTTGTAACTTGTGCAAATTGCACCATTAAATTGCATATGTTGGCCTGTTGGGCACCCATGATTAGATAAGTAAGGAAAAATGCCCATAAACTTCATGAACTGACTACTTTATTGAAACTGCCATTGAAATAAACCATCAGACTATAGTATTTCTCATCTTTAAGTTTTTTGTCTCAGTTCAACTAGCTCAAAAACTGGAAAGCTATGTAGAAATGCAGTATATCATGATAATTATATTTAGTGACACATGTGCGCACTAGGTATAGCATACATACAAGCTCCTTTTGGCTCAATACCCTTCCTTCTTCAAAGATATGAATTGGAATATATCAGAGCAATTTCAACAAACCATTGAAAAGAAAGAAGGTAAATTTCCTCAGTAGAAAAAAGTGATCAAATACTGAAAATAGGCTAAATTAGTAATTTATTCATTTACTCATGTATTTATTTAAAAAAATATTTCATGAAATATCTAGTTTGTTCAAATAAAATTCAAAAGGAAACGGCATAAATTTAAACTTTGTAGGAAAAACAACCTAGAGTGTTGTTACACAAACAATTCCCTGATACAATATATGATATAGCATGTTTTCTTTTATTCTAGCAAGAACAGAGGAAATATTGGAACCCGTGTGTATTTTTGTTCCTTTCTGAGCTCAGAGAAAGGACCATAAATTGACCTCTAACTCATAGTTGCAGAGGGGTATTTATTTTTGCAGAAATATACATCCTATTTGCTAAGGGGAAGTTCAATAGATAATAGGGATCCATTTGGGGCCCTGGGACAAATGGGGGGTAGTGACATGAAGGACAAAGCCATCGGCCCTGAACCATGCTTCTTTTTATTCAGCAAATTTGAGTTCTGAGAACATTTTTACAGTACTACATTTTTTTACAGTATCTACATTCCTGGAGACTTTCCATTGAGAAATTAAAAATTAGAAGCTTGAATGAAAAGATAATTCAATGTGATTGGAACTGGTATTCAATTCACTGATATTTCATTATTTATTTCTGCTTCAAGTCAGGAAACGGTTACTCTTTTCCCATCATGAAATATGAAATATGAATTTTTTTTTAATGAAATATCATGAAATCCACAGTTGCCTTCGTTCATTAATTTCAAGCAAGTTGAGCCTCTATGTAGGCTTTGCAGTGTTTTATTCCAGTTGGGTTGACTGAAATCCCTATGTAGAAAGCAAAGGTGTGGCCTTCTAGATGAACTAATGCTCTCACTGAAGGCTTTTTCCAGCAGTACTTGGCCAAGGAAGTATAGACATCTGTAAGTGTGAAAATAACAGAGTATTCTTGCTCATATCTACCTATCTGCTTGGCCTCAAAGCAGACTATAATCATTAGAAAGAAAAGCATATTTTAGGAAAAAAAAAAGAGAACTGTATATTTCTGTATCTCTACCTTTAAATAGCCTAAACAACGTCTCAGAAATAAGTGTTTTTCACCATTGACAAGTGAAGCAGTTCACCTGATTAGGTAAGGTTGATGAAAATACAAAGTGAAGTAAGATCAGTCTTGCCCTCACAGTAGCTGGACTAGAGTTCTGAGCAGGAGGATCTTCCAGACATGTTGTATTCATGCAAAAAGTGAAAGTAAACTTTTACAAATTAATTTACCAGCACACTTTCCTTTTCCCATACTTTCTAGAAGATAAATTATGTAAACTAGTTACAAGGTTTTTAATACCTCTTGATTTTTATCTATGATGTAAAACTTCTGTTTAAAATGTATTTATTACTATTTTCTCCTAATCTGCTTAGAAAAAAAACTTCCACACACAAAAAAAGAACCAACAAAAACCCTAAATAATCTAAAAGTCTATAATTTTAAGTACTTTTAACAGAATGAACCATAAATCTCTGTGTGGTGAAGTGTGTTCTGTGTGATCAAGTATGGCTGACAGTCTTGAATTTGAGATTAGGCATACTTAGGATATGGCATTAAAAGCACTCTAGTCTTCATGTTCAAGCAGAATTAATTGTCAGTGAAATCAATATATTTTGTGTATCACAATTCTTGGTTTTGCGTGCATGTTTCATGATTACTTTGTTACTTTGCTTATTAAAAAACTTTCATCACAACATTCTGAAGGATCCACTTTATGTATTGACTATGAATAATACATTAGTCATAGTATTGTCATTGTTTTCATATATTGTTTTGAGAGCTTTAATACATGACATTTTCAATTTAAAATTAAGTATATTCCTAATAGAGATAATATACCTGCAATCAAAGTAGTCTTAAATTATTGAGCTTAATGGAGTTTAACACTCTTGATATTAGACAGATAATACAAAAAAGAAATATACAATTTCACATAATTAAAAATGCTTTCCAAATGTTACTTTTGTTTTGATTTGGTTTTGTGTTTTGGGGTTTTTTGTTCGGTTTTCTTTTTTCAAGACTACATTTTATGAGGTCATTTACAGACATAATCATGAGTAAATATGACTTCCTTTATAGCTAGGGCAAATGAAGCATATCTTCAATTAGAAACTTTTGAAAATGTACTGTGGTAGCCTACTGAGAACAGAATTGCTTTTCTTCACAGCTTCACACCCACTCCTCTTTAGAAGCTCATGGCTGTAGAGAAGTGCTGCAAGTGCAATATCCTTCTCTTCAAGTATTTTCAGCCACTGTGTACTTCAAATAACCTATCTGATGTGTAGTTTGCGATATTTCAGAAATATTTATGTGTTTGCTTTACACGAGGTACCCACCTTAGTTTTGCTAAGTAAAGTTTTGCTGTAAAACATAATTAAGTAAGTATAGCAGTTTATGTAGACATAACTGAAATGATTTGCACTCCATATATATGAGGAAGCAAGTTTTCAAATTGTTGGCTATGCTGCAGCAGGAATTGCAGGAATTACTTGCAGAATCCCCTCTGCAAGGTGGACAGCGTAGCTCTCCACAGTGTGGTCATGTTCTAGTCAACACCTCAATCTCTTTCTCTCTATGCCTTTATGTAAATTGTTTCAATTTCTTACTTGATATTTAGTATTCAAAGTAATAAAATAAATGTGTTTCAAAACCAGAAAAATCAATTATAGCTGAAAGGTATTTAAAAAAAAAGGAAAAGATACTTTAACAATAGAGTGTTTTATGTTCTTATGACAGGCTCGTGCTGGCAGTTGGAATCATTAAGCAGCAGTAAGACAAAGTAAGATAAATTTAGTGTCAAGAAACAAATTACAATTGAGGGCCAAACCCCCACTTTTACTCCCATAGAAGAATTACATAGGGAAGCTTTCAAAAATTTTCATGTATAACCAATAATTAAGGTTTTAGAGTTACTTTCAAATACTCAAGGAGAAATCAGACAATCATATCTCTAATCCCTCTGTATTTTCTCACATGCAGTTACTTTTCTTATTAAGATGCTGTTGCACAAAAAAAAAGAGAAAACAATATTAGCAACAATTAGCAAAACAAAATTATCAAATATTAGCAGTGTCAGAATACAGCTGTGATACTTTTGGCTCTCTCTCTTTTTCCCACACAATTCCTGGACGTAGTTAAGAGCAGCAAGAATATTTCCAGCAGGTTAACAGGTATGTGTCCTACCTATTTGAGCAACTAAGGGACTTCGCTAGTATGTGACTAGACAATGTCTGTTGACTGCAGAGACAAAGGACAAGCCCTGACACTATTTAGTGTATCACTATAGATGTAGTCACAGATGCCAGGCTGAGAAACATGGTATAAAATCTTTGTCAATTGAGCCTAAAGACCATTAAGCCAACAACTTTCAGGTCTTTTAACCCAAGGACACAATAGTATTAGTATCACATTGAGTTTCCAATGAGCTCAATGCTCCTGTTATAATCAGAAGACATCCCAAACAAAATGAAAGGAAGCTAGTTCTTCCCTTACATCAGAAAGATTCTTTCAGTGTCAAAATAAGAAGTTGCATTCCAAAGATAATGTTCAAAAGATGTCATAAGTACTCCACAGTTCACATATCTGTATTTTTATATTTCATGGATGCTCATCTATTGAGAATTAAGATCCCTTTGTTTTCCTACTGATTCAGAGTATTAAATGTGGAACACTTCAAAAGTATTGGAGAGAGGGAAACAACTAAAACCTCGAAGTTTACTAACGGTTCAGGAAATGCGTAGCATACACATTTTAAAAAGTATTGGCAAGTAGATCATTGTGAATTGCTGCTTTGCAGAATAAATCTAACTGATGTAAAAGTAATCAAATCTGAAAGTAGGATTATTCTTCTGAACATAATTATTCTATTGTATCAAGTAAATCAAGCAAAGACTGATTGATTTAGGACTAAACTAATAGTTTATCAGTTGTTGGTGTCAAAAAATGGAAAACAGGAAACAATTATCTTAGAACTTCCCTCAAAACAAATTATATGCATAAAGATTTATTTCATTATCATATCTGAAATGTGTTAGAGTAAGACAAAAGGCTTTAGGAGCTTGAAACAATACTAAATCAGCCATCCTAAGCACATTTTTGTTTGATTATAATTGAGACTACTCAAGTAGAAGCTGTACATGAAAGCTTTTTTTTCCTTCTGAATCAGAAAAATAGACAATAACTGACATTTCAACCAAATTATAGAAATAGAAATGTTTCCTTAGCAGAAAATAAAAAAAAAAAAAAGAAAAGAAGACTATTTGAATAGAAAATTAATACTACCATACCTCAGAATTACTCTTTGTCTTGGTAAGATTACCCAAGGGGGGAATATTCAGTGGTATTAGTACTTGTAAATTGGAGTTATCTATCATATGGGATACTAGAAAATGCCACAGCCCCTATATGAGTAAGCTGGTTCCAAAAGCAAACTTGTCTGTTTTGCAGAGAATGGACAGGACTGGGCTTCCAGGTTTCCTTAAGATTTAGTTCTCATTTAAATGTTTGATTTCTTCTTGCAAAATAACAGTGTCTTGTCCAAAGTTGCAGAAACCTTTCTATGGTTTTAGGACATATATGAAATGAGAATACCTGATTATTTTCTTCTTACAGATAACATAGAACATATGTATATGCATACATATAGAAGTATACATATATCTGTGCATATATATACACATATATATATAGTAGCTGACAGGGTTGACGTTAATTAGTCCTCACCTGTTGGGCTTTTCTACAAGCTCTAGCCTACAAACCCCACAGTTAGCACATATCTTTTACCAACATAATAGCAAGACAAACCACTATGTTTAAGTTGGAAGTGCAATTCTGAAATATTACCACTGTTGACTACAGTAAGCCTTTTCAGAACTTGTAAGGTATTCTACTTCTATTTGATTTCTTAGTTTCTACAATTAGACAGAAACTCATATTGAAGACATAAGCTGCTCATACAATCCAAGAAACAATTTTGATCACTTCATATTTTTCATTTTGATAACCACTTCGTATTCTTGCAACACTGAGGGAATGCATCAAAACTACTGTCCCTGCCACTTCAATAACACACATAAAAGAATGGGGTAGACAGCTCTTTTTGTACCCAACGATCAAGCATTGCATAGCTTAATTACAAGAAAATAGATTTTTGAACATCTCAGTTCCAGAAATGTCACGGGGACTTAAACACATACATGATAAAGTTCCTCAGCACTCTGCTGAAACAGGTTCCTAGGATATGATCCAAGACATACTGATTTCCTTCAACAGGTTTTTGGTAAAAACTTTAAGAAGTATGAAAACTTCTTGCTGAATTTGATCTGAAAAAAAGAAAGTATTTTGGAATATATTTTTTAACAAATATTTAGTTATTATGTTACTGGTTTGATTTTTTTTTTATTTTATGAAGCATTCATGATCTATATTTCTGCAAATGGACATAGTGGGTTTGAGAAACATTGGTGCAGATGCTGTCTTAAAGTGCTGAAAACACTGAAAGGACTGTGAACTCAAACTGTATGAATTGTACCGTCTACACTTATATGAGTGCATTAGTGCCTGGGGTTTTAATTTACTATGAATCAAAAAGAATTAGAAATCAATCTTTCTTAAATGTGAAAGGCTGGAGGTGGTATTTCATGTACATCACAAGGAAATCCAGAGGTAAACTCAAACGCTTCAAGAAGTTCACTGCTGATCAGGAACCTTGCGGAGGGAGGAAGCTGCCTCAACCCAGGCTCCTGCTTCCTTTGAAGGTTTATGCAAGTACTTTTCTGGATTCCGCAGGAGGAAGCTGTGTGCAGTAGACCCACACTGATTAGTGTTTTCTACTTTCAATTTCCTTAAGAAAAGCTGCTCAATACTACAGAAAAAATAAAGAACCAACTGAGCTTTGAGGGTTTGACTAGTCGTTTGACTGAAATATTGAGAAGAAATTTTGTTAAGTTAGAAGGAGAAAAGGAAACAAAAAAATTCAGGGTGGTGGGGGGTGGGAAACAGGAGCATACTGTCTATGAGGAGAACCTCACAATCCTCAAATATATTACTTCTTATGAAAAAATGCATAGCCTTTTTTATTTTATAATTCCAATTCCAAAGAGGGAAAAAAAGTCAAAAACTTTGTACAAGATTTGCTTGAAATATATTTGACAGAAAGAGTAGTTTCATTTTGCAAAATTTATTTCATATAAATCTTGTCAACTTCACAATTTCTCCTGATAATCACCAGCCTTTCCAGATCATAGATGAGCAATTACAGAGATCTAAAATTTGTGCTATAGAAGTTGTATTATTTCCTGCAAACACCTCATATCCATTGTTCTCTTACAAATATTGATCTTTTTAATGTGGAAGCAAATATATTAAAAAAAAATAATCCACTGCACAGAAACAAGCAAGGATTCCCATAGTTATTTGTAGACTAAAATGGAAGAGTGTTTAACTACAAGGTGGCATTAATTTCTCTTAACTATGCTGCAATTATATTGTAGCAAAGCAAAAAAAAAAAATCCATCATCATAAAGTTTATAATGTAAATGAAATATTAACTAGTCTCTAAAAGCTATTCTTACAGGGGCATTCTGATATAAGCATGAAATTAATAAGTTTGATGATCTTTGTGTTCCCCTTGCTAATAGAATTACAGCATACAATCCACAACATTTGCTTCAGGGTAACTAGTTTAATACAAAATGCATATGTAAATCACGTAAGGAAATTGTCAGAATAGGTTTACATGAAAAAGGAATCACATGTGTTATATTAGGAGAGACACAATGTCATTTACCATATGTCTTGCCTTGTGAAATTCAGTCAAAGTATTTGGCAAAGCTGAACAGTTCAGAAGCTGCCTAATTAATACTTGCCTCAGTGCTTGCTTGTAGGCATTGTTTGGGGAAATTTTAACATACATTATCTACACCTACTCATTCCAGTAAAATGCTACCAAGATATATAAATGCTTATGTAAATGTACATTATAGAAAAATATACCATAAAGATACATCACTCTTAAAAGCCTGTTATTTGGCTAAATGAAGCTACCCAGTTACTGTTTATTCAAATTTAATTTGGAATATTTTGTCTTAACTAGAAACCAGATTATGCATCTGCCATTTCCTTGTCACAAAGGTCACAAAGGGGAAGATACTACAGCAAATGAGAAACTGGGGAAAAGTGGTTCAAATGTAGAAAATAACAAGATAAGGGATCCAGAAACAAATGAAGAAAATCTAGGAAAATCACTTTGAAGAGAAATGAGATCAAAATGGTGAACTAGACTTGGAGATGTGTTAAAGTGGAATGAGGTAAAACATCTTTTTGGTAGCCATGTACAGTCCTCACTTTTATCCTCACCTCAGGTACTGCGTGTCATGGCGCAATAAGTTCTTTCGCAAATAAAAATAGTTCTGACTTACTCAAGCAAATATGGAAAAATGGCAAAGGTTCGTTCCT
Organism: Vanellus vanellus; assembly: GCF_965231255.1. Classification (NCBI taxonomy): domain Eukaryota; kingdom Metazoa; phylum Chordata; class Aves; order Charadriiformes; family Charadriidae; genus Vanellus; species Vanellus vanellus. Next base: position 80,970,960 of record NC_138907.1, read on the forward strand.
GATATTATGTGTTTTTTTCAGAAATGTTTGCAAAGAGTTGCTTTTTGCACATGCTTAGGTATACTTGGAAAATCTTAGCTTAACACCTTCAAAAGCAAGGAATAAAGAACTTGTTATGCTCTGCAAAGTCTTTCATGCATGAGATAAATTCAGCATCAAGAGGAATACATGAGAATACATTAGTGCACTCAATCAATTTCTTTGGGTTGGACTCCAGGGACCTTATTTTTAAAGTGCTGTGCAGGAGGTCCTCAGTCCTCACAGACATTTTGCTGAGGTATATTGTTAATAAATAATTTGATTTGTGCACACATGTCCCTTACATGGCTTTAAAGATTTATTGTTTAATGGCTGATTGAACTTAGCAGGTGAATTGAAACGGGATGAAATGGGACCAATGCAGCTAAGTACAAGATGGCAAATTCATCACTGCACAAGCTGTATCTTAAATGCTAAACCTATAAAGTCACAAAATAGATGTGGGCTTATGTGTGTGTTTACACTGTCTATTTTTAGGCCTAAAATTAGATACTTAAAACTAAGATGTTCATTTCCATAGTGTCCTTATGGTCTAGCTAGAAAAGAGAAAGACAGGAGAGAGCAAAAAATCCACCACGGTTGACGTAGAGCCAGAATTTATCAGTGAAACTTGAGGATACAGCTAACCTCATCAAATCTGCCAAAAGGAGTGGGTTTGCCCTCTTCGCTGTGTCAGCACTGACACTTGTCTGACCCTCATCAGTGGTCTTGTTCAGGAGCTAAACCAGTGTAAAACTACTTACTTGTTCATTGAGTGAGTCCTCTGCTCTGACCCAACTCGTTGAGCAGCATACAGATGTCAATGCCAGCAAGAAGGAAGCTGGGAGAGCACACAAGTGAAGCAAAGCAGCTAGATGCTAGATCGGCACAGCGATATGCGAAACCGGGCTCTGCCACCAGAGAAGTTAGAGTTTCTCTCTCATTCACACCGTAATACAGAGACCAGCTTTCTAATTCAGATCCAAAACCTAGTGGTCCAAAGTCAGGCATTCCCCTCTCTCTTACCTCAGATTTAAGCAGCTGCACAAAGGCACAGTCCAACATACTTCGGCTTCCATTACTGGCCTTGTTTCTCACAGCTTTTTGATTTTTATATCCCATTCACACCCTGTTTTCCTCCTAAGTCTCTAACATCCCTCCTGGATCCCCTCCAACTTGTGGCCCCAACATTCACAAATATGATGTGAAATGAATGAAAATGTGTACCTTAATTATATGTCCAAATCATTTTGGGCTAGATTTTTACATCCTCATTCCTTTTAATTTATTTTATAAATATGTTTTTATTGGTTCTTATTCCTTAGTCCAAAAATCACATTTAACTAACATGCCAAAAAATCCTTTTGGGCTAGATTTTTACATCCTCACTCCTTTTAATTTATTTTATAAATATGTTTTTATTGGTTCTTATTCCTTAGTCCAAAAATCACATTTAACTAACATGCCTAATAGGAATGACAGCAAAAGCTGTTAATGAGAATGCAGTTATATGGGCCAAACACCTTTATTTTCTTCTTTTTTTTTTTTTTTTTTTTTTTTTCCCCAGTGGTGATTTCATTCATCGGACTGAATTATTGTCAAAAGAATATTTTTTATCAGGAAGATTTTTGTTTCAGGGTCATTTGCTGCTGTGCAAATAGTTTAAATTGTTTTTGTTTTATTCAGTGGGCTTTCCTTCTTTCCTCCTTATATCTGGGGATCATTTGAATTTGAGTCTTAATAATGGTAATAATATAAAGCTCCTATCTTTCTCTATTCCCGGAAGACAGTTCTGTCAAATGAGTTATCTAACAGGTAGATGAAGCGAGAATACCACTGATAAATGCTTTACTGCCTACCTGGGACAATTCCTCTACCATAATGAAATATTTCTGCAGTTAAGATGGAATCGGTCAATGAACAAAAACGTTTTCCTCTGTTCTTTTTAACTAAGAACTCCACTCTCCTTAGTATCTCACAACTTAAAAGTAACATATCAACTCAAGGCCTAACACAAGAAATAGTGTGAGAAAAAGTTATTTTCATGGTCTATATAGGAAGAAGACAGTCTGACTTTTACTTCATTGTAGTTACTCCTTTTCTTTGTGTTAAAGTCAAGCAGAAACAGTTTTCTATATTATGTTTTAATGGCTACGTTTTCAATTTTTGGCCATGAAGGTCCAAAGAGGGAGGGTGTGGAGAAAAAAGCCTTGATTTTCCCCATTCCCATAATAAATTCTTTTAATCTTTCAGCTACAGACACAATCATTCATCAATTAAATCAGGTTATGTAAAAATTTAGATGATAAACATTTAAGAAGGCATTAATTTAAATTTGTATAAGGAAGAACAAAATTTGAAGAATACTAAGAAAACTTTCATTAAATTCAAAGAAAAAATCTATTTAAAATAACTATGAAAAGAAAAAATATATAGAAAAGTGGAAATATACTAAATAATCAATATTGTATTTTTGAGATTACAATTTAATATTTAAGCAATTAATCTAAGCAATTTTAATTTGCCACCAGTGAATAAAGTTGTGTAATTATGCCATTCTATGCTAATTTTTTGTGAACCTTGCTTTCCACCAGTGACTAACATGGACAAAATAAAACTAAAAAAAATATCTTCTAGACAGAGCAAATGTATCCTTATATCATTTTCTGTGGAACGCACAACTGAAGCACCTTTGCAGTTCACAGTTATTGCTAATTTTCTTTTTGCAGTTCCTTTCTGTGGCATGGACATAGTATTGTATTTATTTTACAAATGCAGATCAGTATTGAAAGAAACTGAAGTAAAATATTTCCACTGATACCAGGAAGCAGGTAGACTGTCAGAATCATTAGCATCGTTAAATTGAACATTTTTCTTCAGTATTTGTTAAAACTATATGTAATGGGCAGTGTTTTACATCAGGAATTTCAGGTGTTGAAAAACTGAATAGATGTTACTCAGCTTTGCCTGTGTGAAATGACTACCAGAAACAACATTTCATCACAAGGGTAAGTGTTGGCTACTGCAGAATTATTAAATGATTTAGCGTTTGCAATGTTGGCATTTTTGTCAAGTTTTCCATCAAGCTATCCTGTGCTGTTTTTTAAGTCTGATCTTTTATCAGACTTAGAACAAAGGCTCTACCTCTTTTTCTTGGACACAGGTGAAGTGGAGCATCTTCCCATTCTAGTAATAAATTGATTTGAGAATGTAAAAGCTTTTGGGCATCCATCTAAAGAAAATAGAAATCTATTTTGTCATAGCCCCGGTCTTTCATTAAAAATAACTTTACATTAACGTGACAGTGGAGAAGTGCTGGAAACCAGATTCTAGCAATTCCTGTCAGTATATAAATGAGGAGAAAGTTCTTATATTAGCAAACCTTTCTATTTTTTTCCCCTTCAATGCTGCATTTTTAACTGTTATCTTCAGGGGTTCTGCAGCCATTGTGAAAATTGCCGTCATTAATTCTTAAACAAACCCAGTCTCATAAAAAAAAAAAAAAAACAAAAAAAACCAAACAACTTTTATGGTCTCCCAAGGCAGGTTAGCTTATAGATATAGTATAAAACGACACATGATTCATGAGCTGGCCAGAAACTTTTTCTCTCCCAGTCAGAACTGATAGCATTTTATCAGTACTAATTATCTCCTTAGAACACTGCTTGGTACAACAAGCTATCAGCTTCATAATCTGGGTCCCAAATGCCTAGATTAATGACAGCATGTGAGCAACATTCAATAGTGAGTCATAGAGTAAGCTAGAAGTGTGGAAATGTTGTCACCATCTGCATCCATCCCTTTATCCTCTCACTTGCAAGAGTCTAAGTTATCTAACTGGACTCTTGCAAGTGGTATGTTGTTCATTGAAGGGAAAACATAGCATCATGGGTTTAACCTCCTCTGGTTGTTATTAAAGGTACATGGTTGTATGGTGAAGTTTATGCGAAAACATACATTTATTAAAGAGTCATTTTCTTGCAGTGTTCTAAAAATTTGCATTCTATTACCAAGTTACCAACGTGTTTGCACAGGTAAATGTAACAAGCTCACATTGCTTCAGTTATAGTGGACAATTGAATTGAAAAATCACAGCTGGTCACTGCAAAATGATGTGTCATCACATCTATAAAGTTTTATGTGTTACGTGTTACCAATGATGTTTTTTTCTTTTATTTTCTTTTGCATAATATATGCAATTCTTCATGATAACATTTCAGAACATTTTATCTATCACTTTCTGTGAGTTTCATAAGCCAATCAGACATTTCTTAAATTCCCACACCTGTCCAATCCTGTTGTTCCTTGTTAAGAGAGACTATAATATAAATTTGGTGTTGGTGTTAATATACTAATAGAAGAATTAAAGAGTAATGATGGGGAGCAAAATGAAAGTGTGAGCTTTTTTTACCAAACATTTAATTTCTTATCCTATACTGATAGCTGAAACGTCAAAAACTCCTTTCTTGGAGAGAAGCATAAATTATTGGCTTCAATTATATTTTGCATCTTTATGATGCACAGAAACTTGCTGAGTTTCTGTGACCACCTGAGTCACTGACCTGTACAAGGACAAGTTATTATTTGGCTGCCTCCGTGGCAACAGCGGTCACGACTCCCAGGAAATGATAGGTATGGACACTTAATCAGGCAAATTATCAAGTTATTCAGCTTCCAGAAAGAACTGGAAGTAGCTCTCTTGCTGAACCAAAGAGTTAACCATGTTTTGTCTCCTTGGAAGCATTGGTTTTAATCCTGACTAGTGATGAGTTGTTCTGTGTGATTTCTGGCATTTTCTGGAAACCCATCAGTGGGATTGACACCTACACCAAGACAAGATGCTACTCAGATGCTCAAAAAACATGAAGAGCTTTGCACTAGCCCATGTTCACGTGATCAACCATAACGATCCTACACTTAGATTTTACTGGCAGATTGCTAGGAAGACGAAGCTCGGATCCACTAATAGAATTGCTTCAAAATTTCATTTATTATATATACTGTCTGTGTCCATTTCTGTGTCCAAAACAACAGTGAATTACAGTTGCACCATGGTAATAACAAATTAGATTGTTGGGCCACTGAATACCATCGTGCTCTATACTTTACAAAGTCTGGCTCAGTGGATGCTTTTGTTATGACTGCAGGTTTTAGGCACCATGAAGTAGAAATTGAAATAATAGTGTATTGTAACATTTTGTTAAATTTGTGACAAATTTATATATAAATATAAAAAATACATGAAGATTGATAAAGCGACCTTCTGTTCTTCTTTCTCTTATCTATTTCTTTGTTTCCTGTGTTAGATAAACACAGTCTTTTCAGTTAAATTCTATTTTCCCACTCTGATATTAGTCACTTTAAACTGGACCCTCTCCATTTCTTGTATTTTCATTTAAAAAAGACAGTTACTGATGTCCTGGAATCAATCTTTGTCTGTTATTCACCATAACGCTCCCAACTTTTTCTACTGTGCTACTGCCTCACATATGGTTCCCTATTTCAGTATTTTCTTGTTAGAATGCCTGTACTAAACTTAACAAATTTTCTTTGGACCATTTTTCCAAAGCATCAAAATAATTTTGAATGATATGTCTGGTCTTGTAACCTCTCCCAGATCAGTGCAAACAGCACACTATCTTCCATTGCCCAGAGTGTTAATTACAATATTGAACAAGACCAAATTTGGGGCAATTAATTTTATCTTTTTTACCATTTTGGCATTGAAGTGTTTTAACTCTTCTAAGTGAGCTTTTGCAATAGGCTGTGCATTTGCTTTACATTAATTTAATCTGGGCAGTATTTTCATACCCCATGAAATGTCATCTGAGACAGTGTCAAAAGCTTTACTACAATCTAGGTATATCACACCTACTGGGCCAATTACCCTGTCAATTATATAAATTGTATTGGTTGATATGATTTGTTCTTGACAAATCCATGTCCTCTTTTTCTTGACACCTTATTCTCCTTTAGGTGCTAGCAAATGGTATATTACGTAATTTATTCCAGCTTTCCATTTATAAAATTAGACTGTTTGATCATTCTCCTTGCACTTTTCAAATAAAAGAATTATTATTGTCCTCTTCTAATTTTCTAAAACATTGCTATAATTTTTAAAATGCATGTTGAAGTTTTAAAGATTCCTTTCTTACTTCCGTAATATGCTTTTAATTCTATACTTATCTGAAAATACCCCTTATTCTGTAACTCCCTCTTGGGATCTATTTGTATGATATTTTAATTGTGTTCATTATTTGTTCATCAGAAATTTTCATGTATATGTGAAGAATTACACTGTCTAAAGCATATTTTCTGTGTCTCTACCTTTTCACTGAAACGATGGGGCTACAACATCTTCCACTTTTCTCTTTTCTTTGGGCTATCTGTATTCTGTTTGGCTTCACTGTCCATTGCCAGGTATTGCTCACTAGCCTTTTTGCTTGGTGTGCTGCATGGTTTTACCTTGTGGTTTTTTTTCTGTTCTTTCCTTTTTTAAAAGTTCTTTTCATTTTTTCATAATATGAAGAGCTTCTGTTGACCATGGTGGTCACTTATTTTCTATGTTTATCTTTTCCCTTATTAGGATGGTTTGTCTCACTGTCTCGAGCAATTTCTAGATAACAAAATATTTCCTAAATTAATTTCCCTCCTTTAAAAGTCCTTTCCATGGTAGCAGTTTTGCAACTCTGTTGAAGCTTGTCATGGCTAATCTGTTTTCTTGTCCTTTTTGTAGTAGTATGAACACCAGCATCTTGTGAAAGCCACCAGTAATTTCATAGAATCATAGAATGCTTTGTGTTGGAAGGGACATTTAAAGATCATTTAGTCCAAATCCCCTGCTATGGTCAGGGAGAGCTTTCACTAGACCAGGTTGCTCAGAGCCCCATCCAACCTGGCATTGAACACCTCCAGGGATGGGGAATCCACAGCTTTCCTGGGCAATTTGTGCCAATCTCTCATCACCTTCAGTGTAAAAAACTTCTTCTATATGTCCAATCTAAATCCACCCTCTTTCAGTGTAAAAACATTGCCCATTCTCCTGTCAATACAGACTGGTAAAAAGTCTCCGTCTTTCTTATAAGCTCCCTTTAAGTACTGAAAGACCACAACAGAGTTGGAGCCTCTCTTCTCCAGGGTAAATAACCCGAACTCTCTCAGCCTTTCTTCATAGGAGAGGTGTTCCAGCCCCCTACTCTTTCTTGTTGCCCTCCTCTGGAACTGCTCCAACAGGTCCATGTCTCTTCTGTGCTGAGGGCTCCAAAGCTGGACACAGTACTACAGGTTGGGTCTCACCGGAGCATAGCAGAAGGGGCATCATCACCTCCTTTGGCCTCCTGGCCACACTTCTTTTGATGCAGCCCAGGATACAATTGGCTTTCTGGGCTGCAAGGGCATATCACTGACACATATCCAGTTTTTCATCCACCAATTTCCATTGACTCTAAAAAAACCTATATACATATATTCCATGAGTGACCAATTCAAACTTGATACAGTTTTCTCAAAAGATAACCAGAAGATATATACTTCTACAGGAAGGATCACCACAGCATCATAACAGTTTCATCTGACATTGTCACCAGAAACCAGCTGAAATTTTGATCATTCCTTACATTAAATAATAAAACTTTAGATTAAGCAACATCAACTGCAAGGGCATTTCTGTATACTACTCAGTAGTTTCTAAATAAATACCTGTTAACTGGTACCTAACAGTTATCCCAGTCGTCTTAGTTGAGAACCTGTCAGAAGGAAGATTTAATTGTAGATACAAAAAGATAGCTTATTTTTCTAGACAAAATGTTATGTTGGAGAATTTTGCTCACTGTTATTTGTATCTGTAGTAGGTGAATATCTTTACCAAATAATGTACAAAATAAAACCGCTTGATCAAAAATACAATGTCTAATGACATTTCAAAGGATAGAGTCTGTGTTATATTATTACGATTGAGAATTAAAGTTTCAATGAGCTTAGTACCTTCCCAACTTTTAAGTACATTAAACATTAATGCAGAAAGAATAGCAAAATAAAGCCAGGCCAGTGGTTACCATAATAATTAAAAGCTTTGTTATTTGCTATATTTAGTATAAGGGACTTGGTTATGGGTAGGTAATACCAACATTATCTTGCTTCTGTCCCAGAAGAGGATATTTTGCCCTCTTATTTATTCAGCAGCAGAGTAAAAAGATTAAGGGGATAGAACAGTTAGTGAGGAGTTATAACAAGAGAGTTTTGATACTACATATTTTGGTAAGACTCTTACAGGGTTAATTCATAGTAGTAATATAACAACAGACATAATGCTGATGTAACTTAATGTGGATAACCAAGAGAGATAGGGTCCCCGAGTGCACTGTGAGAAAGAAAATAAATAGTAATTTTATTTAAAGTTTAACGGATAGGTGGATGAATGATGGCTTGTGTTCTCAAATTTAATGTTTTCTTTCCTTCACGTCATAAAGAAAGTCTTTTCACTAATAATTTTTCTCAGACAATTAAAATATTCCGCCAAGAGAAAATTGTGACTTTTTTTTTTTTTTTAATTCTGTTTTACATGTAGTTTAGATATCCAGATGTAGTACTTCTGTATAGTAAGCCTGAACAGGTTATTTTAAGTCTAGAATCTCTTCACTCTCTGAATTTTACTGAAGTCTGATCTGATACTTCCTGGCAGGCTGAGATTACCTATGTGCTGTAGCACACTAATGCTCTTGTGTAATTCAGGACAAAAAATAATGTTTATATATACCTCTGTTATCTCACATATAGGCTCAAGACCACAATTTTTTTTCTTTACCTCCCCCAAATCCTGCTCCTCTTCTCTAAACTCAGACATCAGTCTCATGTATTCTATGCAGCCTTCTCAGAACAGGAACTTATTCATCTGTCAGCAATTCACAAAACAGGACCATTACACCGTGTACATTATATTTGCTGTATATTTCTACTTTTATAGAACTTTTTCTATTATTAATACAAAAAGGTTGTTCTACAACTTGATAACATCTACAATGAGTCATGCCAAAGTTTATTGTTTTAGATCAACTTTTCGCCAAGATGGTATCTCCAGAATTGAATTATCTTGCTCTGCCAAGCAGAGAAAGTTAAAAGATTGTGACTATGCAAGCACAGAACAAAATCTTAGCAGGTTGCAATTACTCTGATTTTTAGTAATCACACAGATTAACTCATATTTTGCTTTTGATGTACAGTCATATCATGTTCCCTTGATGACCTGGGGTAGGGTGGATTTCCTGACGGAAGGACTGGTATAGTGTTAGTTTAGATCTTTCCACATTCCAGATACGGAGTAACTACCTGTGAAATCAGTCTCCAAATTTTTAGTCCCTGGTGCCCCTCCAAATTCACAGACCCTAATTAGACAAGGGCTGTATCTACCCAGATGGATGACTCTAACACAAAAAAAAGTCATCATCTGTATTTTTTTTTCACTGACATTTACATGAGAATTTATGCTAAATATAATATCTTTATGCTATACAGAGAAAAGTTGGCTTCTCAAGAATTGCTTGGAAAAAGCTTTGAATAAAACTCTGGACAATTATTTAAATAAAATAATAAATAGTAATAAATAATAATTCTGGTCATGATGGACCAGATTCCTGGGATTCCTTTTAAACTGAGTGAAACTGTACATGGAAGCAACAACTTGATTACATGAGCAAGATATTCACCTTTGATTCCTGATTGTGTTTTCTGCTTTTCTCAGGCAGAAGGGTGATAATATGTAGCTAAGGTGCAATTAAATTATTAAACTTTTAGAACTCCAGAAGAAGACACAATTTTGAGAAGCTCTGGTGGAGTTCTGCTAGTGAAATGAAATGCAGAGAAAAAATCACAATCTCAGGTTGGACTTAATGCATTCTTCAACTGTATTTAAAATTGTTTTGTATTAAGAAATTCAATGTTTCTATAAACAGACAAATGGTTAAATATAGTAATCAAATTTAAGTTAACATGTGGAATAAAATTATTGCAAGCGGTGAACTGCAAAGCCATAATAAGATATACTCCAGATTTCTGTGGCTCTTAAATCACATAGAGTACTCACTGAAAGCAAAACAAAACTCCATTCTACAGCATATTGACAGATCTCAGAGGTCACAAAGAAGCAAAGTCATATATTAAAATGCTAAGAGGATTATAATGATGATGATGATGATAAGCAGAAAAAGGATAATGTCTGCAATTTTGGAGCCTTTCCACCCATTCTTGCTGTATATGTAAAAAGGAACACAGGCAGCTGGCATACCAGATGGTTTATATTTGTGACACCCAAAGCAAAAAAAAAGTTTAGACTAAAAAGAAGTTCTCTTAACACTAGCAGCAACCCAGTATCCAAATGATGATCCTTGCACTTTGCCTCTTGAGGAGATTAATACTACAACTCATAAAAAAGAAAAAGTGACATTCTTTCTTTGCATTTTAATGACCTAATTTTAATTCTGTTATTTCAAAAAATACCACTTTCTGTAAGGGGGGAACAATATGAACACACTGAATTTATGCTAGTATGAACAGATTTCCCATAATGAAAAAAAAAAACAAACCTGGAAACCAAAAGGACAGTTCAAAATATCATTTCCAAAGGAGCACATTGTTTTTCTTGGTTAGTGAAATCTACCTTCCCACTTTTAGAAATTTAGTGGTTGGTGATTTCTTGAACCAGAGGGTGTTGAAGCAGATGCTTCTCTCATTTTCTCCACAACCACCATCCAAGCCACCACCTAGAAAAATAGATAATTAATACAAGATTAAAATTACAGCTTTCTGTGAGGAAAAATATACTGAATTCTCTGGCAGGCATCTCTAGCTAACAGGACAACAACCTTCTGTGGAGTCTTGCTGTGTGCCGAGTATTTGATGGATCATAATTGTTACATGATTTCTCAGTGTTCAAGAGTGGGATCCCGTTGAAGCTTTCTTTAGAGGTAATGGAGAAAACTAAGGCTCTTTGAAAGGAGAGGTGTTCAGTTTCAGATGTCTGCTTTAGGATGAGAAGATCTACAACTAAAAATGTTCCTTACTTTCACTCAAAGGAATCCATTATGGTGACTAGGTCTGTGTTACAGACATCTACATTTTGTAAAATGAAATCTATCTAAGGGGACTACAAACCACAGGCAGGAATAGTCTTCACAGCTGTTTTCTCATTGATATATTGTATTCTTTAATTGTAGTCCAAAGAAGGACAGAAAAACCTGCTGTGGGTTCTCATTAGCTCACTGCTGATTATTATTTTTTTTTTTTCACAGATCTGTGATTCTAAAATGAAAGCCAATGTATTAATAACATGAAAGAGGAAAACAATTTAAAATTGTATTAAAATTAATATCTTGCTGACCCCTTAAGTGTTATCATAGGCTACAACTAGAACACTACAAGACAAAATTAAGGTGATTTATTATACTAACTTCTTGAATAATTTAGACAAAAAGGAAAAATAAGACAGACCAAGATTTTGGTTGACAAAGATGGAACTGAACACAATTACTAAACATTGCTAAATGTGCATACCATATTTATATGCACTTAAGGTTTTGGCATCCTGATGCCTGTCTTTGAAGAATTCTTCTTCAAATTAAAAAAAAAATAATCAAAAGAATATTAACTTTTATAGCAAAGAGAAGAGGTGAGGAGGAAAGGAAAATTTTAGTGGGATGCTCTATTAAAAATACTATGTTATGTATAATATTAGGAGTGTGAATAAGGAATGTGAATAAGGGGTGTTATATCATGTCCTAATTTTGTGAAACTTTTGTAAAAAAGGTTAACTTATTACAATTTTCTTGCCATGTAGAATCTTCAGAAAATAGAGAAACTGTTTTTCAATATGTTCAAAAAGTATTCAGGAAAACCGTTAATGTTGTCTCGTCTAAAGCTGGCAAGGCTCCTTCTGCCTGTTTCAAACCCACAAATTGAGTATGTGTTTTATTTCATTGGGGTTTGATTTTTTTATATTACCTGCACCATTTATTTGAAAACTGCTGTCTGTAATGCCTCACCTGTTATTTTAAAAAATATTCTCACAAGTCTCTAGCATGATTATTGGGTCGTGTAAGTGATCTGATTTTTTAAAAATCTTTTCACTCTGACATTTGTTGTTACTGTATGATGTCAATGGACAGATGGAAAGTAAAATGAAGTGTCTGTGCATATAATTTGACACGTAACAGTTCAAGTATTTATCTGCATAGGCTTTTGCATAATATCTTCTGCCATATATTTTTTCATCACTCTGTCTAGAAATAATTTGCTTTTAGCTATTACTTATGGTTTAATGTAATATTTTAGAAGGGAAAACTGTAGGAATTTTGAAATGAAGAATATTTTTAATTACTTCTGAAACTGAAGAGAACTATTAATTTTTTATGTAGTAGACAATAGATCTTATGCAAATTTTGAAACCTATGTCTTAGAAATTAGGGTAAATGGACAGACTGCTTTCTACTCTTCCACAGGCATTTATTGAGAGGAAACCTCCTTTTGGAATTTGATTTTATGTAATATGAGCCTTTCATTAACTGAAAAAATATTTAAACAATTTTAGACAGGTGAGGAATGGCTGGATGTATTTTGAACCATGCATATATGCTGAAGTATGAAAACAATATAGTAAACTGAGATAAAATGCATTGCAGTGTTTGGCTTTTCTTCTTAGTGGGTTTTGTTGTTGTTATTTGGGGATTTTTGCAGAACATGATGCGCTGGATCCTTTCTCAGCTGTTGCCAAACGTAGAATGCTTAATGTATACCCTAGTATACAAAATTTGAGATTCACCTTGAAAAATTCATAGATTTTAGAGAAATCTTTTGAATGGAATTTTGACGTATAACTCAAACAAGATGAGTGCAATAAATATAAAACCTATTGAACTCTATGTTTCACCCTTAGTCATCTATATGCAGCTGCTGAAGAAACTTAGTTGTGTGCATTAGCAGTAGAGTTTTGCCAAAAAGACATTGGTTTTATGTGTGGAAAGGATAAGAAGTGCTCTTATTTGATCTATGCCTTTGATCTATTTTTGTGCTTGCTTTCTCTGCAAGACTTCTAGATTTACTCGTTTTTGACTGTCATTCTCTCTGGGTTGTTACTCACTCTGGTATTTGCCTTTGCCATCGTCTTGTTAGCTTCCACATTCAATGAGATCAACAGTCACCTGTCTAGGATGCTGTCAGGCTGATCCGTGACAATGAAGTGAATTTCTTGCACCTACTCTGTGGGAAAAGCTTTATGCAGGAACAACTAAATACATTGTGAATGGCATAAAATACAATTCGCTCATGACATTCCAAATTCTCTCTTGTTAAATAATTAGCTGACTAGGCAACACTTGTCACTATCTTTCAGTAAAGCTAGGATCCTTAATTAAATTCACTGAGCATTTTTGGTGGGTGAATATTATCAGTAGAGAATACAGCAGATTATGGTGAAGTGAAAGGAAATTTTGCTGTTGTTTTAAGAGGAATTTATACTGTTTTATTTTCTTCTATGTTTCTGGAATAGCATTAGATATTTGTATTTGTTTGTCTGCTTAGCCCACTAGAATCAGAGGAGCTATTCTACCAAGCTGTCTGATTCAGGAAAGAGCTAAACAATCTATGCTATTCGGGGAATTATGCTTGAACATTTAAAGCTGATACTGATTCCAGAATAGAAATTTAATTGTCTGTATTGCTTATGAGGAAATTTTGTTTCTTTGGAAGTAAAAGAGAATACGCAAATTAAACATATAAAGCCATGCAGGGAATAATTAAATAAATCCATTAAACTGGCAATAACATAATTTCCAGTAATGCATAGGCATATCACAACACATCACATTAAGAGTCCCATACTCATAAAAGTATAAACATGCAGATTATTTGTATAAAGAAACCTGGCTTTCAGCTGTAATGACTGACTGTTGTTAGTCATGTTACACTTATTTTCTAGTTTTGTGTAAAATAATTTGGCGATGCCTGTGATTCTTCGGCAATTCATCTGATTCTTACCTGCCAAGCATTGTTTCCTTTACTACTTAGTCCTTTCTGTCTTAGTGCCAAGCACTAATCTACTGCCATTACCTTAGCAATCTCTCTAGTTGTCATCACTAATATTATCTTCTTGTTCTCCAGCTCTTGCTTCACACTACAACTATATTTTCTGACACTTTTTGAATCCCATCCTACTCACATATCACTACATGGTCAGGTGTCCAACTGAGGACACATATAACTTTATTCTTGTCTACTAATTCGTTTCTCCATGTCTTGTTTCCTTCTATTCATGCACTTGACAATGTGATTAACATCTGCTTGCCACGGCAGCAGAAATCAGCTGGTTTTGAAATAAGACAGAATCCACCACTCTTTTAGGTGGGATAGTTGAGGAAATCTATATTTCTACAGCCAATGAATTTTCATTAAGTCTACTAAGTTTCTTTCTTCTGTAAACCATCAAGTATATAGATTCAGCTGTATGTTGTAAAGACTGTGCCTGGTGTGCTCCATGTGAGGGATGAGCAGAGAACCTTTTGGCTTGGGTGAGTACCATTTTAACAGAACGAATGAGATGACAAGGTAAAGCTAACATTTTCCATGTTTACAGCAGGACACCTAGCAGCAAGAAAAAAATAAATAACTTTGCGACAAAGCACAAGTACTGTTGTTTGAAGTTCATGCAGAAAACTCCTTGGAAATCTTAACAAGTATAGTGCTAATATGACTTGATTTACCTGAAACTTCTTAATTGTAAGATTAGCTTCAGAAGACAGGGAAGTGCTGGATTGCCCATCATTGGACGTTTTTAAGATTCAGCTGGACAGGGTGCTGTACATAAGCCACAGGGTGAAAGACACAGTATTATAAACACAGTTTAAACAACAAAAAGGGTTTAAAAGCACACCAAACATGCATAGAAGGTAAAATGCAGAGAATCTTGAGAAGTCTTCCCTTGCAGGAGTTCTATCAGACCTAGCTGGTATCTATTTACTTTACTAGAGGGGGAAATCCCATGGCAAAGAAAATAGACTGTCCCAGATCAGAAAGTATATTAGTGAAAGTATAGCATCCAATTTTCATGGCTTTTGGACAATTTTTTTTTTTTTTCATGTCTATTATATTTATTTCTGCTGCATGTAACTCGGAGTCCAACCATCTACCCTACTCTAGAAAGTTCTCCCCTACACCATATCCCCCAACACCACATCTGAACGTCTCTTAAACACGTCCAGGGATGGTGACACAACCACCTCCCTGGACAGTCTATTCCAATGCCCGACCACTCTTTCTGTGAAAAATTCTTTCCTAATGTTCAGTCTAAATCTACCTTGTTGGAGCTTGAAGCCATTCCCTCTTGTTCTGTCATTAATTATTACTTAAATGTCATTTTTTGGTCACTTACTGGCTCAAAAACACAAATAGTTTTTAAATAATGCCTCAAGATACAATATCAGCTAGATAGATTTCACATATGGAAAACTGGCCCAAAATTCTTGTCAGCATACTGTGGAGTGTAAGACTCAGAATAAGAATTAAAAAAAGTTGGACAATTGTGATTTAGCTCACATATTGAACTGATGTCACTTTTACATTAGAATAAATCAAGGAAGTCTTGAATCATATGCTCAACATCAGTCATATTTTTCAAGTTTACCTCTTTATATTGCTTGTGCCAAACATAGCTGTGACAATGACTTTTTTTTTTTTTTTACTTTTATTTGGTCCATAAACAAAATGAAATCTGGAAAGCTTAGATGATTTAAATTTAGAATATTTTTTTTGTTTCAATACTGAATTCTTAAAAGTTGCTCAAAGGTTAACATTAAAATTTATTTATTAATGATACATTTCCATGCTCACCCCTGCACAAGTGTAATTAAAATTCAGATGTATTTCTTCTATTGACTTTATTCTACCATAAATATTTTCATTTTAAATAAATAAAAGATTGAAAAGATACAAATTTTATAAGCACAATACTGAAACACAACTGCTGTGCTCCCATCTGATTTCTCACCTTGGTGTTCTTGAGATGCCTCCTGAAGTCAGATTTTCAAGTGTTCAGGCACCAAAAAATCCAGTTGCTGTCAAAAGTAATTTTCAAAGCAGCCATGGTAATTTAAGAATTTTAATTTCTTTTAAACTGCCTTAAGGTATCTATCTTAGGTGCTTTTGTAAATGACACCAGGAAAGGCGTAGAGAACATAACATTCATTCTTGGGGCTATTTTATGTTGGGCTATTTTAGGAATCTGTACTAAGCTCAATTCTAGAGACTAATGTAGCAGCTTCAGTCCTGCTGGGGCGGAGATTATACCATCAATCCAAATAACCAGTGTGCACCTCACCTGTACGTAGTAGTAAACGGAGCATAAGTTCTGTCTGGCAAGTAAATAAATTCCTTTAAATTGCTGATAACTGCAGACTACTATGATAGACTGGGAAATGCACTGACAAAGGCATATAGCCTGCATCATCTCATCTCAGCTTTATGTGCTTAAATAGACTGGGAAATAGAGTCTTTCATCTCAGATATCCTAATGCAATTGTTTACAAATGGATACAATAAACTGTAAATCTTGGAAGTGCATATATTTGAAAATTCTGTCTAATTTCATTTCTGCGTGAGGTGTGAGTGTGTTTGTTAGCACCTGTCTCTCACAGTGCTGTTATTGAGTGTTTGCTTAAGTGCTGAAGTTCACATACAACATAAAAATTTTTGTGATAGAAGTATCTTTCTTGAACATATGAAGGGTTTGTGTGTGCCTGTGCACGCACGGGCACGTGAGCATTTCCATATTCAGTTGTGACTGCTATATATTTCAGATGTGTATATACTCACATATATGAAAACTTGCACACACACACATGAACTCTAAGTAGCAACATACATCGGTAAATATTAAATGAATTTTCCTAGAGTTGTTTCTGGTATTCAATTTGTATTCATGGGAATGCATGAGGCTAATGGCAAAAACACCCCACAACACTCACCAGCACCACACGCTTTTAAATACTTAATATACAGTTTAAAAAAGTCAGGATATTATAATTGCAAGTTTGTTTTGATTAGCAGTAGTAGAAACATTGCTTCCTTTGGGTTTAAAACAGCGCAGCACCAGTTATCATACAAGCTTTGTATGTTAGATCTGTCTGAACTCCCTCTGTCATTCAGACACTGCAATAAAGTACAGTGGGGGAAACATTCTGGCAGATGATGGCCTGTGAGTTGTTTCACAGAAAGCACTTCCTAATCTTTATTAATGCCTCATTTTGTTAACCTTAGTTATGAATAAATCTTTAGATGAATTTAGTGCATTATACATGCAATGATTTCATGCTTGTGCTGCTACAGAATATCATGGCGTGTAATAAAATATGCATTTTTACTTGCTGGGCAGAAAACCATGGGTATCAAAGAAACGCTCACACCTTTTATTCTGAGATATACTAAGAAGTCCACTTGACAGTATTTCCAGTTGCAAAGAGGGAGATATCCATAGCTACTGTATAGAACTCACCGGGTTTCTCATTATGTACTAATGAAAGCAATTAAATTTACCTACTGGCTTTGGGGGTAGAGAATCGAGCTTTAAGGGATCCAGTCTGCATTAAGTAGTAGGTTGGCTTTGCATCATAACTAAATTTGGGACCTGGTGCTGTAACACCCCAGCTTATTTCTGGTCCGTGTGCCCAGTGTGCAGGCGGTGGAAGGAGAGCAGAGTGGAGAAAAAACACTGAGGGACATTTGATTTCTCTTGATACCAAATGAAGACAAGCCCAGAGCTGCAGAGCTGGGTCTGGGTCCTGAGGAGCAATTCTAGATTCAGCAGCTCAAAAATATTAAAATATGGCTTAGTTTTATAGTCAGCATGAAACTCTTAGGCTCCCTCATGCTCTACAGGTCCAAGTTAGGCACTCTGGTTTCTTATATAGACTGCAAAAGACAGAAGCCCGAATAAGATATTAGGGGAATGGGCATAGTGGATGAGGAGCTAGCTAAAGCTAGAGGATACATTTCCTCTCTGCTATTTTATCAGTCTGTAGTTGTATTGCCAGATCTACTTTTAAACCTGCAATCTTGGATATCTTTAGCAGTGTGGTTACAGTTGCACGGGCTAAGTGACTACTGGCTAATTGAAAATGGTGTATTCCCAGAAGTAGAAATTTAAGTGACTACAGAGTTTAATGACTTTATTTACTTTGTTGGTAGCTTGAGTGAGAAATTTGAAATATTTGAAATATTACTTTATTTGTCTAAAACTTCTGAAAAATACCAAAGATACTTTGTGTATCTGTCTGTCCCCTGAAAAGACAAAATTCAGATTTTCCTACTAACTCAATGAGAAAAAAAACTATTAACTCCAGTAATCTTCTTGAGTAATAATATTAAACATTCTGAAGCATTAAAAAGCCACTGTGTGTGCTTTTTGACTAGGAAGGGGTAGGTGATAGTCGTGGTTTTGGTTCTATTTAACTGTGTAACTAGAGCAGCAAAGTTCTAGCATGAAGCTTCAGTCTCTGTGTCCTGAAGTGCCCATGATTTTACCTATGAACATGGAAGGGAATATTTTAGCCTGAATACTTAAAAAAATACATTACCAAAATATATTTTAAAAATTTTATTTAAAAAATTACATTTTCAAAATGTAAGTAAAAAAGACTAAAAATAAAGAGCTTAAATATAGATTTTTTGTTTCTAACAGCATGTTTGAAAGAAACTTTTGGAAATATTTAAATGAAATACTGTTACAACAAATTGTTAAATTTCCTTGAGATGTGTTAATGGCTGTCCCAATTTAAAATTAAGAAATTATTGCAGAAACAACTTCTGGTTTTATTTAATTAAAAAAATACCAAGCAATTCCTGTGTAATTACAGTTTTAGCACAATGTCTAGTCATATCAGCTTTTGTGGTTACAGTTTCTATGCTATTTCTCAATTCAGGAATTCATAAACACATTTTTCCAGTGTTTGTAATCTGCTGTGTGTGTAATTTTCACATTTTTCTCTCCTGACACCAGAATATTAACAACACTCAAGGATATAATTTTCCAATAGAATATATTTTGAAGCACTATCATGTGGTTTCCTAGGAAGAGAGTGCTGAAATAGATATACTTTGCATATGAATTCTCCCAGGCACTGTGATCCTGATTCAGGTTATGTGATTTCTGTGAACACATATTTTGTTAAAAAATCTATCTGAATCCCTGACTTACATGGCTCTACTGTTTAAGACACTAGATAGGCACAAGGCTGATGTAGTACAGGCCTCCAAACAAAGCTGTGATGAGTGGCCGAGACTGTGAAATCACACTGCTTCTGGCATGTCTTCAGTTCAAAATCGGGTGGTAAAGGTATATACTATTGCCCACATAAAAAATGATAATTTTGAAAAGTTTGGTTACTACAGCACATCTGTCTAGCAACACATTGGCAAGTATTCTTCAAGTATGAAATATTCTAAATTTCCTTCAAATTTCCTTCTAAATAATTTTCTGATATACGTAAAATCATTCTCTGGTTCCAACGAAAGGCCATCCCTTTTCTTCCCACCTCAAAAAATACTAATACTAAATATTATTATTTTTAAATGGATATGGTAAAATGAATTAAAAATGTAGCACTTTTGAACACTCAAACAACTTACAAACATCTCCTTCAATTTCCCCATTTTACTCTGGAGCCGAGTGACACTGAAAGTAGTCAAGTAGATTTTTGTAAAGACCTGACTCCAAATTCAAGGAATTAACAAATCATTGTATTTTTAATAAGATACCCTACAATGGCAGTTAAGAATAATCTCAATTCTCATGACCCACAGTCTCATCAACAGAAAACAGCTGCTAGATCACAGTATTGATAACAAGTGCCAGAACTCACTTGCCCTTAAAAATATGAATGTTATGGTCTGGCAACAGTGGGGAAACCATCACCAGTTTTTTTGTAGTGAACCAAGGGGTTTGTCTTCAAGTGTACTTTTGCTGACATTTGTCACTAAAGCCATGGAATCAAAGTCAAAGCCCCAGACAATGCTTTGAAAGTATACCTTCATAGTTCTGACAAACTTAATTGTCTTGCAGAGTGATCAATTGTGAGTATTTCAAGTCTTCAAGAATATATCCGAGTGTCTTTTCATTTCAAGCTTCTTTTTCGTACCTAAATGCTTCATTGTAATGCAGAGTAGTAGTAACAGCTGAACTAAAAGGTTTCTCTGGTGGCTTGTGTTTCTGCTAGCTTGCCTTTGCAGCAAGAAAATACTTTCTGCTGGAGAACTTCTGGCCTAGAAGACTAGACCCTACTCTAGGGAACTGGAGAGAGCATCATGGGGTGCTAGTTTGATCCAGAGTCCTTCACTGCCACGTTTCACAGACAACAGTTAAATGAGTACACCAAAATACGAGGACAAGTAATTATTACCTGACACCTAAACATCAAAGGAATGTGTTCCAGTCTGGTTTGCTCTAAGTAAGGAAAAGTGATAGTAGATTTAAGAGTTTTCCCTGTGTCTGTCTATATTTATTTGTGTTCCAGCTCAGCAACAGACATGAGAAGCAGGCTGCTGTCTTTGCTTGTGCTGAGGATCAGAGAACTTCATGATAAATTCAAACAGAGTTTTAAAAGGCTGTATTGCAAAACCTAATTTTTAGGCAACTCTTGTGTCACAAAAGTGAAATTTAGAAACTGAGTGGGTGACTAAGTTTCTTTAGAGTGGAGTCTAGAGCCCTAGGACTCTTTTGCGGTGGAGTCCAGAGTCCTATGAACAGTTACCAACAAAAAGAGTTGTGGATTAGGACCTACCTTGTCATTACAATCTGAAGAGGTGTCTGCAACTACGCAAGAATAATGAACCAGAATTCTTTGTGGGTTATTCTTTCTTTTGTTCATTGCCACATCATTGCTAGCTATACAGTGTATTATCAACTGTACGAAGATCACAATCCATTTCACGCCATAGTCTGATGGCAAGACAGTTCTTAGAGGGTAAATGGGTTCAAGATTGCGTATTTAATCAAATATAATTTAACAGAAGACCCTTTAGGAACTAAGATGAAAGATGCTAGAAAACGGTAGAAAAAGTGCATGTCTCTCTTCTCTTCCAAATCCAGGACTCCTTTTTCAGCCAGGAGGAAGTACAGCAGAACGGTCTAACTACAATCTTAAAAAGGCTTCTACCCAGCCTCACATATACCCATGCACAGAAATAAAATGCATTGGCAAGATCTCTAGCTTATTGCTGTTTCATGCCTCATTCTCCTAATTAACATGATCAGCGATTGGAAACAGTTAGCCAAATGAATGGTCTCACTATAATGAAGCTAGCTTTGCACTTGTGAGCTTTTTGCCATTAGTCTCTCAGTATACTTCTCCAATTCATAATGTCTGCTTGGACTTGGTCCACACGCAATATAGAGCTGAATTCAAATGTCACTGCAAGTACTGATTGGGAATTCTCATTTTATCCGACTTCAGAGCTGACAGTGCAGCTTTCCAGATATGTTCTTTAAAACAAAAGATGATTAAGCTATGATGGTCTTGGATATGTGTGGAATCACATATATTTGATGCTTTAGACAAGAAAGGTATGATTATAGGTTAATTCTGGATGTTTGGGGAGAGACTTGTCTAGGCTGATGGGTAAACTAAAAGCTGGAATCTGTCCCAATTAAGAGGGAAGAGATGGCTTTGTCAGCTCCAAACTTCATAGCCCTATTCAGACATACATAAAATAATTCGTTAGCATAATATCAAAAAATTATTTCCTTAAAAGAGTAACAAAAATTAATTTATACTTTCTAAAAGTCTGGGTTTTATTTTAGTTTGGTATTTTCTTTGTTTTTTTTTTTTTTTTATTTTATTTTATTTTATTTCAATAGCATATCCTTATTGGGTCCATTAGCTTCAAAAGGTGACATTGTATTTACATTTTACTGATTGTTTTACTGTCAAAGAATTTTAAATACTGGCATCGTATACTTTGTCTTTCCTCAATCTTATAGCCAAGTCAAAGTAATTGTCTTTTTGTCATGTCTTAACAGTAAATACCAACCATAAAGTCTTAATTCTTCAGTCTTGGTGCCTGATTTATTCTGTGATCAAGTAACTATGGTGGGAGCCAGCAGCCAACTGGCTATGAATGTAATGTAAAGCATGAATGTGCTTTCAATTGATCCCCTTTCTGATCTAAAACTTTCAAAATGATTCTGTATTCTCATTCTCTCCTGTGAAATTAGGAAGTTTTATCAAGAATTCATTGACATTAAAAGTTTAAGACAACAGCCATTTTTCTATCTGTTGTGGTAACATGACTCAGTCATGCATAGATTTTACATGAATGAATACAAATTCTTCTACAGAAAAAGTGTTCATTTATAACGATTCCTCTCCTATTGTACTTTCCTTCCTTAACTAAAATTCATAAATTAACTTACATCGAATTAAACAACACAATCTTCTTTACAACCATCTTCTTTACAAGATGCACTGTTGACTGATGTGACTGATAATTTGACATCTGTAGAACAATAATACCTCAGGCAATATGCTAATGTCCATTTATTCCACATTGAACCTGCATTTTTCACGTTATCTGAGAACGAAAGTATATATTATTAAATAGCTGAATCATGCTAATTCCTTAATTTTTTTTTTTTTTTTTTAAAGCACATACTCATAATTCCCTTCTAGGTTTTGGGGGTTTGGTTGTTGTTGTTTGGTGTTTTTTTGGGAGGGGGTGTTGTTTTTTTAATACGGCAAATATAATTCTACAGTATTTATTTTCAATAGGTTAAAATAAAAAAAATCTTTGTGAATGCCAGAAAAGACAGAGAAAACTCATACACATCTCAAATATGTCAGTGTGGAATTCATGCAAGGTGCTCCAACATGAAAACTAATAATAATCTATGTAATTTGGAAAAGTTTTCAGCTGCTTTTTGTCTCCATACCTCCATTACTGAACTGTATTTAAGTAAGCTGGGCAACAAAACATCAGACAGACTAGCAGTCAGATTCAAATTTGCCAAAAAATATGAACGATAGATAAACTGATGGTAAATTAGGTCTGTTTTTTTTTAATATCATGGTTGTTGCTTCATCAAGACCATTTGAGAATGACAATGAAGGATGAAAATAGAGGATATTAAAGGAAGGTGGTTTATGCAGATTTCTAAATACCATTGCCTGAGAGATCCTTTTTCTCCTTACAAGGGAAAAACTAAGGTCTGGGAGTCAGTTCTGTTTTGCTTGACTATTGCAGTATGACTACCAAAATCACTTTTTATTATTCATGGTGTGTGAAACTTTAGTTGTCTTAGGTTCTCAAAACATTTGAGTAAAGTGCGCTCTGTTTGCCTGATCATTGGAAATGCCAGATGTGAGGATCTGAGCTGAAGGAAGGAAGGAAGGAAGGAAGGAAAGAAAGAAAGAAAGAAAGAAGGAAAGAAAGAAAGAAAGAAAGAAAGAAAAAAAGAAACTGGATAACTTTTCTATATAATTAAGATTTACCGTATGAAAAATGGAAGAGATTAAGACCAAGAACTGCAACAAATTGACTATTTATTTTAATTCACCTTAATTTATACAGTTTGAAATATTATCTTTATAAAGCAGTGAAACAGAAATTAAATGTGTTCCACAACTGTTCTTTAAAAGGTACTGTTAAAGAAACAGTCGGGTGAGTACTTAATCTGCAAAGTCTTCAAAATTCAATATTTTGCATATGTTGAGAATTTTTTGAGAAATGGCCAAACGTCCTTAACAAACTTGAGAAGAGAAAGGTGGTCGATCTGGCTGAATAGCATGTGAAGTTGTTCATCTATAGTCCTTCCTACAGTAGCATGCTGTTGACATTGATCTTAAATAATATTAATAAGAACATATTAAAAATATATATATAATTTAATTCCGATTAAGATCAATAGAATGAACTAATCAAACTTACATTTTTGCCTTCAGTGTGAAGCTTCAAAAATATGAATCTGCTCTCTCACTTTTGCATGTTTTGAAGTCCTTCAGTGTTGTATTTTTATGTCTATTCTAGCCCTAATGGATGCAGAAGAAACCTTGCCCTTTTGAATGTTTTCTTTTTTTCTTAAATAAAAAAAAATTCCAAGAGAAAAATACATGTTGATTGGCTTTGTCCTTTGCCATTTCTGCTTGATAACAACTGTTAGCTTGCTAAAATTTAGTCAGAGACCCACAGCTGTAATAAAGCTGTAAAGCTTTTACTTATATGTGTCTAAAACTGATCACATGCTGCACGTGAAAGCTTTGACACTGGTTTTCTGGTATTCTGGTTTTCTGGTCATAATTTTTAATCTTATTCTCTTGCACAGATTTTATACATTGAAAATGTGTTTGCTTGTTTGAGTACATAAGCAGATGCTTTCCATCAGCATAATGCTGATAATGGTAACCCATCACTTCTGCAAGACAATACAGCAAATTTAGAAGCTAACAATGTATCTAAATATGGCTACTCAGAAAGAAAAAAAAAGAATTATCTTCTGCGGATGAAAAATAAAG